>NC_092345.1:100357251-100671817 GCF_963676685.1 Mytilus edulis | reverse complement strand
AAATTGAATCGTAATTTTCTGTCGATATGTACATCTACATAGTATGTCCTTATTATCTTAAAATTTCATGAAATTCTGTTGTGTAGTTTCAGAGGAGTTGCGATGACAAACTGTTGCAGTAGTACAATAAATAAATAAGTTCAAAGGGGGGTAACTCCTAGAAGAAAAAAATTGAATCGTAATTTCCTGTCGATATGCACATCTACATAGTATGTCCTTATTATCTAAAAAGGTTTCGTGAAATTCTGTTGTGTAGTTTCAGAGGAGTTGCGATGACAAACTGTTGCAGTAGTATATTAAGCAAATAAGTTCAAAGGGGCGTAACTCTAATAAAAAAAATTGAATCGCAATTTCCTGTCGATATGCACAACTACATAGTATGTCCTTTTCATCTGAAAAGGTTTCGTGAAATTCTGTTGTGTGGTTTGAGAGGAGTTGCGATGACAAGAAACAGGACTGACGGACGGACGGACAGGTCAAAAACATTATACCCTCCGCAACTTCGTTGCGTGGGGTATAATAATATAAAGAAGAGATACTTCCCTTCTTTTCAGAGAAGGATTAGATGTAAAAATCAAAAGACAAAAAAATAGTAAAACTAAACCAGAATAGCCTAAAATTTAAGAATTGTGGATAAGGGCATCTATATGTAGAAACCTAGCTATAAAAACTGGCTGTTGAAAGTATACTTTGTGATTTTCATCATGATATATGGGATCACTCCTAGTAGATATTTTTAAACACTTCTCATAATGTTTAATGCAATAAAACATATTTATTTTATACAATTTGAATAATCTTTCTGAAAATGAAAATAATAAATCATATCAGTAGTTCTGATCATTTATGATATTTTCTATTCTACAAAAGTGGGCCCAAAAGTCACAATAAGTTTCTTCAGATTAAGAAGCGTTTAAGCTCAAGCCTATGTTTCTTTGTTGAACAGTACAATACTACCTATAAAATATCCTACATAAAAAGAATGTTTACCAAAAATATTGACAGAAATTCTGTACAAAAATAATGCTCAAAATTGAAAGTGACATAATTATGATTTTTAAAATCATTCATAATTGTAAAATTCAACAATAGGATGAGCTAGCAAAGTAGCCCTTGTCTAATTTCTCAAGCAAGGTTTTTAACTTATGATTATAATAAAAATTAACTGACCTTCATTTCCTTTTATATATGTTTTTCCTCCAGGCATTTTCTATTGCGTTTTTTTTTGTGCTTTTGTCCATCCATAAATGACATGAAAGACTATCATTAATTTGTCAAATTTGTTTTCCAGTATAAATGAAATTTAAGACATATAGTCTTCAAACGCAATACAGATTGGAAGAACTGTGTTGTTTTACTTTTCCAATGAGTAAATCTTCACTTCATTTTTTGCACATGCCACTGACACATATTTCGTTAACGTTTTGAAAAAGAAAACATTGTCACCGTCAATTTATGTATAATAAAATTAACATTTTAGAGTACTTTGAAAACAGGTACAATGAAAAGAAGTTGAACTTTACTGTTTTGAAGTAGAAACGAGGCAAAAACCAGGAACAAATGACATGACTGGTGGTCACTAAAATTGATTTATAACAGTAAAATAATGATGGCTTCAAAATGGTGTAAAAATTTGAAATATGTTACCCGGATTCGTTGAGAGTATTACCGTTCTTTTCCATATTTGGATACGCAAACGTCAAGTTATAAAAAATCGATGTTTTTGGCGAACAAAAAAAATGGCTGATTTTTTTTTAGAACAGACAGGATAAGAAATTGCAATAACAAGCTATTTTTGATAATGTTTGTATGTCGTATTGAAACTATATTGGTCGTAAAACCTACATTTTTTTAAAATTCAATTATAATATAAGCATGACTGAACTAGTATATATATTTGTTTATGGGCCAGTTGGAGGACGCCTTCGGGTGCGGGAATTTCTCGCTGCATTGAAGACTTGTGGGTAACCTTCTGCTGTTGTCTGTTCTATAGTCGGGTTGTTGTCCCTTTGACACATTCCCAATTTCTATTCTCAATTTTATTTAATTGCAATCTTTTATCCGATTGGTTTGGCGGACTTTTTGACGTTACGGACGACTGTAGCGCCACCTAATTAATTCCCTCTGCTTGTTGCTGATAGAAGTTGACGACAACGGGCGTTTCCAAGGACTTGCTTTCCAACTGGTAAACCATGAAGAAATGTTGATAACGTCACAATTATGTCTTTCAGCTGATAAACAAAACAACGTCAGCCAATCAGAAGACCCGTTACATCCAAAATTAAATTATTTGACAATCATACCACGTTTCCTTATAATATTTTATATTTGTTGATAAATTCACATTAAAAGTTTATATTCCACTGTCCATTACGATTACCAAACTGTCCCGAAAATCATGTTAATCTATTACCAATGTTTATTATTACTAGTTTATTCCTTGTCTAAGTTCAAGCATACATGTTTTAAGTCGGAGAATGTATGGATATATCTTATACTGTTTTTAAGTACTATACAGTACTACACTGGTTTTTAATATGATGGTCTGGATGAAGTTTACAGAATAGAGATATAGCAAAACAGATTAAGAAAAGGGAAAGTAGGATAGAAACAAAACAGAATAAAGAACAATGGGGTTCTAAAATATAAAGAAGAATTCTATAAAAATAACGAATAAGGTTAAACAAAAAACTGATTACAGAAATGCATGACTTTATGTCCGTTCAGTTTTGTTTTTTTTTTGGGGGGGGAAGGGGGGGTGTACAACTACGCGACAACGTCCACTCTGTTTATATTTGTATCCATCTGAAAGGTTAATATTTTTTTCAGTTTGTTCTTTTACTGAACTGTTACACCACTGTCCAAGGTTAGGGAAGGGTTGGACGCCCATTAACATGTTTAACCTTAACCACGTCACAGTCTGCCTGCCTGTCAAGTCAGGAGCTTGTAGTTCAGTTGGTTTTGTTTGATGCTATGTTACATATTTGTTTTCCGTTAATATTTTGTACATAAATGAGGTTTTGTTCTACATTTATCATTTCGTGGCATTTTATAGCTGACTATGCTCCGCTAGTAGTTGTGAAATTCTGTGTCTTTTTGGTATCTCGTCACTGCCATTTATTGCATATATGTGACAGTATTTTATTGAGGTCTTGGATGTTTAAATTAAATGTTTTTCTCCTTGAATTGCATATAATAAATGTTTGGAACAAATTGTGTTTGAACAATATCCTCATTCATTTATATTGACTCTATCTTATCGTATCGTGTGTCTTATGTGTCTTAAAATCTGACTTATTCTATGGTTGATATGAAAATCGAACTTATATCTAAGGCCGTCATTCAGTCATAATACGTGGATTTAATATCACTTTCTATTGCGAATGAAATGTGGTACGAAGACAGCACAAAATTACCAATGCAACACATAAACAAAGCATCAATTGATTTCCCTCAAATGAGCAATCATATCCGGGCGTTCAAGCTTTATAGAGAAATCATAGCCCCGGGCACATCATTTGTTTCAAACATCAACTATCACCACTCGATAAGGTTTCCCAATTCTTCACATGGGCTTCAACTAGAACATGGATTAACCACTATTCATACGACCTAATTTATAAAGTCCCGTAACACATACCAAAGGTTCACAGAGGAGGATATATGTGATCACCAAATCAGACTATGCTTCATTTATTCATGTACATGTATCAATAAATCATCCATGTTGAATGTGTAATGATATCATGATGTTGTGGTGACTCCAAAAATAATTGATCCAGTGTTTCACCACGAAAACATTGGCATGGGGAAAATGGCTTAAGGAAACCGACATAATAGGAGGGTGTCGATCTGAATTTTCGAAAATTTCAAGCAATCTTTCCCGGAACCCGAAAAAATAATAATTAATTACAAAGTCCCGATAAAAATCATTTAGCGCTTCAAATGTGACACAAAAAGACCGAATAACATATAGATATGAGAAGATGTTGGAGATGTAGTTCATGACATTTGATTTATTGGAAATGGCTTTAAACATTGGTAAAAGTATATCCTTAAATCGACTTGTGAATATCCTGAAATCGAATCAAGGAGGTACTGAAATATTTCAGGATATCCTGAATTCGAATTATGGAGGTCCTAAATATTTCGTAAGGTCCTCATTGATATATGAATATTCTTATATTTTACTCATGGAGGTCCTGACATATTTCTGATTCTCCTGAAATAAAATAAATTTGACCATATCCGTGTCTCGAAAATAATTGCCCACAAAATATGTTCACTTCCAATTATTTAAATGTGTTCTAACCTTTTCCTTAAGAACTGATTTACAGTCAATGTTGGGATAATTTTTTGAACAATTGGGCTAACAAGAACACAATTTAGTTCAAGTGGTTGATTTTTTTTTTCAGCACAAATATAAACATGGCTAAAATTGAGCAATACGAATCCCTCCAAAAATTGTGGGTGATCTCAGTTGCTTAAGAAGGGTACGTATATCCTGCTCCTCATTTAGCATCCGTTTATTGCTATCAGATTCCTAAGTTCTTTAATGTCCATTATCTACTCTACTGTTTCTTTTATAACTGACAAGGTATAATGTGGTATCTTCTCACTAGATGTACCTCATATCACAAATATTTTCCAAAAGACTAGAAAAGTGAAAAGTATATTTTAACAAAACGCATTTGACTAACAGGTAGAACAACTGATATTCTGAAACCCTGTTGACTGCCACTGGCGATTGCCAAATCAATTGATCACAAGATGTAACAAAATGGATCTTAACATAAATTAAGTACTAAACAGAAAACTATAAACTTGCGGCAAAGATGTTATACCACAAACACGAGGTGTCAAAAATTGTTGTACACCAGATCCGGATTTCGACAATAAATGTGTCGAATTATGGAGGTCCTAAATAGTTCGTGAGGACCTCATTGATTTATGAATATTCTTAGTTTTATTCATGGAGGTCCTGACATATTTCTGATTCTTCTGAATAAAATAATTTTGACCATATCCGTGTCTCGAAAATAATTGCCAATAAAAAATGATAAAAATGATCACTTCCGATTATTTAGATATGCAATGGAATTTGATTAGACTGTAATCAAAATGAGAGGTTGATCGTTATAAAACCAGGTTTAATCCACCATTTTCTACATTTAAAAATGCCTGTATCAAGTCAGGAATATGACAGTTCTTGTCCATTCGTTTTTGATGTGTTTTGTTATTTGATTTTGCCATGTGATTATGGACTTTCCGATTAGATTTTCCTCTAAGTTCAGTATTTTGTGATTTTACTTTTTTCTAATAATTTCCTTAAAAACTTATTAATAGTCAATGTTTGGATAAATTTTTTAACAATTGGGCTAACAAGAACACAGTTTAGTTTAGTTGGTTAATTTTTTTTCAGCACAAATATAAAAATGGCTAAAAAAGACAAACAGACAAACAATTTACACAAACAACATAGATATCTAAAAAATGAGCAATACGAATCTCCCCAAACACTGTGGGTGATGTCAGTTGCTCCGGAAGGGTACGTATTTTTGCTCCTCATTTAGCACCCGTTGTGTTGCTATCAGATTCCCGAGTTTTTTATTGTCGATTATCTACTCTACTTTCTCTTTTATAAAACTGAATTAGGTATAAGGTGTATCTTCTCACTAGATGTACCTCATATCACAAACCAAATGTGAGCAAATATACCTTATTGCATCTAATGCTTAATATTCCAGATATCTAAATGATTTCAAAGAAATAAAACTAACCCAAAACTTTTCCGTATATGGTTTTTAACCATATAACAATCAAAATGAATTTATGGTGTTCTTTGTGAAGTGCAGTGGCGTTTTCACGAGAGGCGGAGATGCATTGGGGATAGGATCGACTAACCCAAACATTGAATCATTCGCGTTGTCTTTTCAATTCTCTAATTTTGATTGGAAAACATATTTTTTGTGTGCAAAACATTGTCCAAAATGATGTTCGCTTCGATATGCTCGACAGTATTTATACTGGTTTTTTTAGGGAACTACGTCCCCACTTTATATTATGCTGAATTCATAAGTTTCAAAGTAACATATTAGTGTTGCTGTGCTCAATACTCATTGTTAGTAAATACTTGTTACAAATGATTGCACCTAACATCGAAACATTAACTGAATTGCTGATATTACAAACACAACTAGTGGCAGAACCCCTAATGTTTTGCTATATTGCTGACACAATTTACAATGATTTTTTTTACACGACTTTTTGTAGACACCAATTAAGCCGAAATGGTCTGGATGGTCCGATAGAAGTTTGTCTGGAGTAAAACGGTACGCATTTGAAGTATGGAAGATGGAATTTAGTCTTGATTATTTAGTTTTGAGAGAACCAGATATTTTGTCAGATTATAACCCAGTGCCAGAGTTTATTACTGAAGTACTAGCTAGCAACAATACATTTCCAGAATATGAACCAAAACAACCAGGTGTTTATTCAACAATACTTGAAGTTGCAGACAAAGCAAACAATTCTAGATATGTCCGAAGAATAGCAATATTCGACAAGACATCAGAAATATCCCTCATGTCAAGTCATCGGTTGTTCATTTCCTCGGCATCAAATCAATCTGACTACAACTGGCAGACTACTCCTCAAAATGTGCAAACAACTTTGAATGTACAGTGGAAAAATCATTTTATCAACGAAGTACATGAACATGGACATTTCTTGGCAAGCGTCCAAGACTATACCGCAAGACTTAGTGATAACGTCAAAAGAGTGGACTATAAAGAAATTGAACCTCAATTTGACGATAATGAAGGTAACAGAACTAAAAAAGAAATACCAAACATTAATTCAATTGTTAGATTTGAATTAAGTCACCGTACACCAAGTACGGTTATACCAACTAGTGGTTGGGAAGACATCGTTCCACTGAAAGAAAACAAAAGTATTGTTCTCAATGGAGGGAATATTAGAGATGGGTATTCATACCAGGTTTGGGTTCGTGCACATGATGTAATGGGGAATACAAAGATTGATTCTACAGTTGTTTATTTTGATCACAGTCAACCGATAATATACCCTCCTAAGTTTAAAAAAAATATCGTCGATGGACAGTTTCCGTTTTCAAGCAGGTATGTTTTTTATGTAATCACACATTAATTGCTAAATCTATGTTTCTTATTCATTTACTAACTAATGTCTTTAATTTACTTCTTCAAGCAGAAAGTGTCATCTTTGAAGATTTCTTTTCAACTATAAATCATCTACATTGATGACAATTTGAATGCGTGTTTATTGTAATGAAATTTGAGAATTACAAGATATAAACAAATAAAGTCGATACGTTGCTAGTGTTAACTAGTAAACGCTTCGCTCCTTCATAAAACAAGGTTTGAAATTCAATCAAATGAAATAGACAATCATTTCAAATTCAACGAATTCCGTTTACCAGCCGCCGAAAATAATATTACCGAACAGGCACCTTCAAAACACTCATCAGCGGAGAATAAACATTTCTTATTAAATAATTATCGTATTTTGCACCCAGAATAACTGTCTCTGCTAAAGATGAACACAGTGGAATCAGTAAAGTATCGTTTAAATTTGTGGTAAACAGCACAGGGGAAGTGAAGAACCAGAAAGACTTTAGGATCGAATCTCAGGTAGTTTAAGCTCTTTTTTTAAATTAGTGGATACGAACATTACACTTTAATCGTAATCATATATAAACAAAATGGAACGGTCTCATCATAGCTGTCTCAATAACTTCATTAAATTGTTACGATTATATTTCAGCAGTATTAAAGTAGTTATGTGTTTCGGTGGTTGGAATAATAAATACTAAACAGAAAATGCACAAAATAAAATATTTTCACAAAAAAGTTAATTATAATTAGCAATTTCAGTCAATTTTGATTCTAGAGGACCACATAATTGTTGTTTATTTTCTTGGTATGCTCCCATACACATTATATACAGCTTTCTGTTTGTTAATTTGATGATTTAATTGTTTAAAATTGTTGTACTACAATTGGCGATATATTCCCCCTTTATTTTCTAGACACAGTCGCACTGCAATCAGCTTCCTAAGGAGTGTTACTGCATTTCAAAGGGGGAATGTTTCATGATTGATAGTGTCCTGGATATTGATAACTGCTGGCTAAAAGTTCCAATTGATAGAGTTAAAGATGAAGTTCATATTCTTCAGATTTCTGTTTACAATTTAGCCATGCTATCTAGTATGATTACATACAATGTAAGTGGCTTCTAATAATGTCATTTATCAATAAACGATCACAATACGCAAATCATGTCATTTATCAATAAATGATCACAATACGCAAATCATGCAAATATTTGTGACTATACCGGTAATTAAATCTAAAGAAAACCTCAAAAGCTTTCAATGAGCATAATTAGAGTTTTCATTTTCGTTTAAATTTCATTTACGATTTTCATATCATCCTCTACCGTTATACTATGTGAATCTTGTATCAAAAATGGTAATTAATAATTTTGCAATAAAGTTTGTACAACTGTTAAAATGACGAGAAAAAGAAAGGGTAAATTATGCAAGCCGTGTAGATTTTGTTGCTATATTGTAGTGTCTGATCTATGATAGGATTCAAACTTGTATCTTATGAATTTTGTTTGATAATCTATCTGAATTAGCTTCTTTGATCGGTACAGTTTTGTTTATCTTTGAATACCTTCGGTCATATTTTCAAGCTCTTAACTAAGTAGTCAGTACTTCGATACTTCGTCATAGTTAATAAAATGATTCCCTTAGCTATAGTTTATCTATGTTGAATTTGGAACTTTTTTATATCTCTTTTGCTCATATACCTCTTCATATTGTTCTCAAACATCCTTGATTTTCAATTTTTTTGGTTTCAGCGATAAAGGATAAAAAAATTACTTGTCGAGTATTCGTTGATTTTACCAAAAAAATACATGTTGTCAGGTTCTTGCACGGAAAATACAAATGTATAAAAAAAAATTTACACAAACAATAATATGCATCTTTCGCGTTGTTTTATTTACGTTAATCCCTCGACATCTTTACCTTAAGCTAGATGATAATATTTTCATGGTATGATTTATCCTAATTCTTAGCTCGAACATTCTTATTTAAAAAACAGTGTAATTTTAAATTAGATAAAAACTTTTCAATCCAAATTCTAAGCATAACAAACGGTTACATGTTTAAGAAAACACATTTAAAAAGGTGTTATATGATATAAAAAAAGTCATGGATGTGATTGTCCGTTTTAACAAAATTCTGTTTGCTCGTTCAAAGGTGTTTTTTTTAATATGGTGCAACATGTTTTTAAAGTATTCCAAAACTGAAGATATCAGAAACATTTTAAAAGTAAATTTTAAAAAACCATCGGAAAGGATTTTTAAACGATGATTATTGAGTGGAAAAAAATTCAGACTGGCGTTCACCAAAAATACAATC
Organism: Mytilus edulis; assembly: GCF_963676685.1. Classification (NCBI taxonomy): domain Eukaryota; kingdom Metazoa; phylum Mollusca; class Bivalvia; order Mytilida; family Mytilidae; genus Mytilus; species Mytilus edulis. Next base: position 100,662,348 of record NC_092345.1, on the reverse strand, counting down.
GTTTTTTAGGAGGTGTAGTCTAAACAGGAAATCGATTAATCGAGTATCAGTTTGGTTTTCTATATTCGGTAAATCCGAGCGATAAGCAAGTACTCGTTGACATCAATGGAATATAGCGCTTTTAACGCACGAAACAAATCTTATGCAAAAATAAGAAGAAGTTTTATGATTGACATGCAATGTGATACTATTATACAAAAGACAAAATGACAAAGAAATTAACAACTATAGGTAGCTGTACGGCTATCAACGATGAAGAAAAACCAAACTGCATAATTAGCTATAAAAGACCCAGAAATGACAAATGTGAACAAACGAGAAAACTAACGGCCTGATGTGTGCACGAAATGATTAACGAAAACACATCTCTACATCATAATAGACACTAACTTGACAACGTACAGATCTTAGATAATTCACAGTTACTAACAGCTAGTTCAAGGTTAATAACAACTGATAAAAAAGATCATGCATCTAAAAACTAGCACGTGTACTTTTTTATTATCAGTAGTCCATGCTTATAAAGAAAAACAACAGTGGTATACAGCTGTTCATAAGTAAATAAATTCATCATAGATACCAGAATTGAATAATAAATCGATTACGCGAAAACAAATCAAAGTAACTTATCGAGTTTATAACTTTTCAAATGTCATTGCTTTATCCGTAGTTTTCTTATTACAGCTAGGAGAAGTGAACAGCTTCAAAGGAATTAAAGAATGTAAGCCATCTACTTATTTTACACCTTAAATGTTTACGTTCATCTAACCTGAAGGGTCCAGTGCGCTAATTTTATCATTTGAAATACGGCGTCAGTGATCTGTAGTCCTATTCCTTAAACTCTTGTAAAAATCATTTCCTCTGTAACTATTGGGCAAATTTAGTCACTATCATCATAAGAATATTTACTTTTATACACGTGGACGATGATACTGTTTGTCATCCAGCATGGCGGTCATGGCTAATGATAAAATATAGAAGAAAATGAAAGTGTTTAAAAACTTTAAAACTGCTATAGATAGAGACAACCTGAAAAGGGCCTCATGTTTAGAGTGTTGAGTTATACCTACTATCTATTAAATCAAAAACTTTCACACAACTTTACAAGAGAAAATGGTTTTAATTTTACTTGTGCTATTGAAAAAAATATAGAAACTGTTAAACTTTAAATAAAAAAACAATTTTGATTTATGATTGCTTTTTAGCAGTGATGAACTAAACATTTGTATCGTAAATGTCAACAGAAATAACGTTTAAAAAATTATGAAATGTCTGCAAATATGAATTTGATATTTGGTACATTAAAGTATAAGATGACTTACAGATCGAGTTTTAGTTTCGTTCCGGTGTCCAACTTTTTAAAGAATTGCGGCCCTTGATGAAACCAAATCGGTATATATCTTTTCAATTACACATTCCTCATTTAATGAACACGCTATAGATCAGAAATAGATTTAAGCAATAAGCACTACGAAGGGATGAAGTAAATAAACAAAGTGAAAAAGGACAAAAGGACAAGAGCAAAAGAAGAAAAAACTAAAACCATCAATAAAATACTATATAGAAAAATGATGACTGAGCAGTACGAAACCATCAAATCCCAGTTAAATACTTTCGACTCGGACGCGACAGCCATTTCTGTTTCGTTGGTGTTGCATGTATAAATACACTTGAGTCAGAGCCGGTTATTACCAACATTGCAATAAGAAAAAACGTGAATTGCTGTCGGTTCGCACTTATACATCACATATTCAAATACGTTCGGTTCATGTTTATTGTTGTGTGTTTGTTTTTTATACATTGTCTGCTAGAGGTATAGTGGAAGGGTTGAGATCTAAAATAAACATGTATAACATAACCCCGCCGCCGTTTTGCGCTTGTCCCAAGTTAATAGCATCTTGCCTTTGTAAGTCTTGTATGATTTTTGATTAATTAGTTTCTTGTGTATATTTCGGAGTTATGTATGGCGCTAATCATTAATAAACTAATAAACTAATTAAATAAATAAATTTAGAACAAATACAAAACTGATGATTTTAACTTCCTAAATACTTTTAAACCAAATCTATTGATATGCAAAACTCTTTTCAAACATACAAAAAACGCTCCTTTAAAGATATACGAAACCAAAAGTAAGAAATAAAACGTTAAACAAAATGTGGGATAAAGACATCATTGGTATTGTGAAAGGATTATAAAGCAATAGATTTAAAGAAACATACATTTTTGATAGGTATTTGTTGACCCTCAAAACTAATCATATGTTCGTCAAATTGTACGTATGTATCTATTTCCAGATTATAGTCCATCAAATATTACAATATTAAAAACATCAGACACAAGTTTAGGTATAAGCTGGATTCAGGCACCGTCCTGTTATGATCGTGCTGGTATTCTCATCCGGTTATTCCGACCAGATAATTCCACAAGGGATTTCAAAGTACACAAAGATGCGACAACGTTTGACCTAACGGGACTGTCACCTACAACCCAATATTGGTTTCAATTGTTTACTAAATATGGTAATGATACAAAATTTGAAATGAGTGGATCTCCTGCAATTCTAAAATTCCAGACAGCGGAGGCATGTAAGTCATAAAATATCAATGTTAACTTTTTTGATTTTCTTAAAACTAGAGCTAACGACAATGATTGTTTCTGTAATAAAAAAAGTCTATGCCATGATTTTTTTTATGAGAAAATGTATAGAAAGCTTTATATATTTACAATGATTTTGTTCGAAGTCATTTAATTGACCATTTTATTATCCTAAAAATTATTGTGGTTTGAAAACCAATGAAAATACATTCTTGTACTAGATCTTTAAACATTTAAAATCTTTAACAATTGCTGTTCCAGTATAAATGAAGGCCACAAAGTTTACTAATGTTCCAATCCCGTAATTAAATTTGAATAGAAAAAATAAGGTAACCTAAACCCTAACCCCGACTCCAACCCCATTGTAAAAAATGTTATATTATACTTCTTACCTTTTCAGCTGTAGGATTCCCGCCAGGCGGTGTTGCAGGATTATCTGCCGGTGAGTATTGTCCCGTTTGTTTTATTCACTTGAAAAGTTTTCATTGATAAAATTACCTCTAGCGGTAGTTTGTTTCTTATGTGTGATTGATTTTATCATTAGATATTTATCTCTTGCTTTCATTAACGTTTTACAATTTTGCTTACATATATGTTTTGATAGTAAAACAATCAACCATCGTTCTCACATTTTAGGGTTTATCTTGCTTTTGATTGGTGTTGTGGTCGTTCTTTTATTTCTTGGACGTACTGGACGTTTACAGCCTGCTAAAGCCAGAATGACACAAGGCATTAGAACTATTCGTAACACAATCCGTGTTCGCTCACATACTAATGGTGGATACAATGTACGTAATGCTTATATATACAAATATTGATATAACTTATAATGAATGAAAAAGATACAACTATGAGAAATGTAGTGTAAAATTGAAAATGGAAATGGGGAATGTATCAAAGCGAAAACAACCCAACCATAAGGCAGGCAACAGCCGAAGGCAACCAATGGATCTGCAATGTAGCGAGAAACTCCCGCACCCGGAAGCGTCCTTTAGCTGGCCCCTAAACAAATATGTATACTAATTCAGTGGTCATCGACGTGATACTAAACTCCGAATTATACACTAGAAACTAAAATTAAAAATATACAAGACTAACAAAGGCTAGAGGCTCCTGACATGGGACAGGCGCAAAATTGCGGCGGGGTTAAACATGTTTTTTTTTATATCTCAACCCTCTTCTATGACTCTGGCCAATGTAGAAGAAAATAACGCATAACAATACGCATAGAAAAACTCTATTTATGAGAAGTCCGAGTCCGATGTCGGAATATGAAACAAAAGAAAATAAACAAAATGATAATAATACATAAATAACAACAGACTACTAGCAGTTACTGACATGTCAGCTCCAGACCAGAACAAAACTGATTGAAATGTTATGTCTTCATCATATGAATATCAGACACAACCCCTCCTCTTAGGGGTTCAGTATTATATCATCATGAAATATATGAGAAGAACATAACCCGTGTCATGCCAACAACAGGTTTTAGAATAAATGTGTTTAATTCCGATGCAAAGACCCTATAAGTGAATCAATATTAAAGCCAAAATATGCAATCTTTAATGACCTAACAACAGTATCGTAACTATATCCCTTCTTAATAAGTCTGTTTAAAGGTGTCTGCACGTTGAGTTATATTTACGAATTATTTACTTATACCGATGATAAAATTTAGTAAATGATTTGACTAGTTTGTGATATTAAAATCCCTGGTGTAATAATTTTTCAGTAATACATAAATTTATCTCGCTAAAATCTAATACGTTGTTCCATTCACGAGCGAATCGTACAAGTTGAGATATATAAACACCATAAGATGGTGACAAGGGATCGTCACCATCTAAAAATGGATAATTAACGATAGGAAATGAAAAATCATCTCTTTTATCATAAGTGTTTGTATTTAGCTTCCCGTTAATGATATAGAATAGTCCGAGTGTGGTCGTTAAAACAGCGATGTCTATTGTAGATAAAGTGGCATGCTCTCTGCACACTAAAGAACCCTTACCACAACTCATTGAGGATTTGAATTATTGTTTCCTATTGGCAAGACTAAATTCTGTTTCAATCCCTTGTCCTAACTTTCAAGGTGACGTCAAAGTTTCTAGCACTTTACCCATTTCGACTCTTATTACAACATCAAAAACAACCTCGTGTAACTCGTTTATAAAGTAAGCATTTTCAGTATTAGAATTCTTGTAGAATATGAAATAAACAGATATCGACCCTGCAAGTGAAATACAATTTGATATATGGGAACTTTACCCTACCTATTTACAACACAACACCTGGTTTATTACATTCGCAACAGTATTCTAAATTTCATTCAAACATTTGTATACCATCTTTGTATTTTAGAATCGGGCGTATAGCACTAAGTTTGATGATGATATATACTTCTATGGACAAATGGAATCTACTGGCGCTACGAATCTTAAAATTTCACGTAAAGATATATCATTGGAATCCGAGTTAGCACAAGGGAGATTTGCAACAATTTATTTAGCCAAATACTATGGCAACCATCGTGACGCTCAAACCGTTGCTGCTAAAGTTTTAAAAGGTATAGCTTTAGAAATGTATGCCATACAGATAAGATTTTAAGTTATACCAAAGAAAATTAAAAAAGTTATAGTACTTTAGGAAGATACTTTTCCATACATCAATTATACATCCTTGGCAATTCCTTATGAAACTGTTATTGCTTTAGAAAATATGACAAATTCTTTAACGATATCATTACTATATTCCACATGATGATAATGTTTGTAATTATCTACAAAAAAACCTAAATCATAAAGTTTCTTTTAGAATTAAATTACTTGCATACGGAGAAAGTAAACTATAGAAGGCAACAAAATCTTAATATAAAAGACAAGTTATTTTACAGTTTATTTCGGAGAATATTTTTACTGACTACAATATGCATTTTTGCATCGACTTTCGATATATTGGTGTTCAGGCAGAAATGTTTTGGAAACCAAATATCTCTTTGACCATTGTTGGTACACTCTTAATAAAACAGTAAAATGTATTCACATTGGTGGTGGTTTACATTAATTATGTTCTTCTACTTCTTATGTGAATAGGTTGTCCATATATTTTTGTTCGAGTATCTAATATAGACGTAAGGTTCGTGTAGCGTATCAATTTGTAGTAAAGAAAGAAATAATATGGGGACTAAGACACAAAATCAGTGCATGTACAGACAAAAACACCCAAATGCAAAGAAATTTTTAGCGCTTATATTGTTGTTCTTCATCTCAACGTCACACTGAGGTCTTCAAAAGAAAAAAACTATCTTTTCACTGTAAGTTGAAGCATAGTATCCATATTTGATAAATTGTCAGTATAATAACGTAATTTCGTTACTGAAAGATGAGTCAACGTGAATGATTAAACTTACGATTAATTTGTTGCTATGGCATATTTGATGTGGTCATTGGTTAATGTGTTTATTTCTAGTTGTTTTGAAGGAGACGTAACTTAATTGTAAAATGTATATCTGATCTATTTGTCATTTTGAACATATTAAGCTAATGTCACTACCGAAAATTCACATAGCTCATACTTTAATAGGTTTATTCAAAATTGTATAATTAGTGGTATTTAAACTTTATCATATAACTACAGATGACCAAAAGGAAGAGAATGTTATGAAGATGAAAGCTAAAATTAACTTTTACATTGAAAAAGTTGGACATCACAAAAATGTTGTGGATTTTATAGGATATGTAGAAGACGATGTTAGTAAGTATATAAATACATCAAGTAACGGCAATGACATGAACATCAATATTTTAAAGGAGTCAGAATATTGGTACAATATTCCGACCACACAATAGAAATAAATAGATGTAAGTTATTATAAAAGACTGTTGAACCCTTTAGGTAACATTTTGTCCCATATTCCTAATGTTGCCTCCTCCTATACGTCAAAAGTTATGCTAAATCCTGTCTATCAGTCTATCATTAGTCAACTATTTGCCGTCCATATTCAATTGTATTTACTTTTTTGTCATTAACCAGCGAGTTGATAAAGAAGTCTGTCAGTGCAATAATTTACCTTACTGAAAGTTTTTATCTTGGCTGATATTTTACATTAGATAGGGACACTGGTTTGTATTTGCATGATTTCCATAGTTGTGTAATCTATCTTATAGATATTTACCCTTTGTTCTTCATTATTTCACACACTTACTTGTTTGCAGGAGGATCGTTTATGGTACTGGAATATTGTGAAAGTGGGGTACTGAAGGACTTCCTTATCTCAAAGAAGTCCGACGTAACTGTCGATTTGGAAGAAAGATTGTTCAGAATGGTCTTTGGAGTTTGTCTTGGAATGGACTATTTATCATCGAAAAAGGTACAAAACAAAAAAGACAAAGGTTATTGTCATATTTACATATAAAAGCCATTCTTATCGCTTAACATGAAGAGGGAGCATTGATTACACTAGCTTAACTACATATGCTTTGAATGTCATTGCATCAATTTTACATGTGACCATCTTTGAACTGTTCAGCCTTTTTAAAGTTTAAATGCAATCATTTTAATTGTTTACTTAAATGAGTAGTTTATTCTTTGCGATAGGTTGTCCACAGAAGATTAGCAGCCAGAAATATTCTTTTAGATCACTTGTTTGAACCAAAGATAACTGGATTTGGACCAGAACCTGAAGCTGAGCAAGAAGGGGAAGTAAGTTTCGACGGATTTTGTATTTGTATGTCATTTATATTTTGAATTAGTATTCTTTAGATGCACGCACAAACATTTTGAGGCAATGCAAATAAAAGAAATGTTTTCAATAAATTGTTAATTTTTATAATTGAATATATGTTTGTTTCCACGAGTACTGAAATGTGTTTGCTAATTATGTGTAAATGTTATTACATTTCATTATACTGATATAAAGGACCTAAGCTCTAATAGTTTAAGGTTCTTGCTTCATAATCTTGACATTTGCGTAGCGGTTAAATGTGAATTTGGTGTTCTAGATTGTGACTTTTTGTGAAATATCTTATTGGCACATGAGGTCTTTGACATTGAGTTCATACATATGACATAGTAAGCTGAAACGGTAATGACCGTTTGTGAACCGATAGTAGTACTTTTAGCATTGTCCTAATGTAAAAAAAATACTCGAGCTTTATATTTTGGAAATCAGTTTGAAGAAAAGTTGAATTACATAATAAACGAAACCAGAACTAAAGTTTTGTAAACCGGAAGTACCTACCGGCTATCTTCCTGATCTTAAGCAAAAGAATTGAGAAACGATTTTTTTTTAATCTGCCATATTTAATATTATATCTGACACCAGAATCGGTATTTGAACCGAATGTGAATATTTCCCAAATAAAACATGTGCATTTAGGGGTGATAACAACTTCAATTGTTCTTTGAAATTATTTTTTTTAAATCATCTTGAGTGTTTTTTTTCTAGGAACGTATACCACTAAAATGGATGGCACCAGAATGTATGAAAACAACTATTCATGCAAATGAATTGAGTGACGTTTTCTCCTTCGGTATTGTTATGTGGGAAATATTTTCATTAGGTAATGTATTTTTTTTTATTTTAATTTTATTTTGATGCTGTGAGAAAACTGAATACTTATATTAACTGAAAAAAAGCCTTTATCACTCAAGGTAAAATGTCTATGGTCAAGAATGGACCGAAATAGTTTAGAAAATATGAAACTATGACGAATAAAACAATTAACGTCCTTTATCAAGGAGTACATCTGCGGCGATGTCGGTATAATACTAATAGTAGCTGAACGGTGAATGTGGACATACATGCTGATCAAGAATTATCCAAACCTGCCCAATCTATTTTTGACAACTAGTTTGTAATTAAAAATTATATGATAAAAGATAACACATATTTTGAAAAGAAGTGTTAGAATATGCCAATTTCAGATAATTTTGCTAACATTTTATATGTTGTTGATTGAACACTGACCGCTTCCGATAACTGAGAGATAATAAGGATTAAATGTCTCGGCGTAAAACCATGAAATGAGAGAAAATCTTTTTTGAATTGCAGGCGACACACCTTACCCAGACGTACAAAGCAGGGACGTTGCTTCTAAACTTAAACAAGGATACAAAATGAAGAAACCAGAATACTGCGATGATGCGTGAGTGATTTTAATATTCAATAACAAAATGACTTTAACACAAATATGTTTTTATATTGACCAAAATTTTAAAACTTTAAAGGAAATTTTATATTGCAACGTCGTGTCATTATTTTACTTTTTAAGAAAAAGACATCGAAATAGATATTGGAAAATAAAACATCACGACTAGTTTTATTTGCACTATTAACATACTTATGGTTAAATACTTAAAATACATATACTAATGGACGTACACCAATAAGTTATGGCCCCTTTGCATTCTATGTTTAATTCCGCAATTGCAAGTAGGCACTACTCTTTCGTCTAAATTTCAAATAAAGTGGCAATCAATGAATGCCAAACCAACACACTAAGGTGTCTGGAACTGAAAAAAAAATCAACGGAACTTCAGATATACCAACACAGGTACTTCAGATCTGAAAAAACGAACAACATGTACCCTCTTCTTTAAATTTTATGTAATTTTTTTTATTATTCAAAATTATCAGATATGATTTTCATATCATGGAATTTTATGCAAAAGTAATACAAGTGAGAGGTTTAGGAAACTTTAAAACCAGGCTGAATCCACTATTTCCTACATGAGAATGTCTGTACCAATTTAGGAATATGACAGTTGTTATCAATTCGTTTGATGTATTTGAGCTTTTGGTTTTACCACTTGATCAGGAACTTTTCGTTTTGAACTATCCTCGGAGTTTGGTAGTTTTGTTATCTAGTTTTTAACTCTATCAAAATATTTACATCATTAGAAAGTTACACCCATGCATAAGTAGAATATTGCTTTAAGCACGTCATTGCTGGCCAAGTCCGATGTATAGTAGTTACATCTTACATTAAACAGCAATTACATTTGTAGGATGATTTCTTTTCATATGTTTAGACTTTTCCTATTATTGTGCATTTCTACTTTTATTCTTCATTTCTAATGCATTCCAAAGCAGTTACAGCCAATTCCTCTGATTTTGTTTTACACTTTGATCCTAATCATAAATCTAAGTATTTAATTGTCAGTATTTACAAAACAAAATGTATTGGAAGGACATATCTAATCAACAACAAAATTTTTTGGTATTTATGTTAAAAATTGTCTTTCAGATACATTTCTTGTTGGTTAAATTCGTCGTTCAATCCAATATATGAATAAAAACTTGTAAACTTTGCAATTTTGTATCAAAAGTATTCAACAGCATAATGTATCTTTGTGTTTCTTTTCAATATCACGAAAATATGTAAAATTGTTAATAAAATATTTCAAAACTGTTTTGGGTTCTTCTACATAACCTATTGCAATTGAACAACCCATATTATATTTCTTTAAAAGAATATTTTTTCTTTTTTCATTTCCAAAAAGAACTTTTTCTTCACTCTTATTTCCATAAAGAATAACAACTCCTTTCCCTTCCAAAGAGTCTTTTTTTTTCTCATATCTCGTATCTCAAAATAAACTAACTGACCCATTCATAATTCAGTTCATTTTCTTTAGGGACGAATACTATTTCTTGATGTTATGTTCTTTTTCTAAACAAATATATATTATTTATTTGTTTCAGCTTCTATAAGATCATGCTAAAGTGCTGGCACTATCATCCAAACAAACGTTCAGGCTTTGCAGAGGTTAAGGATCAGCTGTCGCACATGTTCCAGGAAGGACCAAGTGAAGAATATTACTACCGGTCGAATGATCTGTAAATCAGGCACTAACACTAGACGAATGATCTGTTATTTAGACAAAACTTAACATTATTAAAGAAAACAACGGATTGTAATTGTAACTATATGAGTTTTTTTCAGTCTTGACACATTTCCGATTCGATTTTTTAAAGATCAATATATATATATCTTGTACCCTGATAAACAATTTTATAATATAAAAATTCAAAGAAAATAATTAAAATTACAATATGCATTGGCCTGTTTATTGCATGTTTGTTTGCTTTTTCTCTATGTATTTATACGCAGTAGTTATTTTTCATTTTTTATCATTTGATTTCATTTAAACTTAAATATAGAGAGAAACTACTTGAAATAAACTTAATGGACATAAACTAGTGACATATTTGTCTGTTAAATGTGAAGTTAACACTTAAATAATGTGAATGGAATAGTCATTTTTCAAGTATTGTCTTTGTAAAGGATTTCAGTTTGGGACCTGCGATGAACTTTCGACGGGGAAATTTCACCTTTCACTCCATATCCTTCTGTTATCCATACATCTACTTAAAAATGGTATATTGCCCGGGTATTCAATATGTACTGCTCTTTATTTTTGTCCTTGTTAAGTTGTTGATTGTGTAAGGATATTATAAGTTATATGGTTCGCTACTGACCCCCTACGTATCCATAGAGGGTTAGTAAAATCCATAGGGGGTGAGGCCTGAGGCCGAGTCCCCTACGGATTTTATTCACCCTCTATGGATCCGTAGGGGGTCAGTAGTTAACCGAATAACGAATTTATCGCACACTAGACTTTTTCTGCTGCGTTTTGTTTAAAAATAAACAATGAAAAACAACAACATTAATAGATGACGTCAACATTACCGCGTCATGAACCCCCTATGAAATTTACTAACCCACTACGGTCTCATAGGGGGTCAGCACGTGACGGTGTTAAACCAATCACAACGTGATAATTTACCCGCGGTGCGATAATTAACATTTAAGCCCTTTGCCATGTCGATCTTTTAATTTTTATTGTTTCGTGTTGTCAAGTATTTTATGTTTATCTTTCTTGTTGATTTATTCTTTTATGTCTAAATGTTAGGCCATCATTAGCCTCAATTGATTATTTGTTTTATTTTTATTTTTAAAAATTAATAAGGAATTATCAATTCTACATTTTTTTTCAAATATAATACCCATTATTTGTCTTGTCATTAATATCATAGCTATTATATTGTTGAATACTAATAAGCAAACAAAATTCATCAAGTATTTTTTTATATTAAGCTTCAAAAAAGCATCAACTAAATGATAATAGAAATAATTTGATATGTTAATTTTACTAATTTCTGTTCATGCATGTCTGTTTTAGCTTTATGTGTACATATAGTCAATAAAACGTAACAGTTGAAATTATATCTGTACCATTTTCCTTAAACAACTGGAACTCCAATATAGCGCATTTATTTTTGAAACGTTATGTGTGTTTTCTTCTTAAGCGTCCCAAACCAAATACTTTTTTTCTAGTTGATTATATAAAAGAGAGGCGAAAGATAACAAAAGGAAATTACACGCATATGTCGTAAATAAACTGACAACGCCATGGCTTTTATGCAAAAAATGAAAAAATGAAACCATTAAACAACAGAACACAAAACTAAACATAGAAAACTAATGTCTGCGCAGCACGAACATCACCAAAACTTGGGGTGATTTCAGGTGCTCCAAAACATTAAGCAGGTCCTGCTCCACATAAAGCACCCGTAGTGTTTCTCATGTTAGTACAATTCCAGTTATAAGTTAAGTCCGGTATGTCATTCTCGTAGATGAGGGGACGGGATGGTTGTTACGACATTTGGAACATATCCGATATCATCTGTGAAACGGATATTCCCTAATGGCCATCCAACTTGTGATGGCGTCCGTAAAATTTACGATGGAAGAATATCTTTTTTATAAAGTTCATTTTGATTGTTAAGATGCCAGAAGTATTGTATTTATAATACAGAGTACACCAGCTTATGCCATTGATTATACTTGGAATATCATTCTAGTACGCGTTTACCAACATTGATTCAAGTTCATAAAATTGTGTCTTTTTTTGTTTATGTTTAACTTAAAACAGTTATCACTTAGACTACAACTAACACAAGGATATGGCGGTATTATAAGAATGTTTACCTATCAAATAAAGAAGGATACAAGAATAAAGGGATGATCAACACAAGGTTAGATCTTGTTGCATAGAAAAAATGGCAACAGTAGTATACCGCTGTTCCGTTATAAATCCATTGACTCCAAAACAATATCAGGTAACAAACTAAAACTGAGGGAAACAAACCAACAGTAATGTAAGGGGACAATAACGAAACAACAGAAACATTGACTAAAATCAATACTGCGTAGTCAGCTAAAGCATGACCCGAAATGACAAATGTAAAACAATTCAAACAAAAACACTAGCGGCCTCATTAAGTACAAAATAATGAACGGAAAAAATAAGAAAACAGAAAACAACCAATTACAAGCTCCTGAATTGAGACATACATATACATATACAGAAACGTGGCGGGACTAAACTACTTCGAAGCGCAAAAACTTTTTACCCCTAACCTGGGACATTGGTGTACCAGTACAACATAAGAACAAAATATAAAAATCAGTCAGATCGTTACAAAGCACATCTCTAATAAGCCCAATATTTAGTTATTATTAACCAAGTTGGTGATTATGCTACCTATAAAACCAGGTTTAACCTACTAGTTTTATTCAGAGAAAGCTTGCACCAAGTCTGTTATATGGCATTTGTTTTTCACTAATTTTTAGCTCACCTGGCCCAGAGGGCCACGTGAGCTTTTCCCATCACTTTGCGTTCGTCGTCCGTCGTCGTCCATCGTCTGTCGTCGTCCGTCGTCGTTAACTCTTCTCCTCTGAACTACTGGGACAAATGAAACCAAACTTGCCCGCAATCATCATTGGGGTATCTAGTTTAAACAATGTGTCCGGTGAACCCACCAAGATGGCCGCCATGGCTAAAAATAGAACATAGGAGTAAAATGCAGTTTTTGACTTAGAGCAAATCTGACGAAATAAAATGGTTCATCAGGTCGAGATCTATCTGCCCTGAAATTTTCAGATGAATCGGACAACCCGTTGTTGGGTTGCTGCCCCTGAATTGGTAAATTTAAGGAAATTTTGCTGTTTTTGGTTATTATCTTGAATATTATTATAGATAGAGATATGCTGTAAACAGCAACAATGTTCAGCAAAGTAAGATTTACTAATAAGTCAACTTGACCGAATGGTCAGTTGACCCCTTCAGGAGTTATTGCCCTTTATAGTCAATTTTTAACCATTTTTCGTAAATCTTAATTATCTTTTACAAAAATCTTCTCCTCTGAAACTACTGGGCCAAATTAATCGAAACATGGCCACAATCATCTTTGGGGTATCTAGTTTAAAAAATGTGTCCGGTGACCAAGCCATCAAATCAAGATTGCCGCCATGGCTAAAAATAGAACATAGGGATAAAATGCAGTTTTTGGCTTATACCTCAAAAACAAAAGTATTTAGAGCAAATCTGACGGGGTAAAATTGTTAATCAGGTCAAGATCTATCTGCCCTGTAATTTTCAGATGAATCGGACAACCCGTTGTTGGGTTGCTGCCCCTGAATTGGTAATTTTAAGGAAATTTTGCTGTTTTTGGTTATTATCTTGAATATGATTATAGATAGAGATATGCTGTAAACAGCAACAATGTTCAGCAAAGTAAGATTCACAAATAAGTCTACTCGACCGAAATGGTCAGTTGACCCCTTTAGGAGTTATTGCCCTTTATAGTCAATTTTTAACCATTTTTCGTAAATCTTAATTATCTTTTACAAAAATCTTCTCCTCTGAAACTACTGGGCCAAATTAATCGAAACATGGCCACAATCATCTTTGGAGTATCTAGTTTAAAAAATGTGTCCGGTGACCCAGCCATCAAATCAAGATTGCCGCCATGGCTAAAAATAGAACATAGGGATAAAATGCAGTTTTTGGCTTATACCTCAAAAACAAAAGTATTTAGAGCAAATCTGACGGGGTAAAATTGTTAATCAGGTCAAGATCTATCTGCCCTGTAATTTTCAGATGAATCGGACAACCCGTTGTTGGGTTGCTGCCCCTGAATTGGTAAATTTAAGGAAATTTTGCTGTTTTTGGTTATTATCTTGAATATTATCATAGATAGAGATATGCTGTAAACAGCAACAATGTTCAGCAAAGTAAGATTTACTAATAAGTCAACTTGACCGAATGGTCAGTTGACCCCTTCAGGAGTTATTGCCCTTTATAGTCAATTTTTAACCATTTTTCGTAAATCTTAATTATCTTTTACAAAAATCTTCTCCTCTGAAACTACTGGGCCAAATTAATCGAAACATGGCCACAATCATCTTTGGGGTATCTAGTTTAAAAAATGTGTCCGGTGACCAAGCCATCAAATCAAGATTGCCGCCATGGCTAAAAATAGAACATAGGGATAAAATGCAGTTTTTGGCTTATACCTCAAAAACAAAAGTATTTAGAGCAAATCTGACGGGGTAAAATTGTTAATCAGGTCAAGATCTATCTGCCCTGTAATTTTCAGATGAATCGGACAACCCGTTGTTGGGTTGCTGCCCCTGAATTGGTAATTTTAAGGAAATTTTGCTGTTTTTGGTTATTATCTTGAATATGATTATAGATAGAGATATGCTGTAAACAGCAACAATGTTCAGCAAAGTAAGATTCACAAATAAGTCTACTCGACCGAAATGGTCAGTTGACCCCTTTAGGAGTTATTGCCCTTTATAGTCAATTTTTAACCATTTTTCGTAAATCTTAATTATCTTTTACAAAAATCTTCTCCTCTGAAACTACTGGGCCAAATTAATCGAAACATGGCCACAATCATCTTTGGAGTATCTAGTTTAAAAAATGTGTCCGGTGACCCAGCCATCAAATCAAGATTGCCGCCATGGCTAAAAATAGAACATAGGGATAAAATGCAGTTTTTGGCTTATACCTCAAAAACAAAAGTATTTAGAGCAAATCTGACGGGGTAAAATTGTTAATCAGGTCAAGATCTATCTGCCCTGTAATTTTCAGATGAATCGGACAACCCGTTGTTGGGTTGCTGCCCCTGAATTGGTAATTTTAAGGAAATTTTGCTGTTTTTGGTTATTATCTTGAATATGATTATAGATAGAGATATGCTGTAAACAGCAACAATGTTCAGCAAAGTAAGATTTACAAATAAGTCTACTCGACCGAAATGGTCAGTTGACCCCTTTAGGAGTTATTGCCCTTTATAGTCAATTTTTAACCATTTTTCGTAAATCTTAATTATCTTTTACAAAAATCTTCTCCTCTGAAACTACTGGGCCAAATTAATCAAAACATGGCCACAATCATCTTTGGGGTATCTAGTTTAAAAAATGTGTCCGGTGACCCAGCCATCAAATCAAGATTGCCGCCATGGCTAAAAATAGAACATAGGGATAAAATGCAGTTTTTGGCTTATACCTCAAAAACAAAAGTATTTAGAGCAAATCTGACGGGGTAAAATTGTTAATCAGGTCAAGATCTATCTGCCCTGTAATTTTCAGATGAATCGGACAACCCGTTGTTGGGTTGCTGCCCCTGAATTGGTAATTTTAAGGAAATTTTGCTGTTTTTGGTTATTATCTTGAATATGATTATAGATAGAGATATGCTGTAAACAGCAACAATGTTCAGCAAAGTAAGATTTACAAATAAGTCTACTCGACCGAAATGGTCAGTTGACCCCTTTAGGAGTTATTGCCCTTTATAGTCAATTTTTAACCATTTTTCGTAAATCTTAATTATCTTTTACAAAAATCTTCTCCTCTGAAACTACTGGGCCAAATTAATCGAAACATGGCCACAATCATCTTTGGGGTATCTAGTTTAAAAAATGTGTCCGGTGACCCAGCCATCAAATCAAGATTGCCGCCATGGCTAAAAATAGAACATAGGGATAAAATGCAGTTTTTGGCTTATACCTCAAAAACAAAAGTATTTAGAGCAAATCTGACGGGGTAAAATTGTTAATCAGGTCAAGATCTATCTGCCCTGTAATTTTCAGATGAATCGGACAACCCGTTGTTGGGTTGCTGCCCCTGAATTGGTAATTTTAAGGAAATTTTGCTGTTTTTGGTTATTATCTTGAATATGATTATAGATAGAGATATGCTGTAAACAGCAACAATGTTCAGCAAAGTAAGATTTACAAATAAGTCTACTCGACCGAAATGGTCAGTTGACCCCTTTAGGAGTTATTGCCCTTTATAGTCAATTTTTAACCATTTTTCGTAAATCTTAATTATCTTTTACAAAAATCTTCTCCTCTGAAACTACTGGGCCAAATTAATCGAAACATGGCCACAATCATCTTTGGAGTATCTAGTTTAAAAAATGTGTCCGGTGACCCAGCCATCAAATCAAGATTGCCGCAATGGCTAAAATAGAACATAGGGATAAAATGCAGTTTTTGGCTTATATCTCAAAAACAAAAGTATTAAGAGCAAATCTGACGGGTTGAAATTGTTAATCAGGTCAAGATCTATCTGCCCTGAAATTTTCAGATGAATCGGACAACCCGTTGTTGGGTTGCTGCCCCTGCATTGGTAATTTTAAGGAAATTTTGCTGTTTTTTGTTATTATCTTGAATATTATTATAGATAGAGATATGCTGTAAACAGCAACAATGTTCAGCAAAGAAAGATTCACAAATAAGTCAACTTGACCGAAATGGTCAGTTGACCCCTTTCGGTGTTATTGCCCTTTATAGTCATTTTTTAACCATTTTTCGTAAATCTTAGTTATCTTTTACAAAAATCTTCTACTCTGAAACTACTGGGCCAAATTAATCGAAACTTGGCCACAATCATTTTTGGGGTATTTAGTTTAAAAAATATGTCCGGTGACCCAGCCATCAAATCAAGATGGCCGCCATGGCTCAAAATAGAACATAGGGGTAAAATGCAGTTTTTGGCTTATAACTCGAAAAACCAAAGCATTTAGAGCAAATCTGACTGGTTGAAATTGTTGATCAGTTCAAGATCTATCTGCCCTGAAATTTTCAGATGAATCAGACAACCCGTTGTTGGGTAGCTGCCTTTGAATTGGTAATTTTAAGGAAATTTTGCTGTTTTTTGTTATTATCTTAAATATTATTATAGATAGAGATATGCTGTAAACAGCAATAATGTTCAGCAAAGTAAGATTTACAAAAAGGTCAAAGGGACCGAAATGGTCAGTTGACCCCTTTCGGTGTTATTGCCCTTTATAGTCATTTTTTAACCATTTTTCGTAAATCTTAATTATCTTTTACAAAAATCTTCTCCTCTGAAACTACTGGGCCAAATTAATCGAAACATGGCCACAATCATCTTTGGAGTATCTAGTTTAAAAAATGTGTCCGGTGACCCAGCCATCAAATCAAGATTGCCGCAATGGCTAAAATAGAACATAGGGATAAAATGCAGTTTTTGGCTTATATCTCAAAAACAAAAGTATTAAGAGCAAATCTGACGGGTTGAAATTGTTAATCAGGTCAAGATCTATCTGCCCTGAAATTTTCAGATGAATCGGACAACCCGTTGTTGGGTTGCTGCCCCTGCATTGGTAATTTTAAGGAAATTTTGCTGTTTTTTGTTATTATCTTGAATATTATTATAGATAGAGATATGCTGTAAACAGCAACAATGTTCAGCAAAGAAAGATTCACAAATAAGTCAACTTGACCGAAATGGTCAGTTGACCCCTTTCGGTGTTATTGCCCTTTATAGTCATTTTTTAACCATTTTTCGTAAATCTTAGTTATCTTTTACAAAAATCTTCTACTCTGAAACTACTGGGCCAAATTAATCGAAACTTGGCCACAATCATTTTTGGGGTATTTAGTTTAAAAAATATGTCCGGTGACACAGCCATCAAATCAAGATGGCCGCCATGGCTCAAAATAGAACATAGGGGTAAAATGCAGTTTTTGGCTTATAACTCGAAAAACCAAAGCATTTAGAGCAAATCTGACTGGGTGAAATTGTTGATCAGTTCAAGATCTATCTGCCCTGAAATTTTCAGATGAATCAGACAACCCGTTGTTGGGTAGCTGCCTTTGAATTGGTAATTTTAAGGAAATTTTGCTGTTTTTTGTTATTATCTTAAATATTATTATAGATAGAGATATGCTGTAAACAGCAATAATGTTCAGCAAAGTAAGATTTACAAAAAGGTCAAAGGGACCGAAATGGTCAGTTGACCCCTTTCGGTGTTATTGCCCTTTATAGTCATTTTTTAACCATTTTTCGTAAATCTTAGTTATCTTTTACAAAAATCTTCTCTTCTGAAACTACTGGGCCAAATTAATCCAAACTTGGCCACAATTATCTTTGGGTATCTTGTTTATAAAATGTGTCCGGTGACCAGGCCATGAAATCAAGATGGCCGCCATGGCTAAAAATAGAACATAGGGGTAAAATGCAGTTTTTGGCTTATAACTCAAAAACCAAAGCATTTAGAGCAAATCTGACTGGGTTTAATTGTTTATCAGGTCAAGACCTATATGCCCTGAAAATGTCAGATGAATCGGACAACCTGTTGTTGGGTTGCTGCCCCTGAATTGGTAATTTTAAGGAAAGGAGTAGGTCCGGTAAGGGTCGATTATGGCCTCAATTTTCAAGTTCATCTAACGAAAGATTTAAGACACTTTTTAAACACTTAAGTGTCTATTTCAATTTATTCAATTAGTTTAGGGGAAAGATTTTAATTGATTTAGTCATTAAAAACGGTCCGATTCAAGCTTAAATATGAAAAATCTATCAAAAAAGCCAAAAAACGTCACTTTTCAGCTGTTTTTTGTCAAAAATGAAAGTAGCCGCATCCGTGTTCATCCTCAACCTTTATGTATATTATGTATTATCATCAAATACAACTTTCAATATTATGAATAAACACGAATGCGGCCACTTTCATTTCAGACGGAAACCGTCTAAAATTTAACTAAAATGCTGAACTTGTGATGATTTCAGTAATTTAGCATAACTCAATGGTGCTAGTATCCAATGTATGTGCATTGTATTGTCAAAAAGTGCCCATATTTATGTAGCAGAAGCATTCTTCTTTTTATTAAATGACTTAACGATTACATTTTCGCAATTTTGCACAACTGCTATATTTTGGGGCCAAAAAGGGGTCTTACTGAACCTACTCCTTTGGCTGTTTTTTGTTATTATCTTGAATATTATTAAAGATAGAGATATGCTGAAAACAGCAACAATGTTCAACAAAGTTAGATTTACAAATAAGTCAACTTGACCGAAATGGCCAGTTGACCCCTTTAGGAGTTATTGCCCTTTACAGTAAATTTTTAACCATTTTTCGTAAATCTTAATTATCTTTTACAAAAATCTTCTCCTCTGAAACTACTGGGCCACATTAATCGAAACTTGGCCACAATCATCTTTGGGGTAGTTAGTTTAAAAAATGTGTCCGGTGACCCAGCCATCACATCAAGATGGCCGCCATGGCTAAAAATAGAACATAGGGGTAAAATGCAGTTTTTGGCTTATAACTCAAAAATCAAAGCATTTAGAGCAAATCTGACGAGATAAAATGGTTCATCAGGTCAAGATCTATCTTCCCTGAAATTTTCAAATGAATCAGACAACCCGTTGTTGGGTTGCTGCCCCTGAATTGGTAATGATGGTGATGTGTTTGTACATCGTACTTTAAAAAACAGTCTTGCTGCTTACAATTATCTCTATCTATAATGAACTTGGCCCACTAGTTCAGTGGAAAATGTTAATAAAAATTTACAAATTTTATGAAAATTGTTAAAAATTGACTATAAAGGGCAATAACACCTAAAGGGGTCAACTGACCATTTCGGTCACGTTGACTTTTTTATAAATCTTACTTTGCTGAACATTATTGCTGTTTACAGCATATCTCTATCTATAATAATATTCAAGATAATAAAAAAAACAGCAAAATTTCCTTAAAATTACCAATTCAGGGGCAGCAACCCAACAACGGGTTGTTTCACCGTTATGAAATACCAATTTCAACGATTAAATCGGATATGTTCCTTATGTCGTAACTATAATCCTCTTTCCTTATCACGAATGGGACCTAACGAATTAAACTATTTACCTTACCGGGTTTGTAATAACATTAGCAACACAACGGGTGCCACATGTGGAGCATGATCTGTTTACCCTACCGGAGCACCTGAGATCATCCCCAGTTTTGGATGGGGTTCGTGTTGCTTTGTCTTTATTTTTCTATGTTGTGACTTGTGTACTATGATTTGTCTGTTTGTCTTTTTCTTTGTTAGCCATGGAGTTGTCAGATTATTTTCGATCTATGAGTTTGTCTGTCCCTATGCTTTCTTTTTGCCCTCTTTTGCTTATCTCCTTATCGATTTTTTTTTTATTATTTTATTACTTTGAAGCAGCCCATGAATTTATCGTTGTTTATTGGGTACGCTTAACTTTATTGGTTTTTTTATGAGTTTTAATAAATTATAAACTTCGTATTTTTTATTGTTCTTTTGTCTTGTTTTCTTTTGAGGGGTCCCTTCTCCCTTCCCGTCAGGTTCAGTTATTGCGTGAGTTTTTTGTATTACCTAATTACCTCTTGTAACATAACTCGATGTGCAATGGATTCCACTCCACACTACTAACTTCTCCGCTTTTTTTTAATAGCTTTGGGTTCGGCATTTTTGTTATACTTATTTAAAAAAAAAAAATTATGCGCCAGCAAGCAATTATATCTTTTTATTTCTTTATTTCTTTATTTTTTTGCTTAAAGTTTGTTATTTACACACAATATAACCATTTTAAAGTTGTGAAAGTATTTCTGAGGTCATGCTGCCCGTCAATATTCTGTAAAAAAAATTGGATGTTTTTATTAATGTGAATAATGCGACTGGATGAGTAACGCAATAATTAGAACTCGCATTCTTATATTTCATACATACATCGGAATGCCTTATGTCCTGAAATCGCAATGTTTTATCTCGCATTTTTATCCATTCATTCAATCGCCATAATAGATTTCTGAATTTACATTATATTTAAATACTTGATTTGTATGATTGCAAAAAAGACAACTCTCTACAAGATACCGAATGAAGTAGAAGTTAACAAATATAGGTCACCGTTCGGCTTTCAACAATAAACAAAATCCATACATCGTAGTAAGGTATAAAAAGGCCCCGAAATTACAAATGTAAATCAATTTATACTAAAAACAAACCTAAAGTAAATGTCTGATATTTGCTGATAATAACCCGCTTACATCTTTCAAACTTAACTTTTATTTCTGTTGTTCTGACGCAATGATTTAAAGATGAAGGTCAGTGTACATTTACTCAGGGTATTCTGAAGTTCGTAAATGGAGTGTTTATCATGAATTTATCAATAACGGTAACAGTAGTATACTGCTGTTCGAAATTCATAAATCGATTGAGAAAAAAACAAATCCGGGTTACAAACTAAAACTGAGGGACACGCATCAAATATTAGAGAACAACGACACAACAGAAACACTAAAAAGTTACACACACAGAAACAAACTATAATATAACCATGGCTATTTTCCTGACTTGCTACAGGACATTTAAAGAAAGAAATGTTCGGTTGAACCTGGTTCTGTGGCATGCCAAACCTCCCGCTTTAATGACAATGTTAAATATAACATTAAAATGACAACATTACATGACAAAATGGTACCAGGTTTAAAAAAATTTACGCCAGACGTGCGTTTCGTCCACACAAGACTAATCAGTGACGCTCAGATGAAAAAAAATATGAAAGCTAAAACAAGTTGAAGAGCACTGAGGACCAAAAGTTCCCAAACGTTGTGACCAATACGGCTAGGGTTTTCTGCCTGGGATAAGAACATCCTTATTATTTAGAATACTTCATACTTTTGCAAATGATAAATTTTATTAAATGACTATATAATACATATACATGATAAAACTGAAGTGGTGACTAACTACAGAATAAAACGGATACATTACATAAAACAACCTAAATACCAGCTCATAAAAAAACACAGCCGAGTTAGCAAAAGCCAGTTCAACGCACAAAGTGACGTTACATTTGAAATTCTAAAACAATTTCCCAAAATAAGATAGAATTCAAGATTAGATTTGTAAGACTTATATAACATTTATTAATAACAATGAAAATTACAATACTTATATTCCTTTTACCGTTATGCATATTATTGTGATACGAACTTGATAGCAATAGATTAAACTGTTATTGTTTTAACATGTAAAATGAAAGAATTTATAATGATTAAAAAAATTTGAGTCCAAGCTATATTGATACAAATTTGTAAATGAAAATTAAGGGAAACCGTTGATTTCCGTTGCCTTTCATTTCGTTTTATACTTTATTTAATTAAGATCTTTTCAATATAGAAACAAAAACATTTAATAATAAAGTAATCTCACGACTGGTTATGTAAATAAAAAAATAACACTTTATTCCAGTAGCTGATATATTCTCTGTAATGCATCTGAACATTTTCAAAATTTTGAAGAAATTAAACCTGAAAATTGATATTTCAACATCTGTGCGGTGATGCATTCAATATACGTTGTCAACCAAGTTGATGTTGTATTTATATATAGTTCATACATAATAACCCCATTTCAAATTTAGAAGCACTGAAATTCATCTTTAAGTTTAAACAAGATGGAAGCAAAACAACATTTAATGACATTATCTGTTATTCTAATTGCAAAGTGTTTCGCGAATTTTCAAATGACACGTAATCATTTTGTCATTGAAACAAATACTACCATAATAAAGTCAGAGGCAACACTAAAAGTTACGGCGAGATCGGCAATTGAATGTATTAACATATGTAGCAGCACACATGCATGCTGTAGTGGTAGTTTTGATACTTTACTAAGGGAATGTTACTTGGATTCTGATTGTGTGGTTAAGAGACAGACTATGCTAGACTCTATATCATACAGTAAAACAGGTTAGTATAGCTTGCTGTTTGGTGTGAGCCTATGTTCCGTATGGAAGACCGTTCTTTGGCCTATAATGAGTTACTCTAATAAATTGGGACTTGGATGGAGAATTGTCCCATTGGCACTCATACTGCATCTCCTTATATCTAGTTAATTGTTTTAGAATATTATCATCAATAATTATTTTAAACGCACAATTACAAGGTTCACATTTCTTTTGATAGTTTAATTTTATTCACAATAGAATGTTATTCATATAATTTTGAATGTTATAATGATTTCTCAATGAGACTATGGTCAAAACTAGGACAATGGTCGAGAATGAACACAACGGTAGGTGAGCAAAACCAAAAACGTTTAGTAAGATATGAAATGCATCTGATGTGAACATTTAAGAAAATTGTACAAATGAAGGGGTACTCAAATTCATGATCAACTATGCACAGACAGTTCAGAGGCCGATCGCGGGAATTTATTTTTAATTTTCAAATTTTTAATCAAAAAGAAGTGTACTACCTCTAAGCCCGATCTCAATCCTACCCTTTCAGTACAAAGAAAGACACAAATTCTACAGAAACAACTCAAGATCAACGCGGAATCCATGAACAAAGTAAGAGGGATATACAGATACTTAAAGAACGGCTCATTATACTAAAATATATATTATGTTACTCCCGGCTATGTTATACTTTGTTATCAACAGGCAAGGGAACTTTAGATTGTAATCATTACTACACAGAATTTTTCGGAGCGCAACCAAGTGAGTAGTTATAACGGTCGTACAAGTTTCTTAAAGACACTTCAACTTTGTGAAACCTTGGCACAGAAGCTTTATTAAAGCATCAATATGTTATCTAGGTAATCCTGGTGGAAACACAAGTTAGGGAATATAGTATCAACTGGGTGATGTTTATACTGGATAGGTAGGTTCTTTTTTTTAAATAAATAACTAAGATAAGTTGACAATTGGGATTTTCTGGTAGTTTTTATACTTCAATTTCTTAAGGTGCTAGAAAAAGATATAACTTTGCTGCAATAACCTTTGTTATGTTTTTAATGGAATTTAAGCAATCAACGTCTTTTTAGTGGATTAACATCATCCATATAGCCTATCAAGATTATTTATTAAGTTAAATATCTTTATGGGATTTTTAAATTTTGTTCCGGAACGTTTATTGTATGGAGTTATATAAATATATTTTTGCCTTAAAGACATCTATGTAATTTACTTTTCTTTCAGATATTTGTAATGCAGGTGCGTTTGAATTTTTTTTTACAAATGCATGCATTAAGAGTGGAATATGTCAAAAACAGCCTTGTCTAAAACAAGATGCCCAACACGTGTGTCAGGAGAATAATGCAACACTCGTTAGACTTGATTCTCCTAAAAAGAACATTGCAGTGCAGACTTATCTTAGATCGAAAGGTCAGCATTAAAATATTATAAATTATTTTGAAGAAAGATTTATAATAAAACTTATCGGTTTATTGTAAAGTCCATCTGTATTTCTAAAAGGAGACGTTTTGGTTAACGTTAATTAAGAATAGAGCGTAATGAAATTGCATTTACATTAATTTCGCTTAATAACGATCAAAACAAGTAAGACATAAACTATCCACGAATTAAAGAGATCCGTTATCCACGAATTAAAGAGGTCCTTCGGTGATTTCAGAAAGTACCATGAATTATATATCCTGTACATTTAATAGGAATGAATCATGTTTTTATGACAGTGTATTAAAATTTAAATGTTTCATCTTGAATTGTCCGATTTTTATACATATTCAATAATTTCAACCATTTACAGCTTATTTACAAACAGGGTATGAATTTAACCATGCGTTTCCGAATTACTTTGAAATGTAAATCTACTTTGTAGGTAAGCATTTAACCATTCAAATCGATAGCATGTAAACTGTACCCTTAGACAGTCAACCCTAATTGGAAACCAACATTAATTACAATAAAATTGAGAATGGAAATGGGGAATGTGTCAAAGAGACAACAACCCGACCAAATAAAAAACAACAGCAGAAGATCGCCAACAGGTCTTCAATGAAGCGAGAAATTTAGGTTATGTATGATATCCTACCTATATAGCTATTCAATAGTATGAATACTAGGAATTTTTAACGAAACCTTTAAAACTGACACTATTGCGTCGCCAATCTATACCAACAAAAAGACACCACATACAGGGATGCTCACGCTTGCATACCTCTATAAAGAAAAGGTATAATTTGTATGTCTGAGTTACAATTTTCTCTGGCAATATACCCGCACAAAGTCGGATTGTTCGCTAATGAAACTTGTGTTTATAACATAGTATTTCATGAGTGAACACAAGGATTGTGTCATTATTTTCGGTCAAGGTTAATATTTGGTCTACAAAATCACAAAACTACGTTATTTCATTGACTGTTCAAAACAAAAGACTAATAAAAAGACTCAATACGTATCACTGAGTAATATGAGGTTTTATTTTCGCAGGCAAAACATGCTTAATAACCAACAAAAGAATCTTAACGATCGTTTTCATGAGAAAATGTCTTGATCAAAGCATTTCTATTTCGTTTTAGGCAGGCCCGTATCCAGGAATTTCCATGGGGGGGTTCGTTGGACTTACAAACTCGACTTTAACAGTCACATTTCGAACAGAACATTGACTTTAACAGTGCTTATTTGTTTTCAAGGGGGTTCGTACGAATCAACCGACCCCCCCCCCCCCCCTGGCTACGGGTATGTTAGGTATTATACATGTTTTTCTGCTTTTATAGGTCCATATACCAATCTCGTTCCATTTGATTTGTATCAATCGTTTATAAATGTTCTTTAAAAAATGTATCTTTGTTTTACAGAGATATTAGTTGAAACATTTTTATTTGTAATTGATTGGGAAGTAAGTTATTGTAACTTGTGTTAATCACTTTTTTCTTTGCTGATGTGAGTGCTGCCTTTTTGCAGCATGTGTCTGCTCTTTTGTCGTTCATCGTATCATCGCTTCTACTCGCAAATAGTGGCTAGGGAGAGTTGAAAATTCAGTCCCTGAAATTTTCTCCCTGAAACGGGGATGAAACAATGAACATTTTTGTTTGAAGTCCAATTCGCTAACCACTTCACCACGGCTATTCTAATTGTTGATGTAAATATCTATTTTGTGAAATCAAATCCTCAATTTTGAAGGTTTTATCTTTCTTACCTACTCAATTTTAAAAGTACAAAATGTCGTCTGAAAAAATTTGGTCGTCTTTCATTTTACTATGTGTGTTCTATATTTTTCTAACATTATGTACTAAAATAATAAGATCTGGTATGCTTCTTCTAAAGTAATTAAATTTTACCGGTAATATATATGAATTGAATCAAATAAAAATGAGACTGTTTACAATGCTTTAAAAATCACTCTTTACATTTTCTCTCTACATTTGATTTTATGAATTTCATATTAGCACTGCTATTTCTATTATAATTTTAGGTTCTTTGGGTGTTGCCTACTTCACTGCTGGCGAATATTGCTTCCTAGTGCCACCTCATGGAAATATAATGCAGTCACGCCATTTCTGTAGTAACCGCAAAGACTATAAACCAGGATATATATGTGAAAAGTCGCTTCCATAGCAGCAGTCTGTCTTTTGTTACTACAGAGATAACCACGTTGATTTTGAAAATTAGTAAACTTGACTTTTCAATACAAACTTGTCAGATATGTTATTTATTAGAAAGTATGTTAAATTGATGTTGTATACTAATCGTTGCTTTGTAGTGTACTCGCTTATTGATAAGAAATACTACACTTTCTCATGGAAAATAAAAGAAATGAACAGCAAAGAGAGATTTCCGGGAAATTTAAAACAAATTCAATTACTGCCAGTATTTCTTTTAAAACAAAGTTAGATTAAAAGTAAATCATAATTAGACAAAACACACTAGATATGCTGTTTTATGTGTAACTTTTACTAGCTTTGTCTTGTATAGAGTTGTATTACACGATATCTATTTCATAAACCGGATGGACACTTTGACACATAATGAATTAATGACTTTAAAACTTTAAAATGGTGCTCGAACTTGCCCGATAATTGGCACATTGTTGCTTAAATATTCAAACGTTAACAATCCTGTACAAAGTAATTATGGAAATATATTAAAAATAATTGAAAAAAAAGAAGTGATATAATGGTTTAATTTCCCACTTTGTATACCATGCAATCAGAACAACAGGCTAACTGAATATTACGTAAATTTGGTATAATGTGTTTTCTTGATCCTCAGGGTTACCTGTACATGTTAATTAACTGTCGATAATAAAATTATGCGTTTAATTGTTCGTCATCTTGTTTCTGTACATATTTGATAGGCTGTTTCTTTTACAACATCAAGGTGCTGCCCAATAACAGCCTGAATTAACTCTAAAATTGATCAACTGGAAAACTTCAAAACATTGCTTAAATGAAAGTTTGATGAGATAGAAGATGTGCAGTGAAATGAAGATCAGTATCCACTCATTTCAAGTGAATTACTGTTTATTACAGGAAAAGATATAATTAAAAAAAGTAGATTTTAATCTACGGAATACATGTTAGAAATATTGAATATGATATATTTCAGGTTTTGATTTTGTGATTTGACAATGAACTTTCCGTTTGGCATTTTCCTAGGAGTTCGGTAATTTTGTCTTTTTTATTATGATATTCAAATTAGTTTATTGCTGTGTTCCATAAAAAGACGTTAGTAGTTATTTGTTACAGCAGAATCAATGAAATTTAATAGTCATATACAACATTGATCTTTCTAAAGTGTCGACTACTATTCTGTCTACAGTAAAAGATGGCGTTCAAAAAGATATTTCAACATGTGATGTGAATTATATGTGTATTCTCATCGATTTTGCTAAAACTTAGATCACAATTTGTAGCAACATAGAGACATTTGATTTTTCTTCGCTTTACACTTCTATTCCACATGCTCAATTAAAAGATCGATTTTATCATCACATTATTAATAAACAGAGCTTTTTCCTGTAAAAATTGGGAATCGTAGATATAAATTTCTTGTTTTGGACGCTGTTCAAAAGTTATATATCGATTGAAAACAAATCGGGGTTACAAACTAAAACCGAGGAAGAACACATCAACTAAAAGAGGAAAACAAAGGTACAAGAACAATGAAGTGCAACAAAAACAAACGAAACATACAAAAATAGAGTTATTTGATTACAACTGCCATATTCCTGTCTTGATAAGGACATGTTAAGAAAATGATAGGTTGAACCTGGGTTTATGGCTAGCCAAACCTCCCGCTTATATTACAATGTTAATGAATATTTATAAAAACCTTATATCCTTTCATGCCTTTTAGAAGATACTTCATCAGGTAAACCAAGAGTGGTGAAGTTGAAGTCATCCCTTACTTGGTTTTACGGACGACATCACGAGTTGATTGACGGTCATAAAATATCCGTTTCACAGATGATAACGGATGATATGTTTCGAATGTCAAGTCTAAGATTTCGTCCCTTTTTTCGAATGTGACCTTACGAATTATACTTGTTATCGGTTTAGTACTAATATAAGCATCATAATAGGTGTCACTTATGCAGCTGGATCTGGTTATCCTACGGAGCACCTGAGATCACGCTCCGTTTTTGTTGGGTCGTCTTGCTCAGTCTTTAGGTTTCTATGTTGTATTTTGTGTACTGCTGTTTGTCTGTTGGTCTTTTTATCCATGATGTTGTCAGTTTATTTCTGACTAATGAATTGGAAAGTACCTCTGGTGTCTTTCGCTCCTCTTTTAAATGCCTGTACATTTTCAAGTTGTTTCGTTATAACATCACTATTTATCAAGTGTAATTAGGGGATACCGTATATGTGCGATGATTAAATCTATGAACATTATAACACTCACTGACAAAGAAAGATAAACCCCGTTTGGTGTAAGAAAAAAACAAGTACTACCAGAACAGCTCATAATGTTGCTAAAAATGATTGCTAATTAGCTATAATATCTTTACTATTATTTATGAAAAACATGACAAACTGATTCAAAATCGAACCCGAAGAGTCATCTCGTGTATTTTAGATCTTGATGTATATTCAAATCCTATTAAAAAGCTGATGTGGCAAACCATCACTATTACTAAAAATTTAACAAGGAGATTGCATCTAGCTATCACTTTTCAAACTGTTTCATATGCTCCATATCAACGATATTATCACATGTCACCTTATACTTGTGTTTTAAATAAATGCCTTACTCTCACAAATAGAGGAAATTTTACTATCACAACGGAGGTCAAGCCATGCAAAAGATTGATCGACTTGTCTAAAGAAATATTGTATACAATCAGCATTTGTTGTACCATCATTTGATGCATCGTCAGGCTGACCCGGACCCCAATTTGTATACGTTATGTTCTGACCAGATATCCATTCGAATTGTCCCTCATTCCATACATCACTACCACCAATCCACCATCGTTGCACTGACGTCATGTCTACAAAAATAAACTATTATGATAAAAAGCCAAACAAATTGCAAATCTTTTTTCGAGAAAACCTTCTTTTTCATTTAAAAAATGTATTAAAAAACAAAACCAGTAGCCTGTCACCATATAATTTCTATTTATACGTATTTTGACGCTATGTTTCTATTTATATGTATAGTGGTGGTTAATATAAAAAAACGTCTTTTTTAAATTTAGATTGATAACGTCATGAAATAACATATAACAACCACAGAGAAAGCGCCGCAGCACACAAACAGAAAGTTTGTAAGTTTATCACTAGATATTTCAAGAATTTAACCGGTTAAACGCAGACGCTAAGAATACAAGAAAGCTAATGCAACAAGCTATGAAATTGTAAGAACTATTGATATTCTTATAAAATGTTATAATTCTTGCAAACTATCCAATATATTTAAAATTCACAGACAGAGCATATTAAACGCCAATTACTTAATACATTATTTACATTATGTAATATATAAATTAAGGATTTTCACTCAGTCAATACTTTATATATGGACCTGTTAGATTATATTGACACTCTGACTTCGTCCTTGGTCAATATAATCTGAACAGGTCAATATATAACGATTGACCTCAGCAAAAGTCAATAATTGATAAATATATAACTGAAGATGTGGTACAATTGCCAATGAGACAACTCTCAACAACATACAAACTGACACGAAAACAGCTATATGTCAATGCTTATCAACTTTATAAAAAAAAAATGTGATAAATTGCCACTTAGACAACTGTCCACAAGAGACCAAAATGATAACTTTGTACTTTATTTGGCCTCTTTAAAAAATTTTGTTTCGAGCGTCACTGATGATGGCGTAAATATGTATTTTCAATTTATTTCTATTCCGTTATATTTGGAATTTCCCTATTCTATTTCTATCTTTAGACTTGTGGTACAAGTTTGGCTAGTATGTAAATCAGAAGTGGTCTGATGTTACTGTTGTTTTCTGCACGAATATGTCGAGGGCGGTAGTACGGGTGGGGTTTTATAGGCATATATAAGTCCTGATTACGTTTGATTATTATCGATGTGCTCGAGTAACTTTGATAGACGAAGTTAACGTTAAGCTCTGCATAATATGTCCGAGGAAGGCTCCGACCATGATGAACGCCGTGCTACTACTCAACATGCTGAAAATGGTAACGAAACAGAGTTAAGTACGGACGGGGCTATTTCGCTTTTCACTTCAGCTTTAAACAATGCTTTAGAGAAGCAAAAACATTCCTTGATTAATCATTTCGAAGCTCGTTTAGGAAAAAGTGTTAAAGCAACCGGTGTCGATCAACCAGAATTTGTATTCCATAGTGAGGGAATTAAAGTGCAACATTCGTTTAATACCGAGCGTCTGGAGAGGCTTGC
Organism: Mytilus edulis; assembly: GCF_963676685.1. Taxonomy (NCBI): domain Eukaryota; kingdom Metazoa; phylum Mollusca; class Bivalvia; order Mytilida; family Mytilidae; genus Mytilus; species Mytilus edulis. Next base: position 100,630,994 of record NC_092345.1, on the reverse strand, counting down.
TGCCGTTGAAAGTTGTATAAAGCTTGGAAACGCTTCCGAAGTTAGTGAAATCATTTCCCAGGAAAAGGAAATCATCCGTAAGCGTAACAAAATTCTAAAGATAGCCGACAAGCATGGATGGGACACGGTTAAAGAATACTTGGATAGTCCAATGGCCGACAATAAAGAAGATGCTAGTGATTTGCGTGCTGCTATTTCCAGGGCTTCTCGTAAAAGAAGTTCCAAGCCGTACAGTAAACCAGAATCTTCCAATAGTGGTTCCGGAAAAGGAGAATTCAATTCTAGGAGTTTTTTGTCGTGGCCTTGGCCAAGTCAGTGATACCGAGTTCTCCAAAGCAGGCAAGTCAGAAAGTTACAAGTGTTTCTATTGTAACCAGCCCGGGCACTTTGCAAGGAACTGCCCCGAAAAAAGGATTCCTACAGTGACAGTTGGTGCAACAAAGTTCCAGGAACAGAACACAGGAAAGACCCAGTAACAAAACAGATACAGACATAGATGAAGTTGAGTATTGTTTTCAATTTGTTAACAAGTATGAGAAAAAATCTGGTCAAAATCTTATAAATGTGAAAGGAAATTTAAGAAAACATGCATTGTTTTGGAAAAATGTACTTAACGCTAATGATTTTATAATGAATGTTATTAATTTTGGTTATAGAATTCCTTTTCTGAGTGAACCACCGACTATTTTTCTAAGTAATAATAGATCCGCGTTAAAACACTCAGAATTTGTGGAAAATTCTATTGAAGAACTTTTAACTAAAGAATGTATAAAAGAAGTAAATCGACCATTTGTCGTTAATCCACTTACTGTGTCGGTAAATAGTACGGGTAAAGAAAGATTAGTCTTAGATTTGAGACATATTAATAAATTTGTCGAGAAACAAAAAGTTAAATTTGAAGGGGTTAAAGAAGCTATGACATTTGTAAATTTTGGCGGTTTTGGGTTTAAATTTGATTTAAAGTCTGGTTATCACCATATAGAAATTCACCCTGATCATCAAAAATATTTAGGATTTTCTTGGCAATATGGTGATACAGTGCGTTATTTTACTTTTCGGTTTTGCCTTTTGGACTTTCATCAGCTGGTCATATATTTACCAAGACAGTACGTGTGTTAGTTAAATACTGGAGATCTTTAGGATTTCCCATGGTGGTTTATTTAGATGATGGTATGGGTACAGCAGAAAATTTTGATACATGTTTTGAATTATCGAAAACAGTAAAAAATGATTTACTGCTTTCCGGTTTTATCGCTAATACAGAAAAGAGTGTCTGGGAACCAGTACAAAATATTGATTGGTTAGGTTTTGTTTTGAACTTTAAAGATTGTACTTTAGAAATATCGCTTAAAAAATTATTTGCTTTAAAGCTGGTAATATCGAGCGTAGTAGATGGCAAAACTATTTTGACTTATAGATGTATTGCTAAAATATGTGGAAAAATCATTTCTATGATTCCTGCTCTTGGTAACGTTTGTCAAATGATGACGAAGCATATGCATATGCTAGTCTGTTGTAGATCTGCATGGGACGATGTCATCCCTATAAATGACAACATTTTGAAGGAACTAAAATTTTGGTATTTTGAATGCGAGTCATTATCTTTCCAACGCATTGTACCTATAAATAGAATACCACAGCGTGTAATTTTCACTGACGCTAGTCAGTATGCCGGAGCAGGGTTTATAATGAATGATAACAAAATTGTACATTTTATGTTTGATGGTCATGAAAGAAGCAAAAGTTCTACATGGAGAGAATTGAAAACTGTAGAAAAGAATATTTCTTCTTTTAAATCTGATTTAACAGGAAAATTTGTTAAACTTTATACAGATAACCAAAATGTAGTACAGATTGTTAAAAAGGGTAGCATGAAAGTAGAATTACAAGACATTGCTTTAAGCTTATTTCATATTTGTTTGTCACATAATATTTTCTTGGATGTTGAATGGATACCTAGAGATAAAAATACTAATGCAGATTATCTGAGCAAAATTTTTGATTATGACGATTGGGGTGTTTCCTATCAAATATTTATATATTTTGATAAATTATGGGGACCATTCACATGCGATCGTTTTGCAGATTCGAAAAACAAAAAAGTAGACTATTTTAACTCTAGATATTATTCACCGGATACTTCCGGGGTTGATGCTTTCGCATATGATTGGTCTGCTCATAATAACTGGTTAGTTCCACCAGCTTGTTTAGTTAGCAAGTGTTTAAATCACATGCGATTATGTAAAGCTAAAGGCACTTTAGTTGTACCTAAATGGCCATCAGCGTTATGTTGGCCTATCTTAGTGAATAGGTTTTCAGACAGATTTAAATCTTTTGTTATAGACTTTAGAGAGTATGTTAAACCTATGAACATTTTTACAAAAGGTTCACAAGAAAAGAGTATATTTGCACAGAGACCTTTTAACAGTAATGTATATGTTTTGTTGTTGGATTTCTCGAAGTATTGAGATTTATGCATTGAATGTTGTATACAGACTGTAGTTGATTTAGTTTTCTGCGATGGTTATTTGCCGCAGTTATCAGATATGAGACTATATTCGAAAAAACGTTAAATTTAACATTGTGATGTTTTAACTGCAACAATTAGATATGTCATTGTTAACATTGTTGATTAATTGTTTATGAATACAGTGAGGGTTAATGCCACTGTATATATATAAGTATATGACTTTTTTAAATACTGTGAGGTTGAATGCCACAGTAAGTGTGCGAGGAAAATGCCGCATTCATTTGTTTGCGAGGAAAATGTCGCACTCATTTGTTTGCGAGGGAAATGCCGCATTCATTTGTTTGCGAGGGAAATGCCGCATTCATTTGGTTGCGAGGGAAATGCCGCACTGGGTTGTTTGCGAGGGAAATGCCGCATTCATTTATAGTAGTAATGTTAATTATATTTACTTTGTTTATAGTTATTACTTGGTATTCATTATTATATTTATTTTACAGATCAATGGAAACAATTTTAGTGTTATGCCAATGATTCAAGATTTGCCAGTATCATACGAGATTTACCCTCTTTTGTCGAATCGTCTAGATCAAATTCTACAATTAAGAAATACAAGTGCTATTTTAAAAAGTTTGAAAAATGGTGTGTTTCATGTTCACTTGAGTGTTTACCAGCGACAACTTCTACGATTTCTATGTATATAGGTGGACTCATTCAACAGGTATCCAGCGTTGCGATTTTAGATGCAAGTTTTTATTCAATAAAATGGTTTCATGACTTTAATTTCAAACATGATCCTTGTTCAGACAAATTCCTTGGTCTTATTTATGAAGGAGGAAGGAGATTGCTAAGTAAACCTATTAACAAAAAAGAACCTATTACGCAAGATATAATAAGGAAAATTGTTTTGAAGTTCGGAGATCATAATAATCTCAAAAAATTGCGTGTAGTAGTATTATTTCTGTTAGGATTTTCTGGATTTTTGAGGTATAGTGAATTGGCTAACATTAAGATGAATAATATTGAGTTTCAAGTCAGTCATGTTAAAATTCGCATTGATAAAAGCAAAACTGATTTATACAGAAGGGGTAATTCTGTTGTTATAGCTGCAACAGGTACAGATTTATGTCCAGTTTTTTGGTTAAATAAGTATATCAATTTAGCTGAATAGAGTAAAAGTTCTGATAGCTATATTTTCAGAGCACTGTCTTTTATGAAATCGAAAGATGTTTATAAATTATGTAATGTAAATAGTCCATTGTCCTATACCAGAGCGAGAGAAATTTTGTTAGAGAGTTTATCAGATATTGGTTTAGATAAGCTTAAGTTTGGGCTTCATAGTTTGAGAAGTGGTGGCGCTTCTACGGGGGCTAATAGAGGAGTCTCTGATAGGTTACTTAAAGTCCACGGTAGATGGGCTTCTGATAAAGCCAAAGATGGATATATTAAAGACAATTTAAAATCTCAAATGGCTGTTTCCTTGAATCTTGGCATATAGTTCTCAAATTATTTATTCCTTTGTTTTATCGAAGTTACTGCGAGCAAACAAACCTAAATTATGACTTGTCTCTTATTTAGCCATGTATTTAGTATAGAAATGTTTTAAATTCGGACGAATTCATGAGGGAGAATTTAAATTTATTTCTATTCCGTTATATTTGGAATTTCCCTATTCTATTTCTATCTTTAGACTTGTGGTACAAGTTTGGCTAGTATGTAAATCAGAAGTGGTCTGATGTTACTGTTGTTTTCTGCACGAATATTTCGAGGGCGGTAGTACGGGTGGGGTTTTATAGGCATATATAAGTCCTGATTACGTTTGATTATTATCGATGTGCTCGAGTAACTTTGATAGACGAAGTTAACGTTAAGCTCTGCATAATATATAATACAGTTATGTTTGTATTGATATGTATTTAGAGGACATTGTGAATGTATATAGATGGAATTGTGGTATATTTTTGTCAATTGTAAAATGTTCACAAGATATTAAATGTTGTTTCGCTGAGAAAATAAGAAAGTTACTGCGAGCAAACAAACCTAAATTATGACTTGTCTCTTATTTAGCCATGTATTTAGTATAGATATGTTTTAAATTCGGACAATTCATGAGGGAGAATTTAAATCCTGATATCTATGATGAGTTTATTTACTACTGCTGGGTCGATGCCAATGCCAATGAGTTTTAATTCCAAGAGGGTATCAAAAGACCAGTAGTGAACACTTCTTTGTTAACTTGATTTATCATTGATATGTTAATAATAATGATTTACTGTTAATTAACACAACTTTGATTTTTTTTTTTAAATACTTAGGCTTTCCTACCTCAGGAATAGATCACTTTTATTGTTGTATTTGGCAACACTTTTAGGAATTATTGGTCTTCAATGTTCTTCAACATCGTACTTCATTTTGCCTTTTTAACAATATTTAATTCGAGCCCTCTAATGAGTCTTTTGTAGACGAAAAGCGCATCTGGCGTGAATATAAAATTTTAATCCTGGTTAATAGTATGAGTTTATTCACCTTGAGGCCTTCAACAATGAGCAAAGCTCATACCGCATTGTCAGCTATAAAAGCCCTCCGAAATCACAAATTTAAAACCATAATAACGAGAACTAACGGCATAATAAATATGCAACAAGAATGAACAAAAAACAAATATGAAACAGATCAACAAACGATAACTACTGAAATACAGGCTCCTGACTTGGAATAGGGGGATACATACAGAATGTGACGGGGTTAAACATGTTAGCGGGATCATAATCCTCCCCTAACCTAGGACAGTGTTGTAACAGTTCAACATAACAACAAACTTTAAAAATCAGTTGAAAAGGCTTAATTCATCAGATGGATATAAATAGAAATACATATTACAAAAACATAGAGTGCACGTGGCCAGGTATTTGTACATCCCAACAATAAGAAGACACTGAGTATGAGAGTATTTGCAGTTAGTGACAGCTAGTTCGAAGTCAAAAACAACTAACAAAAAAATAATGCGTCTTTTCTTATTTATCAATCAGTATACACATTCAACATATAATGGATTTATTGCAAAGACATCAGAAAAAGTTAAAGAAAAGCATGTCTTTGTGCAATGTGAAGATAAGGAATCGACAGATTGAAGATCCATGGAAGTGCATATATATAAAACAAAACAAATTACTTTGCTTTTAATCTACTGATAACAAAAGTAATATTAATACCAATAAAAACAATACCCAAAGATATAATAAAATGGTGAATTGTTAACCTTTTAGTATGGGCGCACTACGTTTGCGCGCATTTTGGATTAAAATGTTTTACGTTTGCGCGCAGCTTTTGTTTACATTTGCGCGCATTCATTTTACAGGTAAACTCCGGTAAAAATATATATAAAAATTAAATTTTATTATAAATACCTATATTTTTTTCTTTAATTTTTATAATAACTATGACATTCAATTATTACTTTTGAAACTATTTGTTCAAATTTTATATTGTTCATATTGAAACCAAGAATAAAGTGATCATGATAAACTCTGTTATAGCTTAACAAAAAGGAATAATCAACAGCAAAGAGCATGGTATTGTTTTTCTATCATGCAATTCTAATCTTGATGCATTTTGCACAAAAATTCAGAACTTTTCAAAGACTTAACTTTTAGTTACTGTCCAAACTATTTTGAACAACTGTACACTTTTTATGGATTTTACTTTGGACATTATGTACCACTAGTATTTGCTTTCTTACCATCGAAATCAGAGGAAATTTACACTGTTTTGATCAATATGATATTTTCGTAGTGTACAGACAGAAACATTATGTTTAAACCAAGGACAGTACGTATTGACTTTAAAATCGTAATGCACAATGCATTTTATAGGACTGTATTCCCATATACTGGAATAGAATGCCGTCGAAGTTGGTGGCGCAACATATTTAATTCTAGGATTTAGTGCTTGTGCATATCCCACGTCAACCTCCTCGTTGGTGAGCAGTCAGTGAGCAGGGGATTTAGACTAACGGAAGGAGTGCTTATACTTGTTAATAATTGAACAAATTAATAAATTATTAAGTATTATTACCTGTATTTTACTTGAGTTTACCTGTAAAAAAAAATGCGCACAAACGTAATGATTTTTGCGCGCAAATGTAATGGTAATGCGCGCAAACGTAATGCACCGTTTAGAATAAGTTTATTTAAAGGATCGATAAATTTACCTGGATCGTCTCTAATTTAACAGGCACGATAAATAACATTTCCATAAAAAAAGGGATGTGCTATCCCATTTGAAATACGTTTTTTACAGGTTATCAAACTTTGCAACCATAAGTCTGATCTATTATAATTGGATTATCGTATAACAAAATGGAATAAATTACTTTTTTAAAGGAAGATAATACAATCTGTTAATTAACGTCACCGTAGACTTTTGTCAAAAACTGCAACAAAAACAAGTTTACAATTCACAGGCTATCCTGGTACTTTTGATAACTATTTACACCTAATACTTTTGATAACTATTTACACCACTGGGTCGATGCCACTGCTGGTGGACGTTTCGTCCCCGAGGGTATCACCAGCCTAGTAGTCAGCACTTCGGTGTTGACATGAATATCAATTATATGGTCATTTTTATAAATTTTCTGTTTACAAAACTTTGAATTTTTCGAAAAACTAAGGATTTTCTTATCCCAGGAGTAGATTACCTTAGCCGTATTTGGCACAACTTTTTGGAATTTTGGGTCCTCAATGCTCTTCAACTTTGTATTTGTTTGGCTTTTTAACTATTTTGATCTGAGCGTCACTGATGAGTCTTATGTAGACGAAACGCGCGTCTGGCGTATAAAATTATAATCCTGGTACTTTTGATAACTATCATACTCAGTATTAAACTTTGTTCATTAGGTCTTTCCACCTTTCGTGTGGAAAGACCTATTGATTTTGTTCTGATTATTTTTTTTTTCTTCCGCCTAATTTTTTTCTTGCGGTGTAAAAATGTTTCAAAAGATGTCGCTTAGTTTTTTTGTATATGAGATCCTACAGTCTATACGCTTTTGAAACTCACCCTGTTTAACCGAACACTTTTCTTTGTAAGAGTTATCTCCCCAAACACTGTTTTTCTTGTTATCAGATCTCCTCCGCAACCGTAAAAGAAAGCGACAAATTTATTTTTCCAAATTGCTCGTTATATCCTCAGGATGTTACGTTTTATTTTTAACCGAAGCTATAGGAAGACCCCATATGAGAGTAATTTCCCCTTTTGTATTGAAATAAGTGAAATAAATTTGTAACTGGAAAACCATAAGTGATAGATGCCTAGGGTCTTTTGATTTGAGGCCCTTGCTCAAAAAGTATGAAAATGAGGTCAAGGTCAAAGGTCAAGGTCATGTTCAAATTTTTGATTTTGGCTTGTTATCTCTTATTTTCAGAAATCATACAAGATATCGACAAAATATTTTCACACAATTGTTAGTTGCGACATGTCGTAACATGTAAATTTTACTTAAAAGGGTACGTAACATTTAATGCGAGTTTTGTCCCCTTTTATATCTAATATTAGTTGTATGGTAATATAACTCATTAACAATATAAAGTAGAGGCCTAGAGTCTTTTGATTTGAGGTCCTTGGTTGATGACCTTGAAATTGAGCTCAAGGTCATAGGTAAATTTAACGTTCTTGATTTTGACCTTTGCTTTTTCCTTTTATATATACATGATAAAGCCATGGGACTTTTGGCAAAAAGGTTGCAAGCAATGTGACCTTGAAAAAGCCAACCGGAAGTGACCTTTTGTAAACCGGAAGTAGCCATTTTTTGTACTAATTTAATGAAAAAGTATATAGAACCATCTAGTTTTGGAATCAGTGTCAAGTAAACTATCAAAACATACCGGAAATAACATCTTTTAAACCGGAAGTAAAAAATGATCTCCCTTATGTATATCTTTTTGTATAGAAACCATATATTTTTGGAATCAGCGTCCAATAAGCTGTCATTTGACGCTAAAATTGACATTTAAAACCGAATTTTAATATTTTCATATAAAAAAGATCCTTACTGGTGGAAAGACCATCAATGGTTCTCTGAACAATTGGTTTTTAATTGTAAATACATTTGTCTCACAAAATAAACTTACTGTGTATTTCATTCAAATATACCAGGAACTGTTTGTCTTTGGATTCACTGTCTACTACAATTAGGTCACCAGACTCGTTTTGACATCTTGTTCGTGATTGAGACCAAGATAATCTTTCCGTCGAGGCAAAGTAGAACTTTAGACACAAGTCCAATTCCCATGCATATACATAACCATTGTATAAACAAGTTTTAACCTCTGTAAATAAAATGAGTACGTTTTCTTTAAAGGATATCGCAGTGTGTAGACTAGATTATATAAGCACTCCAAATTTATTGAATTTCGAACTCATGAGTCATGGGAACATGACTACTCTATAGTCTACATTGAAAGGCGACAAAACGACAAACAAGTTAACAAAACGCTACACAGAAATCGGAAGGCGGCTGATTGTTACATACCAAGACTTTATTTTTTCTATTTTGCACTTCTACCTTTAATGACTGGACTATATTAAGGAGATAAAATTGAGAATGGAAATGGGGAATGACATCTTGTTCGTGATTGAGACCAAGATAATCTTTCCGTCGAGGCAAAGTAGAACTTTAGACATAAGTCTAATTCCAAGGCATATTCGTAGCCACTGTATAAACAAGTTTTAACCTCTGTAAATGAAATGAGTACGATTTTCTAAAGTGTATCTCAGTGTGTAGACTGGATTATATTTATACTACAAATGTATTGACTTCCAAACTAACAAGTTGAGAGAACATGACTACGTTATAATCTACATTGAAAGAAGGCGATAAAACAACAATCAAGTTACCTCAGTGCTACACAAACATTTGAAGGTGGCTGATTGTTACATACAAAAACATTATTTTTTTATTTTTGCGCTTCCATCTTGGATGACTTGTCTATATTTCTCCTTAATCAGTGTGAATAGTTTTATCTATTAAAACAAATTGCAATTGCATTCACATTTTGATTGAAGTGCAATATGCGGAGAGAAACACTTATTAGCAACATAAGATTTCATTACCAACTTATAGATATTTGGCAAAATTTATCAAAAACGTGGTACATTGAAAAACATGTGAACATGCTGTAGTTTCTAACTGTCATGGTTGAATTGCCTTGAGATCAATTTTGTAATTAAATGCTTGATTTGTTTTCCCTGTAGTTGATATATATATATGTTCTTGTGTAACACTGTCGTCATATCTGCAAACCAAGATATATGGTCAATTTGATTTAAACTTCTACATAAATAAAATTTGTAAACATAGACATCAATATACTCTCTTTGCCTGCTTATCAAATATTTAATTTGCTAGACATATAAGAGTATGATACTCAAATGCATCCCACGAAATAAAATAAAACATACAACAAGAACTCCAAACATATTATTCTAAGGCTTTTGTTATGTGTCAGACTTGTCATATACATGGTTTAGACAAGTAAAACGTGAGTTGGATGGGAAGTAAATTGGATATACGGTCGAACTGTATGTGCATGCATCAATAGATACTTATTAGTCCATATTCAATTCGCTGATATTTTGTTCGCTGATATTTTGTCCTTGTTTGGACGTCTTTATGGATTTCAGTATTAGTTATTGGTGCACTTTGTTGTACTGTCTAATATATGGTATGATTATTTGTGAAACAACTACTCATAATTACCAGAATCATGGATTCATGGATTTGAACAATAACTGTTCACTGTTTGTTCTTTGATTCAAAGTAATATCTTAAAGAAGGACATAAAAGGTGGTCCATGAACGGATTCATACTAAAAACCCAACGATCTCATTTGTCGAAAACGTTTCGTCCCCGATGGTATCACCAGCCCAGTAGTCAGCACTTTGATGTTGACATGAATATCAATTATATGGTCATTTTTTCTAAATTTACTGTTTGTAAAAGTATTTATTATACGAATTACTAAGAGTTATCTTTTCCCAGGCATAAATTACCTTAGACGTATTTAGCACAATATTTGGACATTTTGGGTCCTCAATGCTCTTTAACTTTATACTTGTTTGTCCTTCTATCAATTTTGATCCGAGTATCACTGATGCGTCTTATGTAGACGAAATGTGCGTCTGGCGTATCAGATTATAAGCCTGGTTCCTTTGATGAATATTAACACCACTGGATGAATACCACTGCTGGTGGACGTTTTGTCCCCGAGGGTAACACCAGACTAGTAGTCAGCATTTCGATGTTGACATGAATATCAATTATATGGTAACTTTATTTTATAAATTTACTGTTTGCAAAAGTATTAGTTATTCGAAATACGAAGGATTTTCTTATCCCAGGTATAGATTACCTTAGGCGTATTTGGAACAACTTTTTGAAATTTGGGGTCCTCAATGCTCTTCAACTTTATACTTGTTTGGCTTTCTAACAATTTTGATCCGAGCGTCACTGATGAGTCAATATTTCTATTGGATGAAATTTAACGTGTAATGCTTAACACTGGTGTATACGATCATCATCTACGTCTAATTTGTCAAACTTTCGATGCGGTATAAAACAATTGCCTCAAATTTTTTAAAAGTTGACTTATATAACAGAAAACTGTTACTTTAACTGTCGGGAATAAAATTGAGAATGGAAATGGGGAATGTATCAAAGAGACAACAACCCGACCATAGAGTAAACAACAGCGGAAGGCATATTTGTACACTTCTTCATTTATCAATTGGGATTAATCGTTCATTTATCTATTATTTTTACCTTTTGTTCTATAATAAATACCAGACAGCTCTTTTTGAAGTGAATAATTATCAGTCTGGTAGTGAATCGTTGTGCATCGCCTTGATGACTGGTTGTAATAAAGTGCTTCACAGAAGTCTTCGGAGTCACATATACAAGCGCATTCTATTAGGCCGAGCGTAGTTTTAATTTTACCAATGACTCCCTGTACAGGACTAAAATCAATTACAGGAATGTTTTTCAGGAATTTTTCTGCTTTACCTGAAAACAGTAATAAAATCATCATTGTCAATGTTAATATAAAAAAGAAGATGTGGTATGATTGCCAATGAGACAACTATCCACAAAAGACCAAAATGACACAGACATTTACAACTATAGGTCACCGCCGGCCTTCAACAATGAGCAAAGCCCATACCGCATAGTCAGTTATAAAAGGCCCCGATAAGACAATGTAAAACACTTCAAACGAGAAAACTAACGGCCTTATTTATATAAAAAAAAATGAACGAAACACAAATATGTTCCACATAAACAAACGACAACCACTGAAGTACAGGCTCCTGACTTGGGACAGGCACATACATAAATAATGTGGTGGGGTTAAACATGTTAGCGGGAACCCTCCCTGGGACAGTGGTATAACAGTATAACATAAGAACGAAGTATAAAAATCAGTTGAAAAAGGCTTCACTCATCAGATGGATAAAAATAAGCGTATTTGTTTTAAAATATGTTAATATTTGCATAAGTTGACGTTCTAATCTTAACGTAAGGAAACCTAATGGAAACTTATTTGCAATGATTATTCAGCCATTTAAAAAATATTTAATGTTTTTTTCTTTATTGGACTTGTTGGTATGCATTATCTTTAGAAAATGAAAACAGAAACAAATGCATCTTCATTGTTTAATTATTTTTTCAATGGTGGGAAAATAATTACATGACTTTAGACTTTCTCCTTCTGAGGTTAGGTAATCCCTAATGGAAACGTACGTAAAGTGATAACTCAGCCTTTTAAAAAAAATATATGAAGTTTTTCTTTGATAGGGTTGTTCTCGTATATATTGTTAGTACATGTTTATTATTTATAATCATGATCCTTTTCTGAAAGCTGAATGATGATATTTCAAAAGAACTGTAAAGGCAATACTCAACATGTGATCAAAAAGTTCCATAATAGGTGATGACTTAGAATAAGGAAAAGTGAAAATATTTTACATTAATACATAATATCTTTAGAGTTAATGAAACGGATAATGTTTATACAACATGCAGTCCCATAGCTTCAACAAGTTAAACAAAAGATCGTCTACAACAAAATACCAATATGGTAATGTTAAGACCAGATATATCGATTTATTGCTGATGTTTGTCAAATGTCCAATGACAAATACTAAATGCAAAATCAGTAAATCGAAGCCAAGGTAACACCTTCGACATGTTCGATCACAACTTTATTCAAATGCCTATTGGTTATGACTTTATTCAAACCAAACATGACATCTTTTAAATACAAATTTTGCGTATAATAGACTTGAGGAACAATGTAAAACGTGTGAACGCTTCAAAATACGATATGATGCCCATGTCCGAACAAACTATTTTTAATCGCTTGAAATATCAACTAAAAGCTTATCTCAAATTATGCTTCCTTGAAATGCATATAACCTGGTCCATAAATCACAATAATTAAGAATGATAAGGCAAACGTCATTTTCCCTTGAAATCTAACAATAAAAGAGGGACGAAAGATACCAAAGGGACAGTCAAACTCATAAATCTAAAACAAACTGACAACGCCATGGCTAAAAATGAAAAAGACAAACAGAAAAACAATGGTACACATGACACAACATAGAAAACTAAAGAATAAACAACACGAACCCCACCAAAAACTAGGGGTGATCTCAGGTGCTCCGGAAGGGTAAGCAGATCCTGCTCCACATGCGGCACCAGTCGTGTTGCTTATGTGATATCAAATCCGGTAAATAGTCTAATTCGGTAGGTCACATTCAGGAAAGGGAAGGGGATTGTAGTTACGACGTAAGGAACATATCCGATATCATTTGTGATACGGTTATTCCATAACGGTCAACCAACTCATACTCACATATAAGCGTTCTATGTCGTTGCATCAGATTAATAAAAAATTAAACCACCTCTATATAAAGAGTAAAATTAAAAACAAATTGACAAGGGAAATTAAAAAAGGAAAATCCTTCAAAAAATTGACAACATCAAAAGCTCTGACACATTTAACTAATGGATCACAACAGTCCTGACTTGGTACAGGCATTTTCTTTTGTAGAAAATAATTACTTTAACCTGGTTTTATAGCTAGCTACATCTCTCATTTGTAAGACAGCCGATAAGAACTACCATTTATTGACAACAATGTGTGTTTGCAAAACATAGAGACATAATAAGTAAAAACATCAAATATTGGGTTATAGGATTAACATAGTAATATAATCTTAATCACTTTAAAAACTAATAACTATTTAAACAAAGACACACAAAATGACATATAGACAAAGTACGTTAGATAAGATTTAAGACAAGAACTCAAAGTGACCATAGCACAATTTCGGGATATATAAAGACCGATCCACGTCATAAGTATATAATCAAAACGGATTAACCGTAACGGTAAAACTATGCAGAGACATAAAAGGGTAGCTTCAACACGCAATTAAGATGATAACCAACGTTAAAACCTAGAATCTATGCTTCAAGACCACCATGTGTTATTCATGAAGTTGATATGGGTATCAAACAATGTATTGTTATCTTCAAATAAACTTTTTACAAACAAGACGTCTCCAGACGTTCTTTGACATAACTTTGGCTCATCTGTTAACTTTCTGTTCCCACACTAGTGACTTTTTATTTAATATATAATACATGTAAGACCAAAATTTAAATGTAGTATAATGTTTCTTTAAAGTGTTGTTCTTTTAAAATAAAACACCAAAGTCAAATTTAAGCACTGAAATAATGTCTCATTAATTGCAAAACAATTTTATTGAAATCTTATGTAGGCGAATTCCACAAAACTGCTTGCAATATATTTGATGAGTTAATTTTTACTTATGAACTATTATCTGTCAAATTCAAAATCAGTAATGAATGTTACAATGAACGTGTCTTGCTACATAAGTAGATGTAACTCCTACAAAAAAGGTTAACCCCATTTTCATTAATGATATGGCATTCATTTGTAGGATCCTTTACAATAGACAATTCAGCTGATCTGTAACAATGCCATCTTCATGTCTTATATAGCATGTACTGTATTACGACGCTAGATTAAAACTGACGACGAACGGTAACAACCGGCAACCGAAAGCTTTATTTTTGGAAAACCAAGGTTGTCGAGTGGTCTAGCGCGTCGGGTACAGTGCAGGCTATTTTGTGTCACGATATCTCAGTAGCATGAGTTCAAATCCCGCAGAGAGAAGAACAAATAACTTGCGATAGCAAACTTAAAGATATAACAGTGTTGGGCTGATGTTAAGACGATAATTTATATATAGGCAACTATCCATCCCATACATTACAGTTCGTATACATTATGTCGGTCAGATTGAAAGAGCAATACGGAAGCCAACAGAAAAAAATCTTCACGCTTGAGATATCTAATGGCCTAGTGCCAGTTACCTTCCTACTTTCGCAGTTGTTTTCACAAGTTTTTAAAGGAAGTCCGTTTACAAATATTCATGTACTCTTCTTGAGTAAAACAAATTCAATTTTGAAAACAACATAATTATAGCTGCTAAAAAATGTTACTTTTATAGTTTTATACAGCTAATGTTTATAAATAGAACATGTAATAGGCAACAACCTTCGAACGAATTTTGGCTGAAAGTAAATAGATTGAATAATTTATCATTATGAGTATTAATTTTAACGAAATTTTTTAACATTGTTATAAAGCAGAGGGTTTGGCTAACAATAAAACAAGTTTCAACCCACCATATTTCCCTAAAATATCCTGTTCAAAGTCAGGTATATTGCAGTTGTTATCAAATTGCTCTTTTCTATGTATGTTGATTTGATGTTTATTTTTCGTTGCACTCCAGTAATTTTGTTCTTCTGTTGTTATCTTTTTATTGCTGATAATAAACTCATCATAGATACCAGTATTACATTTTGTATTTACTATTTACGCCAGACGGTCGTTTTGTCGCAAAAAAGTAACAAAAAAAAAAACATAAAAAAAAAAAAAGATGTTTTCCCTCGATTTTAGTTTGTAACCCGGTTTTGTTTTCTCTCAATCGATTTGTGACTTTTGAACCGTGGTATACTACTGTTGGCTTTATTTTCCAATCTTTGCACACAAATAAACTCATCATAGATACCAGGATTCAAATTTTATATTTACGACAGACACACGTTACGTTTACTAGTGACGCTGGAATAAAAAATGTTAAAAAGGCAAAATAAGTACGAAGTTGAAAACAACATTGAGGACCAAAAATTCTTACAGTTTTGCCAAATACAGCTTAGGTAATCTATTCCTGAGTTAGAAAAGCCATCGTACTTAGTATAAAGCGTATAGAAAATTTGTAATTCATTGAACATCTAAATTCGTGGTTCATCAGTATCCACAATACCTGAGAAAAATGTAATCATCATTGTTTAAAAGAAGAAAAACGTTTGTATCTTCATACCATTTGAATATTGTCATCTCTCGATTAAAATAAGGATATATTTAACAGAATTTACACAATAATATTTACCTGTTGAAAAAATGAGAATGAGCAAACTCTTCCAAATCAACTCCATCATAAATTGTGATAAAACTGTCACTCTGCAACTTATAAATGTCATCAACTGATGCTATCGATTATACCAGATTAAAATTATATATGTACATGAACTAATTCCTTAGTCTGTTCCGATATCATGCATGGTAAACTGATGATTAGAGCGTAAATTATACGAGCAATTTAACAACAACAAATAACATGTCTGTAAAATAAAGCAGGACTTGGAACTTCTCATCCAAGCTCTAACAGAGTAAAAACGAATAAAAAAGGAGTAATGTGTTGACATTGTTGATGTAAATGTCCTTTGGTTTTGTGAGTCTTTAAAATTAAGAATGGAAATGGGGGATGTGTCAAAGAGACAACAGCAGAAAGTCACCAACAGGTCTTGTTAACTTCTTGGTTGTGATTGTTATTGTCTTGCTTTAACCTGGAAACGTCTTGACGTGTGTTAAACCAAATATGGTTAATATTTCATTTCCTTAAACAAATGGCCTCAAAGCAATTGATCAACATTGAATAAATTTGTTAAATTATTAATAAAAGTTAGAATAAAGTCGAGAAATCTCAGCAAATTATATACTAAATTTAGTCCTGGTATCTATGATAAGTTTATTCATCACCCAGTGAATATATAAGATTCTAGTTTAAAGCTACTAAACGTACACAAATTATTAGTTTTACAGTTTGATTTAGAGAAAAACCGACATAACTAGATAATACAATAAATTATATAATTACTGACACAATCCTATACGAATAGTTTTGTATTTGTTATAAAACACAACTAATGCTATAATTACAAACCTGATTATTAACTATATCAATTTTTTAGAAATTTACATGGGGCGTCGATCCAATCGTATGACATACATTGCGTGGTTCGGTTGTGCTGTCCTATGTTGTTTAGCGTTTTATTCGGTGGTTAGTCAGCAATTCGGTGTTGACATGAATATCAACTATATGGTCAATTTTATAAATTTACTGTTAGCTGTTTGCAAAAGTATTAATTATTCTAAATACTAAAGATTTTCTTATCCCATACAAGGATAACCTTAGCCGTATATTGGCACATCTTTTGGGAATTTTGGATCATCAACGCTCTTCAAATTTAATTCTTAATTATAAAAAAAAGGAGAAAAACAAAGCGGTGTTTGGTGAGATGGTGAAATCGATCATTTAAAAGAGGGACGAAAGATACCAAAGGGACAGTCAAACTCATAAATCTAAAACAAACTGACAACTCCATGGCTAAAAATGAAAAAGACAAACAGAAAAACAATAGTACACACGACACAACATAGAAAACTAAAGAATAAACAACACGAACCCCACCAAAAACTAGGGGTGATCTCATGTGCTCCGGAAGGGTAAGCAGATACTGCTTCACATGTGGCACCCGTCGTGTTGCTTATGTGATTACAAATCCGGTAAATAGTCTAATTCGGTAGGTCATATTTGAGCATGGGGAATAGAATTGTAAAGCGTAGAAGAATCAAAGGCCTGTAAGTTGCTGCAAATTGCAAGGATTTTTATCTATGATTAAGCAGTAGATCCTTGAGAATAGAGAATTTTTGAGAATCAACATCAGGCCTTGCGGTCATAAAACTTTCGAGTCAGTTTTTTGTACTCATACTCGAAAATCAACCAATCAAATTGCTGGATTTCATGTTTCGAGCATGATTTTTGTGCTCCGAGCACTGAGCAAAGTTTTATGCCTTCAAGGCCTGATTGACACCGCAGGTTGAATATATATCATTACAATTTTTTAAAAGGCCATATTTTACTGTAGAAAGAATAGTAGTCAACGCTTTAGAAAGATGTCCATTTCCGTTCTATTGATCAGTACTTCTGACTTATGTGTGTTAATATGCCATGCAAACTTACAAATCGCAAACCATTAATGTTTATCACATTTCAGCTAATTAAATACCTTTTAAAGCATCTCAATTGGGAAATACAAAATAAAGGTGCGTCTTGTTTTTACACTTTTTGTTATATATGTAATTATTTCATTTGATTACTGATGCAAAAAGAATCAGACACTTACTTACTTTATCTGCTTTTACGTATATTACTCGTGTGATAAAAACCAAATATAATAACATTGTGTTGTAAGTCAAAAGAGCCTTATAAATGAGTTTCGGTACACGTCTTCTTGTAACCTTGTATTTTTTCATATTCATTTTGTAAATAAGGATCCTATTTCTTGGTTTACTCCCAGTTGTAGCCCATATAGATTGGTTCATCAATATTTATAGTTTTATAAACAGCTGAATCTTTTCGATATCGAGTCTTCCCTTAAATCCTGTACTGTCCTAGTTTTTAAATAATCTTACTGTTATTGAGTTTCTTCTTCATATGCTTTCTTTTATATTTCTATGCGTCCTTGTATTTTGAAAAACACACAGTCTGTCGTGTTATTTTATTATCATCATGTAGTGAAATTATGACGGAGAAACAATTTATGTGCAATTATGATAACAGAAATATGATGCATGTCACATTTCACCTAATTTATATTATTCTTGATTCCAACTAAAGGCTTAATTTCTGTGTCATTTTGGTCTCTTCTGGAGAGTGTTCTCATTGGCAATCATACCAGATCTTCTGTATAGCGGGACGGCTGCAGTGCAGGCGATTTGGTGTCACGATATCACAGTAGCATGGGTTCGAATCCCGGCGAGGGAAGAACCAAAAATTTGCGAAAGCAAATTTACAGATCTAACATTGTTGGGTTGATGTTTAGACGAGTTGTATATACATTATGTACACAGCCATGTATCACCATCATTGATGGCGATCCGATGGATACATCTGTTGTAGAGTTGTCACTGACTCAGACGTACTTATAAATATAATTATTTTCTGTGACTGTATATTACATTAATTTGTAGGATCCTTTACTATAGATAATTTAGCTGATCTGTAACAATAACATCTTCATGCCTTATATATCATGTACTGTAGTACGCCGCTAGATTAAAACTGACGAGGAAAGGTAACACACGGCCAGCGAAAGCTCTTTTAATGAGAGCCCAGGTGGTCGTGTGGTCTAGCGGGACGGCTGCAGTGCAGGCGATTTGGTGTCACGATATCACAGTAGCATGGGTTCGAATCCCGGCGAGGGAAGAACCAAAAATTTGCGAAAGCAAATTTACAGATCTAACATTGTTTGGTTGATGTTTAGACGAGTTGTATATATATATATATATATCATTATACTCACCTTACAGATGTCGACCTGATCAAATAGATAGAAATGATTGAAAAACAATTAAACTCGATACACGCATCTGCAACACCGTTATCACTGAAATGTCTTGCTGATCCCCAGTACATCATAAATAATTCTTTTGGTGTTACCGAGATTTATCAAGACAATGTTCAAACAGACAAATTTACTTATTTTTAAACAAAGTGGACAATGAACGAAAGAGGATTTCGTTACATAAGAATTACTTTAGATGTGCATGTCAGTTTGAAATTTCTTATATCCGGCGACCTTTGCCTGATAAAACTTTATTCTGTATTGAAATAACAATTAGTCGTCTTATAAGAACAAGACAAATAGAAAAAAAATAATCTGTTTGCGGAAACAATTGATAACCTTGTTGCTATAACGAAAAATATTTAAAGAAATATATTACATACTATTTGGTTTAGCTGAATAGGTGTTTTTACTGTTGAATTGTAACAATAGCTGTTGCGTGATAAAAAAGGAAAACGAAAATAAACAGGAAATTAAAAAAGTCGAATACCAAGATGAACAAACTACATCATGGCGAATAAAGAACGATAAAGAGACAAAGAAATATTGAGATACTTTAAAAACAAGAACAGTAAAACTGAAATTTTTAAAATACGTCTTCTTTAACGAGAGTATAACATTTCCGAAGTCAATGAACTTGTGATGGATAACTATTTTTTTTATTATTTTTTTTTATTTTATGATCCAAACTTTTTATGTGGTAGTATCATTGGTCTCGAATTTAACATCCGACCTGATATTAATCCGTTCTCGTAAACCTATCGCTTGCAAATGTCCCCAAGTTCGTTCAGAACAAGATGACACAGATCTACGAGTGTTGTTTGTTTTTATGTCTCTAATTATTTTATGTTCCTCCACTGATTAAACAATTGTAACCAACTGCATGATAAATATTGATCTCAGAATAGAGACTTATGGAAAGACGTATATTCTATTAATTCTTTTAGTTTTGTTTTGAGATTAGTTTGACTAAATGTGTTATGTCACGTAAATACTAAAAGAATACAACAGAAATCCATACTTTAACCAAATTCTATTTTTTTGAATTTAAATTATCAATTATAAGATGATGATGAAATCAATTCTTCTTTCATTAAGACACCTTATTTGTAAGTATGAGATTTTATCCCCAAGTGCCATGCATATATATTAACTTTTAAAATATTGCCTTTGTTGCTGTTACCACGAGAGGATGTTTTGTATTTCTATCAATAAAACGGTCGCCAAGTTAATAGTTATAAGCCTAGCTACATCATGACATCTATCGTTATAATTTGTTAATAAAAGAATGTTATCAAAATAATGTATATTTTTTAATATGTATACACTTAAGAATTGTTAAAAAAATAACCCCACCAAGACATACGTATGCAAGTTATAATAATTTGTTTGTGAAGCTATAATATATTATTCTATTTAGCATTTAACTATTCCATCATGTATTTAAAATATACGTCACTTTTCATCGCGGTTATCGAGTTAATTCTTATTTTGTAATATTGCTCGCCGTACGGCCCAGGGCGAGGAACAAAAACTATGCCGCATAGCAAGATATAAAGGGGTCCGATATAACAACGGCATAATTTATGTTCAAAACAACATATGAAAAATTGATATGCAGTAATAAATCAAGACAACAGTAGTATACCTATGATCATTAGTCATAAATGTATTGAGCGAAAACTATTGCGGGTCAAAAACCAAAACACATCATTAAATGACGAAAACAACGGGACAACAAAAAAACTGAAATGCAACAAAACAAACATGCACCAACATATAGAAACGGACGATTTGATAATAATTCACTGCCATACTCCTTACTTGGTATATATTAAAAAGAAGATGTGGTATGATTGCCAATGAGACAACTCTCCACAAGAGACCAAAATGACACAGAAATTAAGCCTTTAGTTGGAATCAGGAATAATATACATTAGGTGAAATGTGACATGCATCCACAAGAGACCAACATGACACAGGAATTAACAACTATAGGTCACCGTACGGCCTTCAACAATGAGCAACGCCAATATCGCAGATTCAGCTATAAAAGGCCCCGAAATTACTATGTAAAACAATTCAAACGAAAAAAAAGGCCTTATTTATATAAAAAAAAAAAACGAAAAACAAATATGTTACACATAAACAAACGACAACCACTGAATTACAGGCTCCAGACTTGGGACAGTCACATACATACATAATGTGGCGGGGTTGAACATGTTAGCGGGATATCAACCCTGCCCCTAACCTGGGGCAGTGGTAATACTGTACAACATAAGAACGAACTATAAAATCATTTGAAAAAGGCTTAACTCATCAGATGGACAAAAATACAAGTGGACGTGGGCGGGTACTTGTACATCCCAACAACAAAAAGACACTAGGAACAGATCTGAGAGTCAGTTAACTGACAGCTAGTTCAAATCCACTAACAACTAATAAAAAAATCATGCATCTAAGATTAAATTATCAATCCGTACACATCCAACATCAAATGGATTTAGTATAAAGACGTTAAAAACACTCAGAGAAAAACATGACCTTGTGCAATGCCAAGATACAGGTATCGACAGATTGTAGATCCATAAATGTGTATATGTATGTAACATACAAGTAATATTTAGTTTGCTTTAAATTAATGATAATATCAATATTTATACCAATAAAAACAATATTCAATGATCTCATTACAGTGTTTAATTGGTAACCTTTTATAATAAGTTTATTTAAAGGAGCGATAAGTTTACAAGAATGATTTCTAAATTTCAGGACACGGTTAACAACTTTTCCTTAAAAATGAGGATGTGCTACCCCGTTTGAAATCAGATTTATGTTGTAAGATAGTGTGAAAGTGTAGTGAAAAGAGTAGAAAAATCAAAACGTCAACAGAATCAAAAGGACCATCAACAGCACGTAATTTATCTAAAACATCCAAATAGTTTTTTATACTCCACAAATAGTTTATCCCACTATGTTCATACATTTTATTACAAAAGTTTCTAATACACTCTTTAATATTAGTTAATGAACTTGTTTAAAGCACTGAAAGATTAGTTTTCGAACACTTACAAGAGGCCGACATGAACCAATATTTCAATGTTTTTTGTGTAGTTTAGATAGCCAATACATAGTAGGGACCTTCAAATATTCAGAAGTAGCCTTAAGCTTTGATGTAGTAGTGATATGTTTGTTTACAATATGTCTCTCTGTGGAGCGGATGCACTTGTTTTTGTTATTTGATTTTGCCATGTGATTATGGACTTTCCCAATTGATCTTCCTCTAAGTTCAGTATTTTTGTGATTTTACTTTTGAATGTAGATGAATTTAAATTTCCATTCTAAAGAACGTTCGTGTAGTATTTACGGCATACCGCCGTCACTTTTTTGGCTGATAGAATATTTGAAGAAAAATGGAAGGTTGAACTTGGTTTTATGGCTAGCCAAACCTCCCGCGTATGTGGCAATGTTAAAAACAAATACCATTAAAATGACAGCAGTGCATGACAGGAATAAAGTAACAATTAACGCAAGAATACTCAGGCAGAGAAATACATGAATTAATTATAAAACAGTACATTACAAACATGTAATAACATTCACTTATAATTTGAAATTAAATATCAATTTAAGAAATATATCGTTTGGCAAATTTCTACAACATTTTATTACAATATGCTTTTAAACCGACGGCTCTGGGATTTGTATTACTATTTTTGAAAATTAATGCAGTTTCCATTAGTCAATGTCTATTACAGTCGAGTGACATTGTTATTGTTTTATTTTTGTTCAGTCGCACATTGAATTTTTCCATTAAATCTAAATAGAAATTCTAAAACAAACGATTCTAAAATTTTTAAATATCAATCAAAATTACCCTGGGTAATACAAAAAAAAATCGAAACTCATGAAAACCTACAACAATGTTTCAATGCGTATTGCTATTCATATATAACTCTGAACTATCAATGACCATACCTTTTAAATTGTTATCGTATTTTAGGTTAAATGTCTGAAACGTCAGCTAATAACAACAAAATTATGTGAACTGATTGTCCGAGAGCAATCTCTTAGAAATGATCTGCTTGTCTGCAATCACTTTGAATAAGGAGCAAATAAAATATCAGAAAGATAGTACAGGTATTTTGTGTTAAATGAGATAAGACCGCTGAAATGACAAAATTGATGGTTAAGGACTTCTCCTTGAATTTGATGAACATTTCTCCAGTTTTTGATGGGGTTCGTGTTGCTTAGTCTTTAGTTTTCTATATTGTGTCTTGTGTACTATAATGTGTCTGTTTGCCTTTTTCTTTTTTAGCCATGGTGTTATCATTTCATATTCGATCTATGGGACTGTCCCTCTGGTATCAGTCGCCCCTCTTTTTTTAACTCAGCCACTCGAACTCGACGCAGTCATGGTCAATGTCATTACTACATGACGCTCGTGTTAGGTTCATCATTGGTATCGTCACGCGACGTTGTTTTTTCGTTTATGAACCGTTTATGTTGCTCGTTTTTTGTACGAAATGTCAGAACTTTGCACTATTTACACAGGTATTCACATTCGGATTATCTATTCATTTAAAAGAATAAACACTTTCAAGATGACTGATTATCTGTTTTTAAGCTTGTACTTTTTCACCATCAAATTAACTTATTCAAAGTATATATAACAAGTATTTGCCAATGCACAAGATTATTAACTATGGCAATTGGCATACCATATTACAAATATATATGCAAGTCTTGTTGATCTTCAATAGTTTAAAATTATCAATCCGTCTTCGACAAGAAATTTGAAAAGCACCTCCACTGTAAAATAACTTTAAATAGTCTGAGGCGACACAATTGTTCTATGATTTTTGTCAGAGAAAAAAAACAACGTCGAACTGCTTGCATTTATATTTTTTTCTTATTTTCAAGTCTTACAGAATTACAGAATCATCAGTTTCAGGTTTTTTTTTCCAAAGTGCACAAATGCAATTATACAATAGAAATACTTTGATTCTGAAACAAGAAGAACTTATATAAATCCGTCTGCCTTTACAGAACCCTTGCTAAAATATACAATAGACATTTTATAATGTAGTTGCACAATCTAGAACAGAAACAACAGTGACGGAGACAGAAATTTTCATAAGTGGGGGACCACTGACTGCCTAAGAGGGCTCTGCCTTCTTAATCCGCCTCTAAATAAATAGTTAAAACTGTATAAATCAGTTTTTATTGGATTTCAATTCAAATGACGAATCAAGACAGTTTGTTGTTTCATAGTTTGTTTTGATTTGAAATCCGTTAAAATTATTAAGTTATTTCGCCAAATGCGTACACTGAAATGACTAACATATCCTACCTTCAATTTGACAGGGTGTGAACATTTCATATCTCAATGTCTTTTTTGTGGAGTAATGTCCCAAAAGATTGTGCAATTTACAGTGCAAAAAACAATATTGAGAAAAGATGAAAACAAAAGTGGCAATACATCACACAAAAGTGCTGATAAAAGTCTTTGTAAATGCTTTGATAACTACATATAAAGAATTAAGAGGTCTTAAAAGGCTATTCCATTTTTATTTTTCTGGGAAAACTTCCTCACGGCTGATAATATACACAGGCAGGTCATTTGGTTCTGCAATGAAAACCGTGAGAGGATTTTCCGGTTGTTCTTGGGTGGAGTAATTGTTATTTCTAAATCGCAATTTTCTGATTCAACTGATCATAATATTAAAAGTCGGAGAATGCTATGATGTGGTGAATACTTTAACGAAGAGATACATGTTTAATTTACTGTTGTACGTGGAGTTGAAATTTGACAAAATCAGTTGCCCCACGAGATATCGCCGAAAAAGGTGACATTTAAATATTGAAATGGTTCTAATAACAGACTTATAAATTCGAATTACTTTTTTTATTTGTCAATTGGTATGAATGTTGTTTTTGGAGTGGCGTGTACGCTGTCCGGTGTTGATAGACGTCTTAATAAATCTGAAAACTACAATTTTTTATTATTTATGCGTGAGGGGATCGGTTCTCATTGAGAACATCTTAAAGCATGAGGGGAAGTACAAACATTTTTTTAGATTTTTGGCTTTATGACTTTTGTTGACTCAATAAATGTGACCAATGCTGATCAGAAAGCTCAGATTTATTTATATATTTTAATAGATGTAAACTGATCACAGATTCAATGAAATCAAACTATACATTATTTGTTTAATTTCAGGAAATGCCCTTATTTAAAGGAAAAAGGAAGAGAGGACTGAAATTGGCTCTCTACAAAAAGCCATGAAGATATACAGTATCCCCGCCTACGATACGATTCAAAAACCTCTGGAGTAGTCCTGTCTTCAAATATACGTCTGAACAGAGGTCACAACATATAGTTAAGAAAAGTATATCGCCGATCAAAACTTCGACACCTATTAGACGCAGTCTGTTCACTCAAAATTACGAAATATTCAAAACAACAAAGACAGATATACAGAACTTATCATTCACGAACATCGATGAAAGCCATGATAATCTCGAGGAAGACCATGTAGTAGACAACAAGGAAGACATAGAAGAAGACCACGTAGTAGACCACAAAGAAGACCACATGGAGAACCTTGAGGAAGAATATAAAGTTTTCCAAAGTGCTTTAGATAAACTCTTAGAGATAGGGGAAAGGGAGAGAGTTTTGAAATTTTTTCATGAGTACAAAGCGGACGTTTTCCTTTAAACAACATTGCACTCGACCTGGTTTTGGACATTGTCGAGTGGTTTGAAAAAGACGAATCAAGACGAATGAGATCCTCCCAATCATATATATCTTCAGTTTTTTTTTGGTTAGGAAGAAAGTTGTTTGGATTTCGCCTTTTTCGATTCATGTCTGGTGCAAAAACTTAAAGTGACATTTTATCAGGAATTTTTGCATCTTTGTCTCCGTTGCAATATAGAGTAGATTTTGCATGTCCCCACAAAAACATTTTAAGGGGTATCAATCTACTAGGGTCAGACCTCCCGTCAGTGTATATTCCAGGTCTAATAAATTCAATGATTAATCTAAAGGCCGAATAAATTGCAGAACAAACGTACTACATACTAATGTTTGATGGTATAAAAGTCAGGAAAAGAGGTTTAAGGAGGGACAGTCATTGCAAGATAGAAAGGAAGAATTAATAGAATTAACAAGTGAAACTGCGAGCTACTGCTCACTGATGATAAACCCGCCGCAAGTGGATAATATTAATAGTGTAAAAATATGCAAGTGTTCGGTAAACAGGAAGTTGTCGAGTGATGAATCTAAAAACGCATCACACGGTATAGCTGACTTATAAAAATCCTGAAACCAAATTTCAGAAATCCTTGTATTGTAGTTCTTGAGAAAAATGTGACGAAAATTTTTAACTTGGTTATCATGTGTAAAATCATACAAGTGTTCGGTAAACAGAAAGTTGTCGAGTGATGAATCTGAAAACGCATCACACGGTATAGGTGACTTATATAAATCCTGAAACCAAATTTCAGAAATCCTTGTATTGTAGTTCCTGAGAAAAATGTGACGAAAATTTTCAACTTGGTTATCATGTGTAAAATCATACAAGTGTTCGGTAAACAGGAAGTTGTCGAGTGATGAATCTGAAAACGCATCACACGGTATAGCTGACTTATATAAATCCTGAAACCAAATTTCAGAAATCCTTGTATTGTAGTTCCTGAGAAAAATGTGACGAAAATTTTCAACTTGGTTATCATGTGTAAAATCAGACAAGTGTTCGGTAAACAGGAAGTTGTCAAGTGATGAATCTGAAAACGCATAACATGGTATGGCTGACATATATAAATGTTGATACCAAATTACAGAAAGGGTGGATGTGTAGTTCCTGAGAAAAATGTGACGAAAGTTTTATGGGACGGACTGACAGACGGACGAACGGACAGACAGAGGCAAAACAGTATACCCCCCTTTTTTAAAGCGGGGTTATAAATTAGGAACATAAATATGATAGACCCATTTGTAAAGAACACACAGTTACATGAAAGACAGAATGTTTTTGACCTTCTCAAAAAATGCTTTTAAATAATATCCTCCAATATCTGGGAACTCAGAGAATTCAAGAAACGTAAAGATGGTATGCTTAGACGATTGAAAAAAAATGTTACAAAAATTTCATCATCTGTGTAAGCCACAGATCTGAGCAGGACAGTTCTTAACATAAAAACACTCACTGACAAAGAACGATAAACCACTTTTGAGGATGTATGAAAAAATAAAGTACTGTCAGAACAACTCATTTTTTTGCCAAAATAATTGCATATTTGCCTTTACTAGCTTAACTAGAATTTACGAAAAGAAATGACAAACTGATTCAACTTCCAGTAATCTAGTCCATTTTAGGTATTGGGGTATATTCAAATCCCGTTCAAAAGCTGATAAATTTCAAATCAATTTTACAAAATGAATCTGATGCTGCAAACCATCGAAGGAGAGCTCTAGCCACATGTCACCATATACTTTTTTTAGATAATTGCCCTACTCTCACAAATAGCGGATCTAACCCAATCACAACGGAGGTCATGCCATGCAAAAGGTTGATATTCTGTTCCGAAAAAAATTGTAAATAATCAGCATTTGTTGTACCATCACTAGATCTATCGTCAGGCTGACCAGGCCCCAATTTGTATACGTTGTGTTTCGACCAGATATCCATTCGAACTGTCCCTCATTCAATACGCCACTCCCGCCAATCCACCATAGTTGCACTGACGTCATGTCTACAAAAACAACTATCATGATAAGTAGTAAATCGTTCTTCTGGAAACACGATCTTGTTTATTTCAAAAAATGATTTAAAAACAAAAACAGTAGTATGTCATCATATCAAGACAAAGCTCATGCCGCATAGTTCTTTATAAAAGCCCTTCGAAATCACAAATGTTAACAAATGTGTAACAGAGCAACAGACGGTAATGCCTGAAAAACCAGTTCCTGACTAAATAAAGACAGCTACATACACAATGTAAGCGGGTTCACAACCTTCCACTTTCTGTGACAGTGGTGTAACAGTACAACATAAGAACTAACTATAGAAATTAGTTGAAAAAAGGCTGTTGTCTGCTCTTTGGTCGAGTTGTTGTCTTTTTGATACATTTCCCATTACTATTCTCAATTTTAATTAAAAAAAAACAATATGTGTCTAAGACTTATTTATAAATCAGTACACATCCAACATCTGATGAATTTAGTGCAAAGACATCAGAAAAACATGACCTTGTGCAATTTCAGGATAAGGAATCGACAGATTGAAGAGCCATGAAAGTGCATATGTATCTAACATTATATTTAGTTTGATTTTAATTTACTGATAACAAAATCAATACTAATACCAATAAAAATAATACTCAAAGATAAAATAAAGTGTTGAATTGGTAACTTTTTAGAATAAGTTTATTTAAATGATCGATAAGTTTACCAGGATCGTCTCTAAATTAACGGACACGATAAATAACATTCCCATAAAATAAGGATGTGCTATCCCATTTGAAATAAGTTGTTTACAGGTATGAAACTTTGAAACCATAAGTTTGCTCTATTATTATAGGGTAATAGTGTATAAACAAAACGGAATAAATAAACTTTTGTAAAGGGAGTTAATTCCATTTGTTAATAAAGGTTGTCCATATGAAATAATTCTGTCTCGCAAAATGAACTTACTGCGTATTTCATTTAAATATATCAGGAACAGTTTTTCTTTGAATTCACTGTCTACTACAATTAGGTCGCCAGCCTCGTTTTGACATCTTTTTCTAGATCGAGACCAAGATAATCTTTCCGTCGAGGCAAAGTAGAACTTTAAACACAAGTCCAATTCCCATGCATATACATAACCATTGTATAAACAAGTTTTAACCTCTGTAAATAAAATGAGTACGTTTTCTTTAAAGGATATCGCAGTGTGTAGATTAGATTATATAAGCACTCCAAATTTATTGAATTTCGAACTCATGAGTCTAGGGAACATGACTACGCTATAGTCTACATTGAAAGGCGACCAAACAAGTTAACAAAACGCTACAATAAAAGTTGGAAGGCGGCTGATTGTAATATACCAAGACTTTATTTTTCTATTTTGCACTTCTACCTTTGATGACTTGAGTTTATTAAGGAGATAACTGTATTGTATTATTAGCTTGGCCTTCGTAAATTGCAGATTTTACTTTCGAAAATTTAGTTGACCTAACGAAACACCCTCTTTCCCCTCCTGTCTAACAAATCAGGATAAATATTTGTGTTATGCATGTATACTAGTCAACAAAAGAAACGATACACGACTTTGAAATATAATTTATCAAAAAGTGTTACATATAAAACAAAATGATATACACTATTTTAAAAAGCTTTCATTTGCAATGTATGCACATGTGATAATGAAAATCAAAACTTTTCGGAAAGTATCTAAATTCCGTGTAAACGATCATAGGGTGTAAATTAGTTTTGCGTAAAGTTGAATAAAAAATCGACACATAATTTTCTCAATACTAAATAAAATTTCAAATTTGTTTTAAAAAATATTCAATATGCTAATCAAGTTATGTTCATGTTGTAACTAATGGGTTGAAATATTGTTAATTTAAATTTTTGGGAAAAACAGTGGGGTTTTTTCGTCTCAAATCAATGCTTTAGATATCAAAACAATATACAGTAAATTTGGAACCTTTCGGATTAGTTTTAAGATTGTTACCGCTTTTTGAATATCACTTTACACATACTGTCTATGGTAAATCAGTTGATAATGTATACATTTTAACGATTTCTCGTGGGGCCGAACTTTGCGTAACTAATAAACGAAGAAACTGTATGATTTTTAAAAACAAATTGATGGCAAACACTGTCTTTACCTTTAAATGAGAGGTTGGCATCATTAGTTGGAACTTCTGTTTTTAAAACTGTCGTTTTATGTTAATTTTGATAAAAAAAAAAAAAAAAATCGCGAAAAAACGTCACAAAAGCTAAAAAAATATTTTTTTTAAACGGATTTATATTTCCATAATGATTGAGTGTTACTTCCTGCAATATTGGTCCAATGAACGGAAAACTGTATCTTTAATTTGAAAAAAGTCTTGTATCGTTTCTTTTGTTGACTAGTATATATATTTATAGAAAGGGAATCTTCCATAGATCTGATTTCTAATGGTCATAATGGTGAAATATAATCCCTTTTAGGTGTAACCATGGCAACAATCTGCATTACTTTGATACAAAGTATAGCAAAAAAAGGGGTGAACATGTCACAAAAGTCTCCAAAATTTGGTCCAAAGTAAAATTTAAATCAATTACAGTGATACCTTTCCTGAAACAATAGGTTTATATCTATCAAGTGGTTAAAAAAAAAACTCATATGCATTTCTGCTCGTTTTTCCATTAAATTGAATTGAAAAGATCGAGCGAAAATTCTTTGTTGATAATCACTACAAAGATTTATGGACCTATGGACGGTACGGATAGGAAAATACGGACTGTCAAACAGATAAATGGCTTATAAAACATGCTAAAAACAATCTAAATGATCATATAAGAAGGCTATGTTATTCTTCAACTATCTAAAAATCAATTTTAGTGTACAAAACTTTCATATTTAATACAGTTATCTCCATTATTATGCAGAATATTCAAATAAATACCATTTTACAAATATTATGGTTTCAACTTTGACAAAAAGAAAATTTTGAGACTCCAAATGTGAATTTCCTATTTTTTTTGTGAGATTTCACATACCAAAAAAATATCGGATTCAAAAATGGTGGCTTTCTTAGTTACAGACATGTAGAACGTAGAATTTACCCCTTCAAAATATTTGTCAACCTCCAATGAAAATAATCGTTACAAACGGATTGCATTAGAATTCCCCTTCATCAGTGTGAATAGTTTAATTTGATAAAACAAATTGCAATTGGATCAATATGGTATACAACGTTTGTCTAAATTTTTCTAAGTTAACTATATAACAGAAAACTGTTACGTTAACTGACTGGAAGACTTTATATGTCTGCACTTATATCTTGAGATAAATCGTTCATTTATCTATTATTTTTACCTTTTGTTCTATAATAAATACCAGACAGCTCTGTTTGAATTGAATAATTATCAGTCTGGTTGTGAACCGTTGTGCATCGATTTGATGACTGGTTATAATAAATTGCATCACAGAAGTCTTCAGAGTCACACATACAAGCGCATTCTATAAGGCCTAGGGCAGTTTTACTTTTACCAATGCTTTCCTGTACAGGACTTAAACCAAGTTCAGGAATGATAATCAGGAATTTCTCTGATTTACCTGAAAACAGTAACAAAAGCAGCACCGCCACTGTTAAGACTATTTGTTCAAAAATTAGATAATATTTACATAGTTTGACGTTTCAATCTTGAGCCTTAGGAACCTTAATGGAATATATTTGAATAATATTTTTTATCGGGTTAGTACTAACATAAAGCATCATGACGGGTGCCACATTTGTATCTGGATCAGGTTACCCTAAGGAGCACATGAGATCACGCCCAGTTCCAAGCTGTTTCGTTATGAACATCGCTGATTCTCAAGTGTTATTAGGGGAAACCGTATATGTGCGGTGAAGAAATCTATGAACATTAAAACACTCACTGACAAAGAAAGATAAACTACTTTAGATGTATGAAAAAACAATGTACTATCAGAACAACTCATTTTGTTGCTAAAATTAGCTTTACTAGAATTTATGAACAAACATGCCAACTGATTCAAAATCGAAAAACGAAGAGTAATCTAGTCTATTTTAGGTCTTGAGATATCTTCAAATCCCATTAAAAAGCTGATAAATTTCTAACTTATTACAAAATGAATCTGATGCGGCAAACCATCACTATGACCAAAAACTTAACAAGGAGAATGAAAATAGCTATCAGTTTTCAAACTGTCCAATATGCTCCATATCAACGGCGGAGATCTTTAATCACATGTCACCATATACTTTTTTTATATAAATGCCTTACTCTCACAAATAGAGGACCTAACGTTATCACAACGGTGGTCATACCATTCAAAAGATTGATATTATTTTCTAAAATAATATTGTATACAATCTGCATTTGGTACACCACTTGATTTATCGTCAGGCTGATTTAGGCCCCAATTTGTATACGTTATGTTCTGACCAGATATCCATTCGAATTGTCCTTCATTCAATACGTCATTCCCGCCAATCCACCATCGGTTCGCTGACGTCATGTCTACAAAAAATAAACTATTATGATAAAAAGTAAAATAAATTGCAAATCCTTATTCAGGTATAACGATCTTGTTCATTTCAAAAAAAGGTTTAAAAACAAAACAGTAGTATGTCATCATATAAAGACGAAGCTCATGCCGCATAGTCCGCTTTAAAGGCCTCCAAAATCACAAATGTAAAACCGTTCAAACGAGAAAACTAACGGCCAAATAAATGTACAAAAAATAAAGAACGAAAAATAAATATGTAATAGAGCAACAGACGACAATCACTCAAATACAGGTTTGAGAAAGACAGCTACATACACAATGTGAGTGGGATCCCAACCCTCCACTAACCTGGAACAGTGGTGTAACAATACAACATAAGAACACACTATAGAAATTAGTTGAATCAGTTGAAAAAGGCTTAACTAATCAGATGGATACAATAGAAATACATAGAACAAAAACATAGAGTAGACGTGGCCCGCTACTTGTACATCCCAAAGATAAAAAGACACTAAAGATATGAGAGTACTCGTAGTTACTGACAGTTAGTTCTAAGCCAATACCAACTAATTTTGCCTTCGGCTGTTGTCTCTTTGACACATTCCCCCTCACCATTCTCAATTTTAATTAAAAAAAAATATTTGTCTAAGACTAAGTTATAGATAATTTTTTATCAATCAGTACACATCCAACATCTAATTGATTTAGTGCAAAGACATCAGAAAAACATGAACTTGTGCAATGTCAAGGTACGAAATCGTCAGATGGAAGATCGATGAAAGTTCATATGTATATAACTATAATATTTAGTTTGCTTTTAATTTACTGATAACAAAATCAATCCTAATACGAATAAAAACAATACTCAAATATATAATAAAGTGTTGAATTGTAACTTTTTAGAATAAGTTTATTTAAAGGATCGATAGGTTTACCAGCATCGTCTCTAAATTAACGGGCACGATAAAAAACATTCCCATAAAACAAGGATGCGCTTTCCCATATGAAATAATTTGTTAACAGGTATTAAATTATGAAACCATAAGTCTGCTCTATTACTATAGGGTTATCAGCAATCAAAGACGGGCTTCAAAGTTATTGTGAAACTGCCTATTCTAGAGGTGGCGTGAATCAGATACTTAAAAATTCCAAAGATCTTAGAGTACATAGTAAGTACATACAATCTAACTCTCTTTCATCTTGTAACAGTATTAAAACATTTGACTTTTCTACTCTTTACACAAGTATTCCACATTCCAAAATAAAAGACAAATTGAAAGAGTTGGTATTGCTTTGCTTCACAAAAAAGAATGGCCAACGTAGATACAAGTATCTTGTCTTAGGGAGGGATACATCCTACTTTGTAAAGGATCACTCTGATTCAAACAAAAAATTCTCTGAAACTGATATTATCAAGATGCTTGATTTCTTGCTTGACAACATATTTGTTACGTTCGGATGACATGTTTTTCAACAGACTGTCGGCATTCCAATGAGAACAAACTATGCCCCTCTACTTGCCGACTTGTTTCTTTATTATTATGAGGCTTACTTCATGTAGGAACTTCTTAGGAAGAAAGACAAGAAGTTAGCAATATTCTTTAACTCTACTTTCCGCTATATAGATGATGTTCTTTCACTAAATAATTCTAAATTTGGTTACTATGTGGAACGCATCTATCCCATCGAACTAGAGATAAAGGATACTACAGATACAGTTAAGTCAGCCTCATATCTTGACTTACATCTAAAAATTGACAATAAGGGTCGGTTGAAAAAAACTTTACGACAAAAGAGATGATTTCAGCTTTCCAATTGTGAACTTTCCATTTCTAAGTAGCAACATTCCAGCAGCACTTGCATACGGGGTATATATCTCCCAATTGATACAATATTCCCGTGCTTGCATTTCCTATCATGATTTTCTTGATAGAGGGTTGCTGGTCACAAGGAAGCTATTAAACCAAGAGTTCCAAATGGTGAAGTTGAAATCATCCCTTCGTTAATTTTACGGACGCCATCACGAGTTGGTTGACCATTAGGCATAACCGTTTCACAAATGATATCGGATATGTTCCTTACGTCCCTTCCCTTTCATGAATGTGACCTACCGAATTAGACTATTTACCGGATCTGTTATCATATAAGCAACACGACGGGTGCCACATGTGGAGCAGGATCTGTTTACCCTTCCGGAGCACCTGAAATCACTCCTAGTTTTTGGTGGGGTTCGTGTTGTTTATTCTTTAGTTTTCTATGTTGTGTCATGTGTACTATTGTTTTTCTGTTTGTCTTTTTCATTTTTAGCCATGGCGTTGTCAGTTTATTTTAGATTTCTGAGTTTGACTGTCCCTTGGGTATCTTTCGTAACTCTTTTATAGTGTATAAACAAAATGGAATAAATTACTTTTGTAAAGGAAGTTAATTTTAATCTGTTGATAAAACATTGTCCATTGGGAGTCAATCTGTCAAGCAAAAAGAACTTATTGTATACTTCATGTAAATATTTCAGGAATAGTTTTTCTTTGAATTCACTGTCTACTACAATAAGGTCGCCATCCTCGTTTTGACATCTTGTTCTGGATTGAGAACAAGATTATCCTTCTGTCGAGTAAAACTTTAGACACAAGTCTAATTGCCGTGCATATTCGTAGCCACTGTATAAACAAGTTTTAACCTCTGCAAATGAAATGAGCACGTTTCCTTTAAAGTTTACCTCAGTGTGTAGACTAGATTATATTAACTTATATATTGACTTCCAAACTCATAAGTCGTGGGAACATGATTTCGCTATGGTCTTCATTGAAATGCGAGAAAACAAGTTAGCAAAACGCTACACAGAAAACTTCTACCTTTGAATACTTAACTACATTTATGAGATAATTGTATGGTTTTTTAAGCTTGGCCTTCGTAAATCGGAGATTTTACTGTCGCAAATTTAGTTTACCTTACGCTGCATAGCGGAGCTAGGTAAACGGATATTTGCGACAGTAAAATCAAGTTTGCCTTCGTAAAACAAGGATTTTACTGTTGCAAATTGAGTCTACTTAATAAACGGATATTGGCGACAGTAAAGTTTAACGAAGAACAAGCTTAAAATACAATGCAGTTATCTCCATTTTAATGCAGCATTTAATGAATGGCTATTATTTATTTTGAATTTATTGAACCATAAAATTAATTTTTGACTCTTCACATTGAATAATCCGCGAAGCGGATTATGTAAAATGTGAAGAGTCAAAAATTAATTTTATGGTTCAATAAATTCAAAATAAATTATTGCCATTCATTATAAATAAATATCTATCAAAAATAAAGCTCAAAGAACTTTTCATCTTATTTATATTAACAATAACAACGTACACAAATGTTGGCGTATGAATACACAACGTCAGAGTGAGCGTGTCGACATAAAAATTGACAACATTGAAAATAAAACTAATAATTTTAACCAATCAGAAGACAGTAAATACACCGAATTTATTTATATTAAAATAAAAACCATTTTATAAATATTATGGCTTTTTGAGGCTCAAAATGTGACTTTCATGTTTATTTTGTGATCTATATCAATAAAAAAAAAGATCAGAATTCAAAATGGTGGCTTTCTTATTTACGGACTGGTAGAACGTAGAATTTACCCCTTCAAAATATTTCTCAACGTCCAATGAAAATTATCGTTACAAACGGATTGCATTAGAATTCTCTTTCATCAGTTTGAATAGTTTAATTTGATAAAACAAATTGCAATTGGATCAACATGGTATACAACGTTTTTCTTTTTTTTAAGTTAACTTAAATAACAGAAAACTGTTACTTTAACTGACTGGAAGACTATATATCTGTACACCTATCTCTTGAGATTAATCGTTCATTGATCTATTATTTTTACCTTTTGTTCTATAATAAATACCAGACAGCTCTGTTTGAATTGAATAATTATCAGTCTGGTTGTGAACCTTTATGCATTGCCTTGATGAGTGGTTATAATAAATTGCACCACAGAAGTCTTCAGAGTCACACATACAAGCGCATTCTATAACGCCTAGAGTAGTTATACCTTTACCAATGCTTCCCTGTACAGTACTAAAATCAAGATCAGGAATGTTAATCAGGAATTTCTCTGCTTTACCTGAAAACAGTAATAAAAGCATCATCGCCAATGTTCATAATATTTGTTTATAGATTAGATAATAGTTACATAATTTTACGTTCTAATCTTGAGCTAAAGGAACCCTTATGGAAACTTATTTGTACAAAACGTGTAATGATTTTTCTATATTGGCCATGTTGGCACGCATTATCTATATAACATGAAAACATAAACAAATTCATCTTCATTGTTTAATTAATTTTTCAACGGTTGGCAAATAATTACATGACTTTAGACTTTCTTATCATGAGCTTAGGAAATCCCTAATGGAAACTTACGTAAACTGATTATTTAGCATTTTTTAAGAAAAAAGTATGAAGTTTTTCTTAGGTAGGCTTAATTTTTGTCCTCATATATATTATTAGTTAAGAGTCAGTATTATAAATGATCAACATGTGATCAAACAGTTCCAGTATAGATGATGACCTAGGAATATACAGTAAAGTGATCATATCTTACATTAATACATAATATCTTTAAGAGTTATTGAAACGAATAGGGTTTATACAATATTCAGTCCCTGAGCTCATAAGTAACACAAACGATCCTATACAACAACACACAAATGTGGTAATTTTAAGACCGGAACTACTGATCTATTGCTGATGTTTGCCAAAAATACTAAATGCAAAATCATCAAATCGTTATTTGGCCAGAAGCCAAGGTAAAACGATTGGAATTTCGATCGCAATTTTATGCAAACGCCAGTGATTTTTTTTAAAGAAAGCATAACATTTTACGATCTTGTGGAAAATCTATTGGTCATCTCTTTAAATAAACATGGTCTTGGTTGCAATATATCAAAAGCGGTTTAACAACTTTGAAATAATCAAATCAAACACATGCTTAAATATTACAATCGTTGAAAAAAAATATTGGTATTACTTTATTCAGGCATGATATTTTTTTATACAATTTTTGCGTATAATAGACTCGATTTACAATGTAAAACGTATTATTCGTGAAGTTGATAAGGAATATTTATCAAACAAGGTCTTGGTATCTTCCAATGGACTGTTTAGATAAAGGACGTCTCAAGATATTGCTTGACATAACTTTGGCTCATCTATAAACATTTTGTTCAGACACTGGTGACGTTTCATTTTATCTATAATCAATGTAAGAACAAAATTTAAATGTATTATAAGTGAAATTTCAAGAAAAACTGCGGATGAGACCAACCTCTTTTTTACTAATTAAATACTATTATCGTGATAAAAACTTATTTATCCAAATAATCTTGAATTTACATAGTTTCAACTCGTCAAAACTTACACATCAACTCCAAGTCCTTGATTTTTTATTTTATCTTCGAACATGTAGTTTCAGTGAAAATTGTCAAGTCTCATGATCGACAAATCTAATTATTTTTGACGAAAATAAAAATGATGGACTGGTTATATTGATATGAATTAGCTCTGACTGATAAAATTTACTTTGTAATTTTTATGATGGTAAATTGGATCACTCCTAGTAGATGAGTAACAATAAGTTTCTTCAAAGTAAAAAAACACCTTGAAACTCAAGCCTATGTTTCTTAGTATAACGTTACAATACTGCCTAGAAAATATTCAGTAGAAGAAAAAAAATAAGTTTACCAAAAATATTGACAGAAATTGTGTGAAAATTAATACTTAAATTTTTTAGTGAAAGTGACATAATTTTTTATTTTTAAATCATTATATTGTAACATTTTACTATTATATTAGCCAGGGAACAGTTTATCTAACAATATATGTCCCTGGATTAGCTAGCACAGTAGTCCTTGTCTAATTTCTAATGGCGTTTTATAGATTATAAAAGAAACCTTTTTGAGAAAAAAGGATTTCTACTCGTCAGGTTGCTGTGTCAGCTGCTTTACATATTTATAATCAATGTATTGTATATTTTACCTGAATAATTGGATATTTATATCACAAATGAAAGTTGTTAGGTTAAAGCTTGTGCATTTTCCATGGATTGTTAAAGTTGGTAAGAATTTGCCATTTGAATAAATTCAATTTTGTAAGATTACATCTATATGAATTGACTTCTTGTTTGACATGATAAGCTTTTTTTCTCTCTTTTTATTTTAGCTTACTTAGTAAAGAGATAATAAAAAGAGCAAGGTTTTTAACTGATAAATATAATTAACTGACCTTCATTTCCTTTTTCATGTTTTTTCCTCCAGAAATTGTCTTTACAATGCTTTTTTTTTGTGCTTTTGTCCATCCTTAGGCTATCATTAATTTGTCATATTTGTTTCCAGTATGAATGCATTTTTTTGTTACGTAGTTTGAGAAATCTCAAAACGACTGACCATTTTGGTGTTACTAATGTAATGCATGTCAATAAATCTTTTTATTATCATTCATCATTCATGATCAAATTTAATTTGGATCCGATTTTTGACAGTTTATTACATCACAGAAAATCAATGATAAATAAAAAGTAATACTGAAAATATAGGTACATGAAGAAGTTAAATTCTTAACTAATAATTTATTCAATGTCTTTATGTTAAATAAATAATGGTATGTCGCTAATTTTAACAATCATGAATGATACATCCTTTATAAAAGAACAACGTTCCAATTTCCTTCGCGTTGCAAGTATGTTATCCAACAAAAAGCAATAGCTGACAATATTTTTTGTTCTTTATTTTTTTTTACAAAAATGTTAGAGAAATGAAGGATTTACAGCAAATATAATTCAATTTCCAATATAACTAATATTTCCAAATGGCGCAACTCTTTTGCAAAATAGTTGATAGGCTCTGATTTTCGAACGTGTCCATATGATATACGTTTTATCAAAGAATTGTCTAATAAACCGGAAGGACCGTTTGAACAAATAGAAGGATATTTTAGTCAGGAAAATGGCAGTAGTTATCTTATAGTTCGTTTCTGTGTGTGTAACATTGTCGTTTGGTTTTTTGTTGCACTTAAGTGTTTCTGGGGTTTCTTTGTTTTCCTCTTATAGTTGATGTGTTTCCCTCGGTTTTAATTTGTAACCCGAATTTGTTTTCTTTCATTGAATTTATGACTTTTGAACAGCGGTATACTACTGTTGCCTTAATGTATGTACTCCGCAATGCGTCGCGTGTCGTGCAGTGGTGAAAAAAAATATATTGTTATTTACAAATAAAGCTACGCTATAAGAGGAGTATTTGGATTTTAATTAAAACTTACCATCCCTTTTCCGCCCCCCCCCCTAACTTCCCCCCACCCCCTCCCCCAAAAAACTAGCATCAAACACTGAAGAGAAAAATGCTTCAAAGTGTCACTTGCTATAAAAACGTAATTTGGGTGGGTATAGTTTAGAAAGTTGGTAGAGGAATAAAAAGGAACAAAAACAAACCCAAAGTTATGGGGAATGTATAGGTAACATAACCAGTCTTCTATATATTAATTTAATCGTTGTTTGCAAATCGAAAGTTATGAACAATTATGAAAAATTTCTATATAATGTTTAGTTTCTTTGTCTTGTAAAATCCTCCTACTTTAAGCCCCAGTCCCACTAGACCACGATCGCACCACGCTCACCGCGATCTAAAACAAATTCAGATCGTGGTGAGTTCGCGGTATGAGCGGCATGAAAATGTAAATTTTCGTTGCTTTCACGATGCTACTATGTCCTCATTACGCTTCTACAACGATCCCGCTACGATTATACCACGTTCTCACCGCGCTTATTCTGCGACCTCACTACGCTTATCAAGATCTTTCTACGCTCTTCACGTTCTCACTACGACCATACCACGAGTTATGCGATTGCAACACGATCTTATCACGCTTCTACTGCGATTATAGCACGTTCTTACCACGATTATACTACGTTCATACCGCGATTTTACTACGTTCTCAGCAATAACGTCAACATAGTGTTTCATATCAATACAGTTCCATTCCTTCGATTTCTGATTAATACGTAGATTTCTCGGAATCAATACAGTCATGCCACCAAAATCTACAAGAACACGTGGGCGTGGTAGTAGGGGTTGATGTAGAGGCAGAGAGAAAAAAAGTAACCAATACTGATCAAGTAGAGATTTCGGACGGACAAATCCAACCTAAATTACAACCTTTTGCTGGTCCATAAAGCTCAAATGACGATATTTAAGTGAACGATAGCAGAACTGAAACATATGTGCCAATAGATGTAGGAAGATGTGGTATGAATGCCAATGAGACAACTTTCCATCAAATTAACAATTTATAAATGTAAACCATTATAGGTCAAGGTACGGAATCCAACACGGAGCCTTGACTCACACCGAACAGCAAGCTATAAAGGGCCCCAAAAATTGCTAGTATAAAACCATTCAAACGGAAAACCAAGGGTCTAATCTATATAACGAGAAGAGCCGTTAGAGAAAATGGATAATAACTACATACAGACAAACAAAACCTGGAGATATATAATATACTTTATGCGAAAATGACAATGAGAATGATGGTCGTAGTATGAATGTAGTCATGTCGTAAGAAGAGCGTGATGAGGACGGCAAGGGCGTGCTAG
The DNA here is from genome assembly GCF_963676685.1 of Mytilus edulis. Taxonomy (NCBI): domain Eukaryota; kingdom Metazoa; phylum Mollusca; class Bivalvia; order Mytilida; family Mytilidae; genus Mytilus; species Mytilus edulis. The sequence goes on along the minus strand of NC_092345.1, from coordinate 100,589,796 downwards.
AATCGTACTATGGTCTTGAACAGCGTGGTGTAAACGTGGTATAGTCGTAGTGGAAGCGTAGTTGGGTCGCGGTGAGAACGTGATGGTCGTAGTGAGGTCGTTATAACGTCGCTGTGAGATCGTTGTGCAGTCTCTCCGAATAGAATAACACTTTCAGTACGCTCTCACTACGATGGTACAGCGACCTTTGTGATCTTACTACTACCTTAGTGCGCTCTCACTACGCTTCTACTACGACCTGATTTCGCCACGACCGCACCACGATTGTTTTGAACATGTTCAAAGTTGGCCACGCTCATCACGACCGTGATATGACCTTACTGCGATTTACACGATCGTACTACGATCGTCAAAATTTGCAATTTTTTTACAGATCGTAGTGCGATCGTGGCCTAGTGGGACTGCGGTATTATTCAACTGTAATCATTGACTAGAATAAAAGTTTAATTTCAGAAATATATTTGAAATTCTTTAAGATGGACGAAACATACCAGAGGGAGAGTCAAACTCATTGATAGAAAATAAACTGACAACCCAATGGCTTAAAATAAAAAAGGTAAACAGACAAATAATAGCACAGAAGACACAACATAGAAAATTAAAGACAAAACAACACGAAACCCACCAAAACACTTGGGGTGATCTCAGGTGTCAGCCGTCGTTTTGCTTATGTTATTACAAATCCGGTAAATAGTCTAATTCGGTAGGTCACATTCGTGAAAAGGGAAAGGGTATTTTAGTTACGACATAAGGAACATATCCGATATCATATTTGAAATGGTTACTCCATAACGGTCAACCAACTCATGATGGCGTCCGTAAAATTTACTAAGGGGTAATTTCAACTTAATCATTTGGAACTCTTGGTTTAATAGCTTCCTTGTAAGTAGCAATCATCTATCAAGGGAATCATGATAGGAAAAACAAGCCCGGGAATATCGTATCAATTGGGAGTTGTATACTCCGTATGCAGGCGCTGCTGGAACGTTGCTACATAGAAATGGAAAGTTCATAATTGGGAAGCTGAAATCATCTCTTTTGTCGTAAAGTTTTGTTTTCAACCAGCCCTTATTGTCAATTTCTAGATGTAGGTCAAAATATGAGGCAGACGTAGCTGTATCTGTAGTATCTTTTATCTCCAGTTCAATAGGATTAATTCTTTCAACATAGTTAACAAATGTATTATTTAGTGTGAGAACATCATCTGTATAGCGGAAGGTAAAGTTAAACGATATTGCTAACTTCTTATCTTTCTTCCTTAGAAGTTCCTGTATGAAGTCAGCCTCTTATACATGTTATACTAAAGAACCAAGTCGGCAAGAAGAAATTCCTACCAAATAGAAAAAATATCTACCTCCTTTTACAGATCCCCTAGAGCAAGAGAGAAATTTGATAGTAAATGGGAATTAATTAAAAACTTAGTTCACATGTGAGGAGAGATCTTTCTATTTATGTACTTACTTAAGGCTTTATAATAGTTCATGTAGAATTAATAATATGTTGATGCACATCACAACTGGACAGTGATTTGTGTGCATCTTAAAAGTACTATCTATGTTTATTGCTATTGTTATATATATATTGATATACTAGTTTTTGTTTGATTGTATTTGAATTATCTCCCCTTGACTGAGGTTGACATTTATTATGTGACTCTGTCCAACATGTTGTCCAACATGTTATCTGTTAATGATCTCTGGTGGCCTCTCCTAGTACCTCTCATGTGTTACATCACTGTATAGGCAGTGATGAATGTGGCTAGAGGAGAAGGCTTATGCAATCATTAACCTTATCAGCATATTCAGGTATTCTAATCCAGAGTGATAAAGGATGTGTATGATCGAGTAGAAAATTTAGAACAATTAGCATAACTAACTTTTTAATTTTAGACTGTTATTGAAAAATTTAATATCAATATATGTATTATGAATTAACTATATAATTATGTATCACAATATATACTTGGTGTATTTTCAGATGAAATAAAAATAAATTACAAAAAAAAAGCCGGCAAGAAGAGGATACAATTGGTTCACATTAGAATTCCGACAGTCTGTTGAAAAAAACGTCCTCCAAACGTAACAAATATGTTGTCAATCAAGAAATCAAGCATCTTGATAATGTCAGTTTCTTTGATTCTTTACAAAGAAGATTATTCCCACCCTTAGACAAGATACTTGTTTCTACGTTCGCCATTCTTTTTAATGAAACAAAGTAATACCAACTCTTCCAATTTGTCGTTTAGTTTGGAATGGGAAATACTTGTGTAAAGTGTAGAAAAGTCAAATGTTTAATACTATTGCAAGATGAGAGAGTCTTAGATTGTATGTACTCTAAACATCTTTGGAATGTTTTAGTATCCACATCTGATTCACGCCACCTCTAGAACAGGCAGTTTCACAATAACTTTGGAGCCCGGCTTTGATTGCTGATAAAATAGATGTTAATAATTCAGAATTTTTAATGTTGCAGTCTGAAAGTTCTCTAAAAAGTATTGTAAATATTCCTCGACAGAAACTAATATGTTACATTGAGGCTTCAAGCTATTCAACAAATATATTATATAAGTCAATTTGTAAATATAAAACTGAACCATCAATTGTTGTTAGCAAATGGATGCGTATTTTACAAATTAGTGAGAACCTTAGTATCAACCAACAATATGTTTTTATGTTTCATTATTAAGAAGAAAATAAGTTAAAAATATATAGATGGAAACTTTTACAATTCATATTACCAACAAAACAATTATTGTTTAAATGGAAACAGAAGAATGACAGTCTATGTAATGTATGTAACGAAGAAAAAGATTATAACCACTTTTTTATTTCTTGTCGATTTTTAGAACAATTATGGAAAAGTATTGATGAGTAAATGATAAAATCAAATTTAAATTTGAGGGTATCATTAAATCAATTAGTCTTTGGAATTATTTCCTCACTATCTTAGGTTTTTCAATATACAAATCATATAACGTATCTAATCAGAAATTGACAAAGATAAATTTTTATCAAATTTTTGTTCGAGAATACATAAAAAGATATAACGAAAACAGAACAATGAAACTTAATCCATTACTGAAGTCACTAAAAAGAAGTTTAGACGATTGATAGAATAAAACATAATGTATTAAAATGGTGTACAATTATATTTCAAGAAATTTATACATATTATTATAATACATACATTATACCAGCAGCTGATTATTAACCTGTGTAATCAGTGGAATATAACAGGATGCATCAAGAAAAGCTTGGTTTCTTGGTGTAACAATGTAACAATCATATTTGGTGAATACATATATAATGTTGTTAAAAAAATTAGAAAGAGGTTCTGTTGAGCACTTTGAAGACCCAGCAATATAACGTTGTTTGTAAGGACATTTATAAATTATAACCCTGGTACTTTTGATAACTATTATGTAGTTTAGGTATCCAAAACAGTGATGGAAGATCCAATTCTTCATCTGTGGTTGAAATTCCAAAGGAACATAGAACAGACCTATGATTATCAAGGATTTCCTCTTTGGTAAGTGTCGTGAGGGTATAATTATGTTGAGTTTCCAAGTGAATTGTCAATACCTAATTCATTTTTCAAGCAGTTTATGTAATGATATTTACACACATAAACGATATTTTTTTAGGCTTTATCTGCGGGGACAACAACTTATTTGTCATGGGGGTAGGACAAGTGTTTTGCAACATTTGGTTCTTTAAAAAGTGACGTAGCGTGGGTATTGATAGGCCCATTAAGTTTCTTAATTTGGATTTGTATTAACGACCTCACAGCCTTAATCCATTCGGAAAGAGTATCTGAGTCTTCTTTTTCGCGTTTAGTCCATGCCTGGCATAATCCTCGACTGAATCCATCAGCATTATAAAGTTGTATTTCCAATTGATGGATTTAGGCTCACGATATTTCGGACCTTTGGATAACAAATTTCGTAGAGAAGTGTTATTCACAATGTTGAGGTCTCCTGTAATAACGTGGCCAGCCGGATTATATGTGAATTGAGAACTAGCCCAGGTGCAATCGGGAGGTTTAGACTTTAAGTCCCTGAAAAACGTGTTTGTAATTGAAAATTTTAGTTGCAATTGGTTTGGTTTAGGTATAAGAAATTATTGGTAGAGCCTGATCTTTAAAAAAAGGACGTATTTTCTACTGAACTTTTAAAAGTGATTCAAACGTGAATAAAAGGATTTATAGGGGTATTTTAATGAAACAGCAGCACACCAAACACACAAAAACATGTAGAGGTCAACATATGGTATGAATCAATACACGAGTGACTGAGTGAACCGTAATTTTACCTGCATATCAAAATCTAAATTGCTGCGAGTCTTTTATTTTTAAAAGCCGTAAAAAATATCAATAGTCCGCAATAACTTTTCTTGAGATGATTCTCAAATTGACAGATAAGCGTTTTTGGTTTTTTTTATGAAAAACATTATTATGTCACACATACTAAACGTATTTTAGCCATGAAGTCTTATTTTAAGGGCTAGATTTTGCCCTTTAGTCCAAATATTTGTTCAAAGAATATTCTTATTATTTAATGTGTTATTCCAGTTTAATGCACAGTAATTCTGTTTAGAGTAAATACGTTATTTACAAACGTGAACCAATCTGTTCATTGCCTAATCTGCATATTTTTATCGATTTCTAACACTAGCGATGCAAAAACAAAACACGCATATAAAAGAGAAAACAAAAGGATTTCAAACAGTTATCGTCTATTAAAAAAAAACGAGTATTTATGTACCAGCTCAAGATACGAGTGGCAAAAAAGAGAAGGACTCCATTGGCAAAAGAAATTGACTTTGAGGTCAACGTCATTCATAGAAAAACTTATCTCGAAATAGGAAAATCTAAATTGAGTATGTTTTTTTATAAATTGACAAGCTTTTCAAAACACTTTTCTTTTTGTTAAGTTTTAAAACTGTAATGAGTGAGTAATTGGCGTGTGAAGTTTGACAAAATAGCCGGAAAATTATGGGATTAGGAAACGGAATGTTTGTCATATTATCGTGACGTCATGATTGTTAAAATAAAACACTGGAGTCAAATGTAAGCAATGAAATAATGTCTTGTTGGTTGTCGTATTCTTGTTTGCTGAAATTGAACTGGACATACATCAGAATTGGAATATGAGAAAGCACGATTTCATCAGGTTTTTTTTAATTTCATATGAAATGAAATCAAGTGATGCTCACATGTTGCACATAACTTTAACTCAAAGGAACAACTTATGGACCATTAGTTCTGAGTTTCGTAATAATTCTGAAATATATAAACGACTCGAATTATATCAATTGGGTAAATCTAATTATCAATTTATCAATGTATATGGCATTCAGGATATACGAGGAAACCAATATATAGTACATTTCAATGCACAATAATACATTTTAAAAAAGTACCTTAGTCTAAAAACTTCGATTTCAATAAAGGCAACAGTAGTATACCACTGTTCAAACTCATAAATCCATGGACAAAAAACAAAATCGGGGTAACAAACTAAAACTGACGGAAACGCATAAATATAAGAGGAGAACAACGACACAACACTACAATGTAACTAACACACACAGAAACGGACCAAGCATCAGACAAAATCCCACGAGAATAACAAATATAACATCAAAACCAAATACATGAATTTGGGATAGACAAGTACCGTGACACGTCTTATCGCAATGTCAATTTACACTCAAAAATAAGAGAAAACAAACGACGCAACGTTAAATTGTAACACACACAGAAACGAACTGTAATATAACAATGGCCATATTCCTGACTTGGTACAGGACATTTTTAAAGGAAAAAATGGTGGGTTGAACTTGGTTTTGTGGCATGCCAAACCTCGCACTTTAATGGCAATGTTAAATATAACATAGAAATGACAACATAATATTACAGGACTACAAAATAGTCGAAATCAGTAATCTAAAATTTGTGACACACTTTAAATAGTAAACAAATAGAAATTTCTAAAATTATATAAGGAATATTTTCAGTTACAACACAATTCCGTTGATAGTGAGGATTGCATAATTGTTTGTATGTAAAAAGGAAGAAGATTTTAATTGATAAATAGTTTTTAAAAAAAACAATCAGTCGAAGAGAGATACTCAACACCTTAGCCACATCATATAATAAAATTGATGATACACATGATCTCAGCAGTCTGGTGTTATACAAAAGTTATTCTCATTCTCATTTTGTTTAAAACGGTTTTGGGATATTTAATTGTCCTATTCTGTACATTTCTTGTTGTCAGTAAGTTATAAATTTCTCCACTTCTTTTTTCCTTTTTAGATTAATGTGGATCCATTTATTTGTGTGGAATGAGAAAATTTTGTTTTTTAGTGGATATTTTCTTTTATTGTTTTGCCAATCTTTGCATACAAAGCGTATAAAAAATTGTAATTCGTTGAACATTTGAACTTGACCTGTATCCACGAAACCCATGAAAAAAAATGATATTCAACGTATGGTAATGAATCCGCAGTAATAGTCATGATTTAATAGAAGAAAATGTATTCATCTTCTCATCATTTGAATATTGTCATCTTTCCATAATTTTCAATCATTATTCACTTTAAACCCCTTTATAACCCAAAAACAACAAGTATATTTAACAGAAGTTACACATCAATATTTACCTGTTGAAAAAATGAGAACTAGCTAGCTCTTCCATATCAACTCCATCATAATTCTAACAAAACTGTCACTCTGCAAACTTATATATCATCAGCTATCGGTTAAACCAGATTTAATCTATGTATGTACATGAATGAATTCCTTACTCCGTTCCGATATATCATGCATGGTAAACTGATGGATTGGAGTGTAAATTACACGAGCAATATAACAACAACAAATTATATGTCTGTAAAATAAAGTAGGATTTAGAACTTCTCATCAAAGCTCTAACAGAGTAAAAACGAATAAAAAAGGAGGGATGTGTCGAAATTGCGCTAACCTGGAAACGTCTTGACGCGTGTTTCGCCAGAATTGGTTAATATTTCATTTCCTTAACCAAATAAAATTGGGAATGGAAATAGGGAATGTGTCAAAGAGACAACAACCCGAACATAGAAATAGACAACCGCAGAAGGTCATCAATTGGTCTTCAATACAGCGAGAAACACCCGCACCCGGGAGTCACAAGGAAATTGATCAACATCAAATTATTAATTAAAGTTAAAATAAATTCTAAAAATTACGGCAAAATTGTCAAATGTACGCATTAACGCAGGTGATTTTTTTATTATAAATATCAATAACTGCTTAACACTTATGGGGTGTCTTTATTTCACTTTTTATCTACCGTATTTCTAACATTTTCTGAGATTTATTTTATTCTTCTGTGGTTTTCAAAGAGATTATTGATTAAATTGAGAGCAACACAGTTTTTGGTGTTTTTTCATTCTTTAACAACATTATTTTTGGGTTTCAATACATATTTATAGGGTAACAGTATTAAAAGATTATAGCATAAACTACAAACTTTAAAGTTTATCTCCAGTTTTGATAATCTATCGAATTCTTTCGAATTAGGTATTTTTGATACTTTGCTTATTAATATCAATATGAAGAAATAGTGAAGCCTATTATGTACTCCTTACACAGAAACTGCTCCAACAAAGTTATGAGGGGAAAAGATTAAAATGAGACTCCGTAAATGTATCGACACCATCACGAATTGGTTGATCCATACGGTTGTCTTTGTCTAAACTAAGTAAGGACATTTTTATAACAACTTAGATTGTGAATCACCATTTACGTCGTCTGGTCTTTTAAGTATCGAAGATAACCTATTCCAGAATAAAGAATTGAGAAAGGAAATGGGGAATGTGTTAAAGCGAAAACAACCCGACCATAGAGCTGACTGTTTTGCTCAATGTGAGAATTAGCGTTGCTATAAGACGTGTCACGGTATTTGTTTATAGAACATTCATGTATCTAAATACGTTGCTGTATTTGTAATTCTGATCGGATAGTGTTAAATGTCTTATGGTTTGTAGTTGTACTATTTTTTTATTTGCTATTCTGTTGTTTTCACACGTTTTGTTTAGTATGTAGTTATTTCATTTGAGTACTGATGCAAAAAAGAATCAGACACATACTTTTTCAAAGATAACATTATTATATTGTGCAAATAGTTAACCTTCACAGATAAGAACTCAATATTAAAACTGTTACAGTGAAGGATAATGGGGAAAACATAATGAAAAGTCAGCTTACGTGATTAAATGCAGTAAATAATTTGACAAAGATTATCATGGAGAAAACAAATCTACGTTTATGTATCTTAAAAGTATGCTTACCCTTCCAGAGCACCTGAGATCACCCCCCAGTTTTTGGTGGGGTTCGTGTTACTAAATAGTTATCAAAGGTACCAGGACTATACTTCAGTACGCCAGACGCGCGTTTTGTCTATATAAGACTCATCAGTGACGCTCATATTAAAATATGCCAAACAAGTAAAAAGTTAAAGAGCATTGAGGATCCAAGATTTCAAAAAATTGTGGCAAATACGGCTGATAAGAAAATCCTTAGTTTTACGAAAAAATCAAAGTTTTGTAAAAAGGAAATTTATAAAAATGACCACATTATTGCTTTTCATGTCAACACCGAAATGTTGTCTTTAGTTTTCTATGTTGTGTCATGTGTACTTTCATTTGTGTGTTTGTCTTTTTTCTTTTTAGCCATGGCTATGTCAGTTTATTTTCGATCTATTAGTATGACTGTCCCTCTGGTCTCTTTCGCCCCTCTTTTAAGCCTCTTTTAAAACCAGGTTCGGGTGATCATTGAAATGGAAAAAAATCAATGTTTTATGTCCAAATATTTTAGGAGCCATATAGATGTGTTTCTTTACTAGTTTTCTAGTATTTGTAACCTTGTATTATATCATATTCATTTTGTACATTGAGATTATGTACGCTTGGTGTACTTCCAGTTGTAGGTCATATAGTCCGGTTCATCAATATTTATGATTTAAAAAACAACTGAATGTTCGACGATACCGATTCTTTGCTAATGTTTGCTGTTTTAATCTATTCTGAGCTTGTCTGCTAGGGCTGCTCGTCCAGTGTTTTTATAAAACAAAATAATAACTAACTGGCATACAAATAGGAGGTAAAGATCTTTCAAAACCAGATTCTGGTGGTAAATGAAAAGAAATACAATGTTTTATAAAAAAAAAAGAGTCATTCAAATGTGTTTTATACAAATTTTCTTGTAGCCTAGTATTGTATCATATTCATTTTATGAATTGGAATTATGTGGGCTTTATTTACTTCCAGTTTAAGCCCATATAGTCCGATTCATCAACATTTATAATTTTATAAACAAGTGAATCTTTAACGATACAACACTAATGTGTCATTCCTGTCTCTATATGTTTATAGATGATATTACTGGTGTTGCTTTGTTTCTCCGTATGCTTTGTGTTATCCTCCTGTGCGTCTGTCATTTTATTATATCATTATCGTGTATGGAAATTGTGCTGGAGGAACAATTCATTCGCACTTATGAAATAGAAACATGATGCATGTCACATTTTACTAGGGTATATTATTCTTGATTCCAACTATAGGCATACTGTCTGTGTCATTTGGTCTCCTGTGGAGAGTTGTCTTAATAGCAATCGTACCACGTCTTCTTTTTAATATATATATCATTATATTCACTTTACGGATGTCGACAAGATTAAATAGACATATTTCTACAAGAAATAATTGAAAAACAATAAAACTTGATACACGCAACAACACCACAGTAATCACTGAAATGTTTTGCTGATCCTCATATATACAGAGATTTATCAATACTATGTTCAAACGTAAAAAAAAAATCACAAAAATACTGAACTTAGAGGAAAATCAATTCGGAAAGTCCATAATCACATGGCAAAATCAAATAACAAAACACATCAAAAACGAATTGACAAGAACTGTCATATTCCTGACTTGGTACAGGCATTTTCAAATGTAGAAAATTTACTTATTTTTAAACAAAGTGGACCATGAACGTAAGAGGATTATGTTATATAAGAATTACTTTAAATGTGCATGTTGGTATGAAATTTCTATTATCCGGGTTCCTTTGTTTAATAAAACTGTATTCTAGATTGAAGTAACAAATGGTCATCTTATAAGATGAGGATAAATCATCGAAACGATTTAATCGTATTGCGGTAACAATAACAATTATGTTGCTACAACGATCAATTGAAAATCCTAGTTACACTTTTGAAAAAATATTACATATTTTTTTATTATTAAAGCAGATATATTTTTACTGTTATATTTTAACAATTGCTGAGTAAAAAAATAACACGATATTAAAGGGATATTAAACAAAATATAAGTCGAATTCCAAGTTGACCAAACTATATCATGACAAATAAAAATAGATACAGAGACAAAGAAGATTCAATTAAACGCTACAGATAGTAGTCAAAATTAATTAAAAAGAACCACACCAATTCAGGTGAAAACTATTTTTAAGCATTGAAGATTGATTCTAAAAATATTTTTTTTAAATGAATTAGGAAAAGCAAAAACGAACAACTATATATTTAGTAACTTTATTGATACGAAAGAACCCGATCCCCATCTTCTAGAAAACAATGAATTTATGTTTAACACTAAACTATTCCTTAAAACCTTTGGCGTAACTATTGCAGGATCAACATCAGCAAAGTAAGCAGACCTCACAAAGTACATTATTTTAAAAGACAATTTTTTAACGCAGAAAGATTCTTAAACGAATGCATATTACGCAGCAAAACTTACATCAAACCAACTGAAACCATTAAATATCTACAAATACACAGCTAACAACTGAAAAGCATTTTGAAAGGATATATTAGGGTGAAATATTCTGATACTTTTACCAACAAAAGCAGAAAACGGAACTTATAAGGCAGCTCAAAACTTTTGAAATATGTATTCTCTTATGAGAATAAAACATTTCCAAAGTCAATAAAATTTTTGATCAAACACAAAATAATCGATTTTTGTGGGTTTTTTCGTATTTTAATGATGATCCAAACTTTTTATTTGTTACTTTCGGTGAACTCGAACTTTGACATCCGACCTCATATTCATTAGGTTTTGTCCACTTAACGCTTGAAAACGGCATCTAGTTTGTTTAGGCATAGATGCCACAGGTCTACGGGTGTTATTTTTATAAAGTATATGTAGCCATTATTCTAGGCCTGTAATTTAGTAATGTTCCTCCACTGATTAAACAACTGTAGCCAACTGCAATGTAAATATTGATCTCAAAATAGAGACTTATGGAAAGACATATATTGTACTATTTTTCTTTAGTTTTCTTTTGGGATTCGTTTGACTAAATGTTTTATGTCACGTAAATACTAAAAGAGAACAATGGTAATCCATACTTTAACCAAATTCTACAATTTTGAATTTAAATTACCAATTATCATATGATAATGAAATCAATTCTTCTGTCATTAAGAAACATTATATGTATTTATGAGATTTCATCTACGAGTGCCATGCATATACATAAACATTTAATCTATGAGTCATCTATCTTTTAGAGTCAGGAGGTACCAAGGTATGGTACATAACAGAAGATATGAGTACTTGAATTTGTGAATTTGCAAATATTTGAAGCTTGTTATTATGGAAAGATATATAATAATTTTCCCGTTGTAACAGCAACAAAGGCTAACCTACTTATTGAAGGTATTTTCAACCATCTTCTTTCATGAAGATTTATATGTCATGGCTTTTAAATGTATCTACCATACAAGTTATTTAATTTATATACCATTCAGACATCGTCCCCTCTTGATAACTTCATTCAAATTACCAATATGTATGATTGTCTATGTTGATTTTACCACGGGAGAACATTTTATATGTCTATCAACAAAACGGACGTCACTTGAAAATAACGACTTTGGATATTTAAACTCATCATAGATACCAGGATTGAAATTAAGTATTTGCGCCAGACGTGCGTTTCATCTGTAAACGACTCATCGGTGACGCTCGAATCTTAAAAAAAAAGTAAAATACGAAGTTGAAGTGCAGTGAGGACCAAAAATTTCTAAAAGTTTTGCAAATGCTAAGATAGTAATCTATTCCTGAGGTAAAAAAAAGCCTAAGAATTTCAAAAATTCACATTTATAGTTATGATCATATCTATATGATAATTCATGTCAAACACAGAAGTGCTGACTACTGGGCTGGTAATAGCATCGGGGAATTAAAACTCCACCAGCAGTGGCATCGACCAAGTGGTTGTAAATAAACTCATCTTAGATACCAGGGTAATCAACTATATTTTTTTCCCGAAAACAAATACAGATAATAATAGAAGTTCTACAAAAGGGAGCCCGTTTGTTTTGGATACCTACTACAAACATATGTACTGATGTGAATGGGTACATAGAAACATTGTTTATCCAATACATAAGCTTGTGAGAAAAGAATAATCAATACAGTCACCAAATAAATAGATACCCTTGATTGATTCGGTTGAATACATTTTCAACTTGAATATTTGTCTAGCTACATCGTGACGCCTATCGTTATAATATATTAATAAAAGAAACTTTTTCAAATAATGTATATAATATGATATGCATAACACTTTAGAATTGTAAGAAAAATAACCTCGCCAAGACATGTTAAGTATTCAAATTGTTAAAATTTGTTTATGAAGCGATAACCTATTTCTCTATTTAACATTTAACTATTCCCATCATGTATGTAAAATGTACGTCACTTTTCATCGTGCATGGTGATCGAGTAAATTCTTATTTTATAATATCGCTCGCCGTACGGCCCAGGGCAATGAACAAAAACTATACCGCATAGCAAGATATAGATGGGGCCCCGACATAACAACGGCATAATTTATGTTCAAAACAACATATGAAAAACAAACATGATATGTAGTAATAAATAATTGAAACAGTAGTATACCGATGTTCATTAGTCATAAATTTATTGAGCGAAAACAATCCCGGGTCAAAAACCATAACATTGTAGCATTAAATGAGGAAACCAGCGGATCAACAGAAACACTAAAAAGCAACTAAAACAAACACCAACATATATATAAAAAAAAATGATATCAACTGTCATACTCATTACTTTCAGTTTGTATGGAACATTAAAAGAAAAATGGCGGGTTGAACTGGTTTTGCGTTTTATGGCTAGCAAAACCTCCCGTTTATGTGGCAATTTTGAAAATATCGTTAAAATGAAAACATTGCATGGAATGAGTGCGAGCTGTTTTGTGTGGAATATTTCTTTTTATGCTGTCTTTAGTTGTTTTACAGAATAGTTCCCATAAGACCTCCACGCTGGCAATTTCCTTAAATAATAAAGTAATCTTTGCTTGTACATTTTTCAGGCCATTTTCTACATTTTCCTATTTTGCCTTCTTGTAGAGGGGAGTCTCTCTTTGTTTTCATAATTTGTTTTGATCCGGAATCCGGTAAAATAACCACTGCCTATGAAAAAAATGTGTCATTTTTAAAGAAATAAAATTCCATAAAAAAATCTACCTTTACCGTTTCAGGTTCAGACGAGATAATTTGACGATACTGTAAAGCTTGTTTTGATTTCTTTTATATATATGTGAAAGGGGTCTCTTCCGGTATAAATTAATAACTAGAAGACTTTCTAAGGTTCAGATGGTTTTATTACCAGAGAATAAAAACTCTGAAATAACAAGATTATAAACATTAATGATAGTTCATGTAACATATAGAATATATTATACACATATTATATCACAGACAATTTTAATACAGTTCAAACGATTCCTAATATAATAGTGTTACTATAAATAGTAGATACACATTTACTATGGAATGTTCATTCATTCAATTGTGTAGTGAAATGTACATCACATGTCACATGTACTTTAACAAACCGGTTTCTCTGACCGACATTTAATTATAACGGTAACCAGTTTTATTGCGTTTACAATCAAATATATTAAATGTATCTTAAAATTACTTCTCGCAAGTACATGAAAGTTTACAATTAAACTTAATAAATATTACAACATTCAAAAAGTATTTACTATGTCTGAATACCAACATATAAATTCTACCACTGATTTGCTAAAAACGCGCAAATCGCCAATGGAAATAATCCATGAATAACTATCATTTCTATAGTATAAAATAATACAAAAACTACAAATTATGCGCTTACCACTTGTGTGGTGCTGGCATTAAATCTGTTAACGGCCTGGCGATCTTACTGAAATCTTTCACAAACTTTCTATAATAGCCAACAAAGCCGAGAAACTGTCTAACCTCTTCTGGTGATGTTGGTTTTGGCCAATTCTTTACTTTCTCTAACTTGGCTGGATCAGGCTCAATACCATGTTTGGAGACAATGTGGCCAATATATTTCACTTTCTCTTGGAAGAATGCGCATTTCTTGGGTGATAACTTCAAACCACTTTCTCTTAATCTCTGTAGAACTCTCTCAAGACGTACTAGGTGTTCCTCATAGCTGTCAGAAAATATGATGAGGTCGTCTAGGTAAATGAAGCAGATGTTGAGATGAAGGTCGTCTAGGATATCTTCCATCAGTCTCTGGTATGTTGCTGGGCTGTTGACAAGTCCAAATGGAAGGCGATTGAACTCATAGAATCCTAGTGGTCCTACTGTGAAGGCTGTTCTCTGTTTGTGTGATTCTTCAAGCTCTACCTGGTGATATCCAGACTTCATATCAAGTACAGTATAAAAGCTGTTTCCACCAAGTGCATCTAAGATCTCCTCGCTTCTTGGAAGTGCGTATGAGTCCCGAAAAGTCTGGTTGTTTAATTGTCTATAGTCGATGCACATTCTTAGCTTCCCATCTTTCTTTCTACACAGGACTACATTTGATGACCATGGAGAATGTGATCGACGGATGATACCAGCTGCCAGGAGTTGTTGAAGGTGGGTGCGAACTTCTTCAAACATTGCAGGTGGGATACGTCGATGTCGCTGTTTAAATGGCCTTTCATCCTTCAAGTCTATTCTGTGGTGAACTCTATCTGTGTGACCAATATCTGTGTCTGAAGTACTGAAGACATCTCTAAACTGACGAAGTAGCTGCTTTCCTTGTTCTAGTTGTTCATCGTCTAGTAGATCTGTTGGTAGACTCACATCATACAGTACATCATAGTTGTTGGTATCAGGTGTTTCAATGTCAGTAACTGCAACTGGCTGTACTTCACACAAGATGGCGTTTGGTGAAACAGTGATAGTTCTAGTAGTGACGTTGCTGATGTGTACTGGAACTAGTCGATTATCTTTGTAGTTGTAGGAGACTAATGATGGAGCAATGTCTAAATCGGTTGGTATGGCAGCTCTTTTTGTAGGTTGTAGCAAACAACAAACAGGATGGTATGGTATCTCATGGTCCATGTAACCTTGAAGTACTATATCTTTGTTGGGTTGAATGTGTACTGTCTTGCCTTCTGCACATTTGATTATTGCCAGTCTGTTACTTCTCTTCTGCAATTCTTTCTCTCGTAATGATAAGCAGCGGAAAGTGATGTACCATGGTGTAAACAAGTCCGCATCTTGGAGAAATCTGTTTCCAAAAGGTTTTAACATCATCAATAGCTGTGTTGAGGACATTCGTTCCAAGGAGTAGTGGTACAATGTTGTTGTAAGTGCTGTCTGGTACTACTAGAAGTATGCATGGCTGTTGTCTATCTGATGATGTACCTGGCAACTCTAAGTCTGCTGTAATGTATCCAAGATACGGCATACTCTGACCATCAGCACACTCAATGTTCAGGATTCTGTTCAATGTCTCTATGGGTTGTTCAGTAAGATACTTTCTGTAGAAGGCTTCACTAACTGTGCTGACTGTTGAACCAGTATCCAGTAAAGCTGTTACTTTCATACCATTAATCTTGACAGTTACTTCGCTGGTGCTGCCTATAAGACCTGTTGTATCTTTGCGTGGTTGCTGTTGGTAAGCAAAGGCTCTGTCTTCCATGTTGATCTGCTGGTAGCTGTATGCTTGTCTGGAATGGTCTAATCTGACGCAGCATGCAAAGGCATAATGACCGGCTTGACCACATCGGTAACAGATGATAGGTTCTCTAGGTTGAAATGTTGAAGTCGGAGTAGGTGGATATGCAGGTTGTACTGGTTGGTAGTAGTCGTTGTCCCAGTAGGGTCTTTGTCTGCGGTTCCGGCGTCGTCGACGTCGTCTACGTGATGAACCATACTGTTGCTGGGTATCAGGTTGGTACTCAGTGGGCTCCATAGTAGAAATAATACACGATAAAAATTCCGATATGATACAAAGTACACGCTGTATATGCCAAAAACTTTCAAAAATATTAATGACTTAGAGTCACTAATAATATTCAAGTCAAATAAAATATTTCCAAAAAAAAAATCAAGTTCAAATTATCTCCCCATCTGTATCAATTGCAAATGTAACTGTACAGTATTCAAAGTCAAGTAATAACAATCAATCACTTAATGCAGATACCTAAACTGCTGTCAAGAAGAATGACTAACGAATGACTAATGCAACTGGTCAAGACTGACTTCAACCACAGTAAATATCAAGTACACAATCAAAGAACTAAGGGCAATAACTCCAACTAAGTCAAGTATACCTCAGATACAAAGTCCTAATCAGAAATACCAAGAATCAACTACACTTCCGGTATGCAATGTCAAGTCAAGTAAAGTCTGATCTGATGTGCACAAGTCTAAGAGATGCAAGTCCAACTATAAGCAACCATCAAACTGGATATGGGGTGAACAACAAGACAAAGCCTTTAACAACTTGAAGTTACAGCTACAGAAGCCACCAGTTCTTGGTTTTCCACGCTATAACCAACCTTTTGAGCTGCATACAGACGCTTCCATGCTAGGACTTGGTGCTGTACTCTACCAAGAACAAGACAACAAGAAAAGAGTCATAGCTTATGCCAGTCGTGGACTTAGTAAAGCAGAACGGAACTACCCAGTACACAAGCTTGAGTTCCTTGCATTGAAATGGGCTGTCACTGAGAAGTTTAAAGACTACCTCTACATGAACAAGTTTACTGTGCTAACAGACAACAACCCGTTGACATACGTCCTTACAACGGCCAAGTTAGATGCTACTGGACATAGATGGATTGCAGCCTTATCAGCATATGACTTCAACATCGTCTACAGACCAGGTAAAGCCAACGCTGATGCTGATGGTTTGTCAAGGTTACCAGGACTGCTAGGAAAGACCAACACTTTCAGCATGTGCACTGAATCCGTGAAGGCCATTTGTAACTTGCAGCACGTTCAGCCATACCTGCAATGTTTGTCAATGTCAACGACAACAGCTGATGAGCCATCTTTGCCACCAAAGTCTATGGTCAACATCAAAACAGCACAAAGGAACGATAAGATTATGAAAGAATGGTTATACTGGGTCCAAGAGCATAGAAAGCCAGCCAAACATCAGATAGAAAGAACGCCATGGAATATCTGGTTTATCAACAACTTTGACAAGCTTATACTAGAAGATGGCA
Source organism: Mytilus edulis (assembly GCF_963676685.1). NCBI lineage: Eukaryota > Metazoa > Mollusca > Bivalvia > Mytilida > Mytilidae > Mytilus > Mytilus edulis. The sequence goes on along the minus strand of NC_092345.1, from coordinate 100,572,249 downwards.
TACTGTACAGAGAAATCAACATCGACCAAGAGCCAGTAAAACAGCAAGTTTTACCAGAAGCCTGTATAACCACAGTCCTTACAGCACTTCATGATGATATGGGACACCAGGGCCGTGACAAGACACTTTCACTAGTCAGAGATCGCTTTGTATGGTATGGCATGACCAGAGATGTTGAAAATTGGATAAGTCATTGCAACAGATGTGTACGACGTAAAACACCAGCCAACGAGAAAGCACCACTCATCAACATAGAGTCTTCTCAACCGTTGGAACTTGTATGCATGGACTACCTGTCATTAGAGAAATCCAAAGGCGGCTTTGAAAATGTACTCGTTATCACCGACCATTTTACCAGATATGCCCTAGCTGTTCCAACTAGAAACCAGACTGCAAAAACAACAGCAGAAGCCTTCTTCAATCACTTCGTTGTTCACTATGGTTTGCCGAAGAGAATCCACTCTGACCAAGGCGCTAACTTTATGTCCAACATCATCAAAGAGTTATGTCACATTACTGGAATGGAGAAGTCGAGAACCACGCCATATCATCCTATGGGGAATGGCATGACAGAACGCTTCAACCGAACACTGCTCAGTATGCTTGGTACCCTTGAAGCAACACAGAAGAAGGATTGGAAGTCGCACATCGCTGGACTCGTTCATGCATACAATTGTACTCGACAGACAACAACTGGCTTTTCACCATACTACTTGATGTTTGGAAGACCACCAAGATTACCAGTGGACATTGCCTTTGGTTTAGACATAAACTGCAAGAAAGAACCAGCAACGAAGTATGTTGATGCCATGAAACAGCGACTTAAGAAGGCTTACGAGTTAGCAACAAGATCAGCAAGAACAGCACAAGAAAGACAGAAGTCAGGTTATGACAAGAAAGTTAGAGGAGCCATTCTGCAACCCGGCGACAGAGTACTTGTCAGAAGAGTAGCCTTCGAGGGGAAGCACAAGATTGCAGACAAGTGGGAAGAAGACCCGTACCTAGTTGTTTCACAGCCAAACAACGACATCCCAGTGTACGTGGTTCAGAGAGAAAATGGAGAGGGAAAGAAGAAAACACTACACAGAAACCTTCTACTCCCGATTGGATTTCTGCCGAGTGATGAAGAAAAGAGAAAAGATCCTGCACCTGTAGCCAGGCGTAAAGTAAGACAGCCTACCAGGAAAAAACCGACAAAGTCTGAAAGCATTGAGCAGATTGATGAGACGGAATCAGATGAAGAGTCGGAGCAGGATTACTATGTAATTGTGTCTGAGATGAGCCCACAGAGCAACAGTGACAATGATGCTACAAGTGTGGAAGTGGACCAGACAACAGGTACTCTCAATGCTACTGGTGACGGCCATGTTAGTGTTGAGAGAGGACAGGGGTCTGGTTTTGGAGGGGACGCTCTTCCTTTAGCTGAGACGAATGCTGGAGAACCAACCCCTGTAGTTGACGATGGTAATGGTACAGCGACGGGCCATCAGGATGAAGATGACACTTCAGATATGGTAGATGGCAGTGCGCTGACCGACACGTCACTTGGACCGGCAGATGTACCCACAGAAGCTCAGACAGAACAACCAACACCAACACCACCACCACCACCACCACAGAGACAACGACAACGTCGTATATTGCCAACACCACCACGACATTCACCATTTTCACCAGTTACTCGACCCCAGAGAGAACGCAAACCACCAGCTTATCTCAAGGACTACGTCACCACGTCCAAACAGGCCACAACACAGCCAGACTGGTTGATGAGAGTAAATTGGTTATTACATCAAGCAGAGAATGGTAGATTTAAAGGACAAGAGACAGAGCTTTCCAGAACCATTATGAAGATTATGGAGAGTGACCTTTAGTGTTCCATCATGTCGAGGACGCCATGCTTTCTGGAGAGGGGAAGACAGTTCTAATGACATGGAAGTCATTTTTTCAACAGAGGGGAGGATGTAGCAGAGTGATTTTTCATGCTTCATAAATTATGTAATTTGCACTTTTGAAATCATTGATTTATATTAAAAATCTACTTATCAAATTCTTATTGAGTCTTTAGTTTAATTATTTCACTCTTGCAAAGTATTTTTACTAAAGGATATTTATCCTTTATGACTTGATTTAGTATATAATTTACGTATTGAGTAATGTTACTCATACATATTCATGGGGGTTGAAATTGAACTCTTGTTTTGATTGGTTCTTAGTTATTGGCGGTTAAATTGAGTTTTCCTTTGTGTACCTTGGGTAGAATTTACCTTGACACTGGTCAGTGAAAGACGTCCATTATTTACCCAGACTATTATAGCAGAAACCCATATTGACAGATTGTATATTGACTATATTAAGCTTTATAGTTTTCCAGACATGACTAGACTCTGATGTAGACTATTTACTTTGTGCCAAGTTCCTTATTTACTAGAGAACTCACTCCACAAGTGAGTTTTTATTCTCTGGTAATAAAACCATCTGAACCTTAGAAAGTCTTCTAGTTATTAATTTATACCGGAAGAGACCCCTTTCACATATATATGTCATATATGCTACCTTGGCTTTATCATACACAGCTACTTTTGCGTAGGTACTATTTTTGTACCAACAATCTGTAGTACCGAAAATCTACATTTAACATTCAGTACTATTTTGTTACTTTAAAATTATTGTAATATTTAGGTACCTGTATTTTACAGTACTTAATTAATTTTGTACTTGAAAATTTAAGTACTACATATTTTTGGTTGCACCGTGATATTTTCAGCATTTTGAAAGCATGTCTATTTCAAATCTCAAAAAATGTAATATTGGGATTGCTTTTGGAATTATTTCTGTACTAAAATTTAAAGTACAAATCAAGTACTGTAAAATACAGGTACGTAAATAGTACAATAATTATAAGGTAAAGAAATAGTACTAAATATTAAAAGTAAATTTCCAGTACTACAGATTTTAAGTACAGAAATAGTACCTATGCAAAAGTAGCAGTGTAAATGTAAGACGAGGTACGAGTTAACAGAAATTGGTACGACTTCATTGGTGCCGAGACGGAAAAGGTACGAAGTGTACATCGATTCATCAATCAGCTACGTCGGCAATATTGCAATGTTGGATTTTGCTATTTTTGCCGTGACATTTGTTGGAGGACTTATAGCAGTTGTTATTTATCTCTATCCAGTAAGATTTAAATATATTTGATAGCTTAAGCGTTAAAATTAGGGTCAAGTTAGATCTCCAGATGCGTACACTGAAATGACTAAGAGATCCTACTTTCAATTTGACAAGATGGGACCATTTTATAGAGATCTCAATGTCTTTTTTGGTGGATTAATGTCCCAAAAGATTGTGCAATTAACAATTTAATAAAAATTATTGAGAAAAGGTGAAAAAAGTGGCAATATATTATAGCGCAAAGGTGCTGTTGCAAAGGCCTTGATAATTTAACTACATATTAATCTAGAGAAATTATTTTGAGGTCTATTTCATTTTTATTTTTCTGTCACAGCTTCCTACAACATCTAAAATCATGAAGATAAAATTAACCTTCACATTGCGAAAAACCAAAGAATCTACCTTACCCCCAAGGAAAAAATTTGCAAATTTTGTACCACACCCCCTTTTTCCCCTATTCCTTCATTTCCTCCTTTCACAGGAAAACAATTCTGAAAATGACATTTATTTTTATACATCAATATTTAACATGAATTTTTAGGCAATTTAAAAAAAAATATGACCTAATTAACTTTTAATCAATCAATAACTCCTCACTCTTGACTACTATACCAGTCTATCCTTGACAGCTTTCACTCTTCACTTTCATGACCATTCATTTTCCCTGGTCACAACCTCAGAAATCACCATTAATATTTGGTCATTGGCAATTTCCAAATGATCAAATGCATTATCCTAGAAGCATGTAGCTGTGGAACTATAGCTCACAGGTCCTTAAGTAATTTTTTGACTATTCATGTGCTATTTGTGGACCGTAGTTGCAAAAAGTAGAAAAATAACATAAGGACATATGAGCTAAGGTTCAACAGCTAAGAAGCATGACATGATATTTTCTAGCTTGTGACAAAATAATTGATCTGTATTACCAACCCAATTGGAGGTCTTTATAGAAACACATACTTTTTGTTAGCTCACTGGGGCCCAAAATGCCCAATGTGAGCTTATGCCATCACTTGGCGTTGGTCATCTGTCGTCATCTTAAACTATTTAAAAAATCTTCTCCTCTGAAACTACTGGGCCAAATACCTTCAAACATTAATTAAATGTTCCTAATGGGTATCTAGTTTATAAATTGTATCCGAAGTTTTGATCCATCGACAAACATGGTCACCATGGCTAAAAATAGAGCATAGGGGTCAAATGCAGTTTTTGGCTTATATCTCAAAAACTAAAGCTTTTAGATCAAATCTGCCATGGGGTTACTTTGTTCAATTGGTCAAAATCTATCAGCCCAGCCATCTATTTTCAGATGAATCGAACAACCCATTGTTGGGGTTGCTGCCACTAAATTGGTAGTTTTAAGGAAATTTTACAACTTTTTGTTATTATCTTCAATATTATTTTAGATAGATATAAACTGTAAACAGCAATAATGTTCTGCAAAGTAAGATCTACAAAAAAGTTAACAAAACCATTATTGTTAATTGACCCCTTAAGGAGTTATTGGCATTTAAAGACAATTTTACACAATTTGTTCATAAAGTTTTCTAACATTTAAAAATCTTCTTTGAAACTACTGGGCCAATTACCTTCAAACTTTAAATAAATGTTCCTTTGGGAATCATGTTTATATGGCTTTCAAATTTTTTTAATCTGAGCATAGTTTTGTGTGGACGTAGTGAGCGTCTGGCGTATACAAATATTTTTTAACCTATAACCTTTTGATGGCTATTATTCGTTTGTTTCTCTGTCCTATATTTTCTCCCATTTATTTATTGTAGCCCTGTCTTGCAATGTTGTCATTTTAATGTTATAATTAACACTGCCATTAAAGCGGGAGGTTTGGCATGCCACAAAACCAGATTCAACCCACCATTTTTTCACAAAATACCCTGTACCAAGTCAGGAAAATGGCCATTGTTACATTTTTGTTTGTTTCTGTGTGTTTTACATTTCGGTGTTGTGTCTCTGTTGTGTCGTAGTTCTCTTATGTTTGATACGTCGTTTCCCTCAGTTTTATTAACCTGGATTTGTTTTTTCTCTATGGATTTATGAATTTGAACAGCAGTATACTACTGTTGCCTTTATTTATAACTTGTATCCGAAGTTTTGATCCATTGACAAACATGGCTGCCATGGCTAAAAATAGAACATAAGGGTCAAATGCAGTTTTTGGCTTGTATCTCAAAAACTAAAGCTTTTAGATCAAATCTGACATGGGGGAAAATTGTTCAATTGGTCAAGATCTATCGGCCCTCTAATTATCAGAAGAATAGAACAACCCATTGTTAGGTTGCTGCCACCGAATTGGTAGTTTTAACAAAATTTTGCAGTTTTTCGTCATATCTTGAATATTATTCCAAAACTGTCATATATTCCGGTCATTTGTATAATGTCCGGTAAAAGTCCGGCTTGGCAAAGCATGAAAAGGTCATATACTTTATAGTTTTCGAGGCTTTTTCGGTCATTTTAACATAATTCACGATTTTTTTGACCCAACCTTTTGCATTTAACATCAACACATTTCCAGTCATAAAAGTGACATGATGATTAATTACTATCAAAACAACCCCTACTTCAATACTTTGAGTTTCTAATTTTAATCAAGGCTAATTAGTAGTTGAACAGCTGAAATCTACCTGTTCAGGTGATAGGTGAACTATTTCCAGTACCAGATAAATTGATCGGTCTAATCACAATTATTTTCTTACATTTCAGCGGTTTGTATCTAATTGATTTAGTCCAAAAGATTAAAATTATAAGAAATAAGTTTATCAACATGATTTGATGAAAAATTAAAAAAGGTTTTAAATGAAAAATCGTCAGAACTACGTTGTATGAACCTGAGACTACTATAATGTGTTATAGTAGTCTCAGTATGAACTAGAACACGTGTGTGCATGTGCACAGGTGGGAAATTTAATTTTGCATCCTTCATTTCTTCAAAAATGCTAAAATTATCATTGATACCTGTATCTAACTTTCATTTCAATTATTTTGTTGAAGAAATAAAATGGAAAGAGCTTCTTCACTCAGTCATGCTTTGTAAACATACAAGGATTTTACGTATCCGTTTATGGTCCATGTTTTACCATTGTCAAGTCAATATCCGGTTAGAAAAATGTGATTATAAAAACAAAAGTAAAGTTTTTGACAATGTCATTTTGCACAAATAAAGAGTCTAGGGCAGATATGAGCACGCTGATGTGCCCACTTTGAATGATGCATTGCCAATTTAACAGTTTTCATCCGAACATCAAATTCATATCAAAGTAAAGTTTAAAATCGTTTTATTTTAATGTAATGTCAATCATTGGAATGGCCATCTGATTACCAAATAAATTGCCTTTTGTGTCTTAAGGGATTAAAATTGGGATCAGATATAAAATGTCCGGCTGGCTCAAATATTTTTTGGAAGCCTTGTTATAGATAGATATAAACTGTAAGCAGCAATAATGTTCAGCAAAGTAAGATCTACAAAAAGTTTATGACAAAAATTGTCAATTGACTGCCTAAGGAGTTATTGCCCTTTAAAAACAATTTTACACAATTTGTTCATCAAGTTTGCTTACATTTAAAAATCTTCTCTGAAATACAGGTGAGCGATTCAGGCTATTGAGAGCCTTGGGTTTGCCTTAAATGTGAAAATTTTAAATATAAGTCAATAAATAAAATAAATTTATCCATAATATGTATTCCAAAATACATGTACAAGAAATTAGATTTAGTAGCATTAGATTGAACTGAAAATTTAAATTGACCTAATAAAAAAACCAGTTATCATGGTTATTGCATGGATTTTTGTTTTGAATTTTTCCCAAAACCATGACTACAATGCAATTAAGTTCTCACATCATTTTGCTGAAAAAGAACTTATCTAAAACTTTAAATATTGAAGTATTTAGCATGAAAATATTAATTTAAAATCAACCAGCTGTATATATGGTATAGAGTACATAAAAGCAAACACCAATCTTCTTGAAAGCACAGTGGATTTTATAGTAAAAAAACATTTACCCAGATGGTTAGCCCCTAAAATTAAGAAAGCCACATATCTGCTATTATATATTATTTTTTTTATTTCAGATACATGTATTGAAAAAGTCAATTGTTACAAACTTTAAAATCATGAATGTTTGTTTTATATAAAAAGTATATTATGTTCAAAGGAGCTTTCAAAACCTTCTTGGAATATGGCATTTTAAAAGAAATTTGTATACTGGTACATGTAATGTAATGTAATAAATAGTATACATGTATGTATAAATATGCTTTCTTTTGAGATCAAATTAGATTGGCTGCCTTATGATAATGTTTACGATTTTACCTTTAACACTACTGGTGTAACAGTTCAATATCATTTTGTGTTTTAATTTAACCATACATCTTGGAAATTGCTTTTATTTCAGGGATCATCAAAGCCAAGTTCAATCCCTGGTCCAGATCCCACTACTAAAGAGTAAGTATAAGGCCAAAATAAAAGTATGTGTGTTTACTGTACCACTACCTACCCTAATTTGTATCCCCTATCCTAAAGTTTTTTTTGGCCATTTTTAATGAAGCACTGTCAAAGTCACAATGTTGCTCCCATAGACTCAATGTAAAATAATTACAAAAAATTTAAAATCCCTACCTACCTGCCTGGTTTTTTTTCTCTTCAGCATGTGAAAGTAAACACACATACTTTTTTGTTTGGCCTAAATATCTAGAAACTATCCGCTATCCTACATTGTACATGCAATCCAACTTTCAAAACATTATAAACAAAAAAATTCTAAATGCTACCACAAATAAAAGTAAAATACTTAAACTGATAAATATTGGAGTCATGACATTAGACATTCTAGATACTTTTAATACCTTTAGACTGATTTTGATATACATGTACATATATATTAATCAAGTATTATTGTTTACATCTTTAGAGATGGTAATTTAGCAGACATTAGCAGGGCTGGGAGTCTCCATGAGTACCTATTGGATATTCACAAGCAGTATGGACCTATTGCATCATTTTGGATGGGACAGCAGTTTGTGGCAAGTATTGCCTCAGCTGATCTATTTAAAGAACACCAGAATGTATTTGACAGACCTCGTAAGTCATTTACTCTCATAGTTTTTTGGGTTACTGTATACAATATTAAGATCTTTAAGTTGTTTTTATCAAAGGTAAAAAATAGAAGTTGAACAATGGTGGCCATGTTAGCAGAAACTAAAATAATTTATAGTCAATTTAGGTTTCTTATTTCTCTCTTTAGTTCTTATTCAGGTCTTTAACAAATCATTCCCTTTCTTCTGTGGACTTCCTATCATTATGTTGGGTTTTTTTGTTGTGAAAGTTTCTCAGATAACCTGAAAACATCTCATTGTGCCGAATATTAATGTTACAAAATTTACTTGAATTTTCCACCACAATCTGTTAAGGCAATCAGTCATGTGCCTAAACATTAAGGTAAACAGATATTTAATTGACCGATATAAGATTGAATTTAACATATATCTTGAGAAATTGATATACTGGATATAAAGATTTGATTCCAACTGTTTGAAGAAAACAAGGCTGAACATGAAAAATGAAATGCATTTAGTAAAAGATAGAAATTCTGTCTGGTGTAGCTTTCCTGCAGGAAGGTATAAACAAAACAAAAAATAGGATGTAACAGATCTTGGACCAATTTGAACCCCTGATTAAAAGTATACAGTTTCATCGTAAAAGAGCTTACCTTTATTTAAACAATTAAATTGAATTTTAAATGATATTTTATAGCTGAGTTATTCAAGCTGTTTGAAATTCTGATTGGACCAAAAAGTATACAGTATGCAAATAAGCAAGATGGCAGGACAAGAAGAAAGAATTATGATGTGGCATTGACTCATGATGCTATCAAAAAGTACTACGAAACGTTTCAAATTGTAAGTAAAGTTCATGTTAAGTGGCATGAAAAAGTTACTTATTTTCATTTTATCTAAATGCCTGTTATATAAATATAGAAATAAAGAGATTGCCATTGAGACCACTATCCATCAAAGTTCAAATGAAGTGGGTATAAACAATTATAGACAACCATATGGCTTTTAACAATGAGAAAAACCCATACCTAAAGTCGGCTATAAAAGGCACAGACATGAAAAATATGAAACAATTCAATTGAGAAAACTAAAGGACTAATTTATAACTAAATAATTTACCAAAATAAATATGACAGACATTCACCAACGACAATCACTGAACTACAGGCTCCCGACTTGGGACAGGTATACTGGTATATAAAGAATATTGTGGCAGGGTTAAACATGTTTATGAGTTCCCTTCCCTAACCTGGGACAGTGGTGTAATAGTACAACATAAGAACAAACTATAAATATCAGCTCTATTTTTGATAGAGGTGATTGTTATTTTGACATTAGGGTGTAATTGCAATAAACGATACAAGCTTGATGGCTACCAAGTCCACATTAGTGAAGTCTTCACTTAAGATCGTCCATTTTGACCTTTTTCTTCCTCCAGTCATTGATGTTTCACTGCTATACTTTATAATTCTATTGTTTGTGTAAGATCCTTCTTTTTATTAATAGATAGCCAATGACCTATCCAAGAAATTTTCATCGCTTGTGAAGGAAGAACACATAGCGCTCAGTCAGTACATGAGTGCATATGCACTTAAAGTTGTGTTGTTGACTTTAATGGGTGACACCTTCAAGGATGATAAAGAAGTTTTAGAATTCAGAAGATTGTATGATATTGTAAGTATAGAAATAGGAATTGAATAATATTGCCCTTAACCATGGTAACTTAACAAAACACCATCTTAAATCTCCAGATAAACACTGTCTCACAATTTGAAAGATAATTAATTCATGCTATACAGATAAAATTGTATCTGTCAATTATTAAGCAAAAACATTGTGAATAAGTTCATTTTCACATATATAAAAAAAAGCATCAACCAATGAATATCTTTTTCAAAGTTTAGCTATGGTCAACATAGGCCTGTAAACATAGTGAAGATCCAGTCAACTGCTAAATGAATGGGTTTTTTAAGAATACTAAAAATACAAAAAGATGAATTTCTAAAGGTCCTATTTTGATGGTGATAGTTAGTGAAATCCCTACTTACTTTATAAGTCCAATTTAAAAGTCTCTTTTACATTATGTGAGTTAGGAGGATAAAAGAAATATAATAAAAAAAACTTTTTCATTATATACCCATAACTGTATCTGAATTTAAACTTCGTTTGGCAGATAAAAGTAACACATCAGTGACATCCTTTTAAATGAAGGTCTTGTTTAATTTCAGACTTGGGCTGAAACAGAAAAACAATTAACAGATGTGCCAGAACCAGACAGTCAACGCATGAAAACATTTAAGGATGGTAAAAATGTTACTTATGATATTTCCTTATGTTGATAACAAATAGTAATGTTTGTATTACATATATCATATTATATATATAGAGATTAATACATGGCCTTTTCCATGTCAGCCTGGGTATCATCCAGAGACCCCCATATCAGCCCAAGACGGAGTCGAGGTGCTGATATGGGTCGAGGGATGATACCCAGGCTGATATGGAAAAGGCCATGTATTAATCGCTTTATCATATACTTCCGACAATAGTTTTATGTAAATGAACTCATCATAGATACCAGGACTAAATAAGGCAAATAAACAAATGCAATAACTAAAACAGTCAAAAACTTTATAAAGAAGTTAAATTATGAATCAAATATACTATAACTGTCCAACAACAGCATCACTACCTCCATATATATGTATCGTAACATTTCCTATAGAGGCATTTTGAAACATTGAAAATTTGAAAGAGTTTTATGATCATTATTACTCCATGTTTGTTGTACATGTACTATAAAATGATTCATAACTGTCAATGACATTTGTTAGCAAGTACTAAACTGGGGACAAAAGTTCCTGTAAATTTTGACGTCATCATAAAAAATATCTGACGTCACAATGGAAAAGTAAACAATCGATACCAGAAACACCGGAAGTAACTTGCACGAGAAGCACTGTTATGGGTTTTTGCATGAGACGCCACTGATATGGGTTATCAGCCCGGGCTGATATGGGTTATCAGGCCGGGTGGGAAATTATGGCTTGTGTACTTCCGCTCATTACACATATACAAAAGCTATCATATCGATGCTAAGTATATGATAAATATATATAATCAATTGATCAAAACAAATGAAAGTAAAATCTATAAGTAACAAAATGGTCTTTGCATCAAAATCAGTCTGCAGTTTACTAAGTTTAAATATAGTTTATATGACTGAAATTATTGGCAAATCTCATATACCGGTCATCTAGATTTGGTTTTTTTTTTTTTTTTTTGGTTGAGTAAGGGAAACATTGATTTACATTGATATAAGTTTTTATTGTTTTGCTAAGTCTATATACAAGCCTATAAGAAAATTAATACTTTTCTGAGCATTTAAATTTGCAGATTCAAACAAATATACTTTTTAAAAACTGTTTTGTAAATTGATCTTCATTAGTTAAGGGTTACATTCAGTGTATTCCTCCTTGTTCTTTGCAGATTGATTTAGCATTTGTAATCCACAGGGTAATGATTTCCAGTGGTTTCAATTCACATTCTCTTTTTACATTTTATAAAAAAAATTATTTGATTTTAAAATGATGTGGAAAATTTTGTCCTTCATGTAAAATTCCTTGTTTATTGGTAGCAAAAGACAAGATGTATAAAATAATAAAAAGAACATTGGATCACAGGAAGAAAAATCCCGCCAAGAAGGGAGAATTACTTTTGATTGACATCCTTATAGAAAATTGCCAGGATGAAGATACTTTACTCTCGGAAACTTTTTCTTTTATTATTGGTGGATTTCATACTACAGGAAGTCGTAAGTCATAATTGTATGTGTAATGTATTACAATGGGTGTGTATATATTGTAATGGATTGAATATCAATACCAATGTCTACAATAAGATGATTTATTTGATATATATCTTGAGATTTAGCAGAGTTGATATTGTCGTAAGTTATAATAATTACATGCATGGCTTCTATGGTCACATAATCAATCATCTGTAAACCTGTCACTTTTCAATCATTTAAGTCATACTCAGGGAATATGCATTTTTAACTTTTACCTTGGGCACCACATGTAAATTTAGGTGGGCATTGCTCTCTGGGCAGTTAACTTTCATGAGTGTAAGAAGAACAAAGATTTGTGCACCAACATGTTGTTTCTCTATTCTCATTGGCTAGACTGTGTCTTACAAAAGTGATGCCCTTAGTCTTAATTCTTCTGGCACTTTCATCTGTTCTTAGTGTCTGAAGATTGCTACATTTCCTGAAAGTAGTAATAGCAATTAAAACACAGTTTTAAATGTTAAATCTTTTAAAAGTTATCTGTTTTATAGGTTCATAAGGACTTTTTTCTAACATATCTAGAACTAATTGTAAATACCACATGGGGATTAGCTTGACAAAAGGAGACCTCGTATTGTACAATCCCCAACCAACCTTGTCTTCTTCGAGCCTTTACCCGAGTTTCATAATGGCTGTTTGTGCGTGATATGTGGATGTTGCCAAATTGGAAAATTATCTAGTGAAGGTATCGCTATAGTCAAAATATCTTGAAACGATTCTGTATTGTAAATATGATAAGAAATCTGCCTTCTGACTTGAACTGCAAAGGGAATTTATACTACAAAGTCATAACTGCTTTACTTTATTTGAAAAAATTGATATATAATCAATGCATTGATTTATATGCCTTTTTTAGAATTTATTTTTTATGGTTTTGTTTACAGTACTGACCTGGTGTTTTTACTTCCTGGCCACACATCAAGATATTCAAGATAAAGTTTACAAAGAGATTAAGAGTGTCCTCGGAAATGACGATGTTGATCATACAAGTATCAATGATTTAGTGTAAGTTCTTGAGTATCATTGCTTTCTTAGTATAGATATTGTAAAATATCAACAGGACCACACAACACAGATTATGTTTCTTTCCTACATCTATATCATCCTGCTCAGTCGCTCGGTAATTCTCGTATCATGTCTGATGAGAAGTTATCAGTGGTGTCACAATGTATGAGTAGACGTTATCAGGCTTGCTTTCGTCAAGTGTAAAACTGTCTTGGAGAAGGTGAGAAGTACAGTAATAGAATGATAATGGGGTTTTCTTCCTATAGATATTGTAAAATATCAACCGTTCAACACATTGTTAAGCTTTTTAGCTCGTTTGCTGCCCTCACTCGTCAAAAGAGTTCACATTATGGCTTCCTGCTGATATTTTACGATATCAATGTGTAGAAAAGTGGATAACCTATAGGTATCAGTTCATAAGTTCTCAGCTGGTATCGATGATTAAACTTATGTTCTCTTGTCACAATAATTTACTGTCAGTTCTCTAGTATTTTAGTGTATTCCTGGCCCAGTGTCAATAAAATATTATAAATTTTTGTATTGGTAATTTCAGGTTTGCAAGGGAATGTTTATCCCATACCACTTTTAATTTAAATTGATGTAATGGTATCTGAAATAGTTCAATGTTATATATGCAAAAGATTTTGTTATTATGAATAGGTATTTACGACAAGTTATAGATGAGACCCTAAGATGTGCAGTCATTGCCCCATGGGCAGCAAGATTCCAGGATTTTGACTCTGAATTAGGAGGACACAAAATACCTAAAAATGTGAGTTGTTGATTTAATACCAATTATAAAAGTATTGGGGCATATAATATTATTATTATTGCATTAACCAGAAGTTGAAAGAATTTGCGTAAATTGCAACATTATGAATATAAGGAGAAGTGGTGTGATTGCAAAAGAGACAACTATCCACCATAGTTTAAATGAGATGGATTAAACCAATTATAGGCAACCATTAGACATTCAACAATGAGAAAACCCCACAGTGTCAGCTATAAAAGTTGGAACTACTGCCTATTCTGAGCCTTGCTGAATATACATGACTGAAATTTTGAACTAAAATGTGTTTTTGATGCTTGAAATTATGATATTTTCTCTGTTGGATATCAATGATATTTCTTAACTACAATCCTCTTGAATAGTACGCCATTAAAACTGAACCAATCTGAGAATAATGTATATTTGAATGACCTAATAGAATCTTTGGACAACTTTTACTTTTGATTTTTTTACTTTTAAATTCATGTCCATGTAATTTGTGATTTTGAACTGTAATAATCTTAATGTCTGTTGACATTAATACTGTAAATTTGTACATTATACAAATTAAAAGGCCCTTTATTAAAACATTATGATATTGAAGATGTCAATAAAAATCTCTTACTTTTATATAAACAACAAGAGATCTGCTTTTCTCTATGTAGAATTATTTTTCTTATCAAAACCTCAATTTTCTGTTGATGATTTTCTATTAATTTAATTGTAACCTGGTGAAGGCTAAGAACAGTTCACATTAAAAATTAAGAAATGGCAACTTTCATATGTATCTTTTATTATGATACAAGAATCTTGTCTCTGTCACTATAAAAGTAAAAACTATTTCAGAAAAGAATATTTCGAAAAATAAAAGTGCAGGATGCCAGTGGGTTTCATCAGGTTGGGTAAAAAAATCAAAGTTCCTTGTTGAATTCACAGAAAGTCAAATACATTCAATGATACAAGTTGTTGAACTGATTTGAAAATAATCAACTTTATTATTCATTGTTATTTAGAAATGATAGTTTGTTTTCAGACTCCTGTAATTCATGCTCTTGGTGTGACACAGCAGGATGAAGCTGTATGGCCAGTACCCAACAGGTATATGTAAAGTATAATGAAGACTAAAACTGAAAGTAAATGAAAATGTGTTTTTTAATGTTGATTAATGTTGCTGGTTCAAAGAAGGCAAACTTCATGTACATATAAATTCAATGTTTAAATTAATTCAATACATTTTACAAATAAGATGTCAATACTATATTATTGATGACCCTTTTGAAACCAAATAAATGTTATTCAAACTTCTCCAGCTTGACAACTATATAATTGGGGAATATAGTTGTCAATTTCGGTGGGTACAATTTTTTGGATGAATCTCTTCTTGATATTAAAATAATTCTGACAAGTTTCGAGCTTGTATGTATTTAAGCAAATCTAGACATCCTCTACCATGAAAGAAGAAAATTGTCGATGAATCTCTTCAACTGGTGATTAAAAATACCGATTGATGATTAAAATCTTAATCTTTTTGTAGATTTGATCCTGATAGATTTAGTGAAGAGAACAGTAAGAAGAGACAAAGTTTAGCTTTCCAACCTTTTGGATTTGCTGGGAAAAGGATTTGTCCTGGATATAGATTTGCCTATGCTGAAGCTACTGTCTGCTTTGTGTCCTTACTAAGAAAGTTCAAGGTCAATATGGTGGAGGGTCAAGTAATTACTCCTGTGCATGGTCTTGTAACATATCCTAGTGAAGAAGTGTGGATAACCATTGACAAAAGATAAAATAAATTCTAGAAAAACTTCCAGCATGTAGTTTAGGATTATTATTCTAAATATTATTGTTCAATCAAGCTTTTGCATAGTTTCCATATTGACTGTGGGAAAATTTGCCACACAAGGCTTTTTGCTGTTAGAATATATTTGGCAAGGGTAGAATAGGAAATAAATTTGCGACAAGTTTTTATACCACCTAATAGTTGAAAAATTTGTTGCATGGGCCAAATAGGTTTTTGTTATTTTTTATTTTGAGCACTTTTTACCAACTTATTTATGAAATGAAAAAAAAACAGGAAAATTTTTCAATATCATTATTCCATCTCTCTATATACATATTTAGTGGTTTGAAAATTTATCAGAAATATTTAATTTAATTATATTTAGTAATTGAATTGTAATACATTTTTCAAGTTGAATTGTTATGTGTGAGATCCTGAGGTAAGGTAGCTATGTTTCAAAAGAATTATTTCTGATCTGGCTGAGAGAAAGATAAAAATGCAGTTCTAACACAAGTGAAATTCCATTTCAAGTAGGATTGTTACTGTGACAAAGTTCTATATTTGTGGTCATTTGTGACAGTTGATCTGATCATGCTCACATCAACAAAACTTGAAAAAAAGATGACTACCTATATTAAGATTGAAAACCATTTGTTATATCAAATTCAGTATTCTGAGATGGTTCATTTAGTTTTTTCATTGGGTTATTTTGGTTATTTTAAGTTGAGTTACACTGTTTTTATTTGCGATCTAGTCATTATATGTTTTAAAACAAAAGTTTGAATTGACTGTGAAATAACAGAACGCATAAGAAAATCTTGTTTTTAGCTCACCTGGCCCAAAGGGCCAAGTGAGCTTTTCCCATCACTTGGCGTCCTGCGTCCGGCGTCCTTCGTCGTCGTCCGTCGTCGTTAGCTTTTACAAAAATCTTCTCCTCTGAAACTACTGGGCCAAATTAAACCAAACTTGGCCACAATCATCATTGGGGTATCTAGTTTAAAAAATGTGTGGCGTGACCTGGTCAACCAACCAAGATGGCCACCACGGCTAAAAATAGAACATAGGGGTAAAATGCAGTTTTTGGCTTATTACTCAAAAACCAAAGCATTTAGAGCAAATCTGACATGGGGTAGAATTGTTTATCAGGTCAAGATCTATCTGCCCTGAAATTTTCAGATGAATCTGACAACCCGTTGTTGGGTTGCTGCCCGTGAATAGGTAATTTTAAGGAAATTTTGCTGTTTTAAGTTATTATCTTGAATATTATTATAGATAAAGATAAACTGTAAACAGCAACAATTCATTATAGATAGAGATAATTGTAAGCATTAAGACTGTTTAGTAAAGTAAGATTTACAAACACATCACCATCATCAAAACACAATTTTGTCATGAATCCATCTGCTTCCTTTGTTTAATATTCACATATACCAAGGTGAGCGACACAGGCTCTTTAGAGCCTCTAGTTTGTTATGTTTACACAAAGCTAACAATATTCTCTACTACTGGTTCATTTTGATATTCTAAACCTAATTTGTCTTTTTAAAGTTTTAAAAATCACAGGCATTTAGTCTTTAGAAAATCTGATATAAATTGCACATATTATGTAAACATATGGTTGTATCAATTGGTAAAATATTCAGCTAAAAAGATATAGATATTATATTACTTTAGCAAAACATTATATATACACATATACATTATGGAAATAATTGCTTTTATAAACATTACATGAGATGCTGCATACAAATCTCCACAAATACATTTTACAAGTCAGAATTGAAGGAAAAAAATATATGTATACAAATGTTAACACAATTAGTGATTGCATTATTGTGCAATAAAATATAAGTAGATCACACATTTCTTTCATTTCTTTGCCAAACATGTCAAAACAGGAATATAAACATAGAGAATGTTACTTTATACAGATAGTAATAACAATAAAGTGTAGAATTCAGGTTCTTGATATTGAAGACTTGATCATTGTTATAGTCCACCAGACACCAAGTATTGACTCATACTGATCAATATGTCAACAACTGAAAAATATTCATAATTATTCAAGTACTTCTTAATTCCCTACATTATTAAAGATAGTTAGTGGAAAAAAAATAAAATGCATAACAAAATTACAGAGCTCCTTGGCAATTTCAAATTAGGGAAGTCCATAAAAAGTTAAAAGTGATCAATCAACAGAACAAGTGCACTATCCCTGACTTGGTACAGGCATTCTCCAAAGATGGTGGTTCACTCACTCTATCTAAGTATTGAATTTACTGACTGCATTATATATCCATATATATATATATATATATTGCATTAGGTCACTACCACACTGTGGGCCTTATTTAAATCATAATAAACACTGAACTATACCAGCTATTTTGGTACAGGTAAAAGAATTCTAGTAGAAACTGGATATATTACCTAGTATGTATATATATACTCACATATTTGGAATTGAAAAAGTGAAGGTTTAAGAATTTTTTGACTCACCAGACAAAAACCTTGATGATCCTTTGTTTAGCCAACCTGACCAAAGTCCATGTTGGCCATTGAAACAACTCGATGTGTGTAATCTGTCGTTGTTATCCTTCCATTAACAAACCGTTTGGGTCTTATTTACAACCACTGAACAATATTGATCCAAACTTGGCAGACATATTCTTTATGATCCTGCCCAAGTGTTCTTACTCTGATAATGCTTCATTTACAAACATTATTGCCCTGATCTGTTCTAGTTTCTAATAAGCTGGACTTGGCAAATAATTTGTAGCAATAAGGAATATAAGGTTTCTATTTTATTTTAAAAAATGAACGAAGTAAAATTAAAAAAATGCTGCAACCATGTAAATGGTCTTGAGACGATGCTTACTAAACTGTGTTACTTTTAAACCAGGTTTAAACCATCATTCTCTACATAAGGATATGCCAAGTCAGAATATTAGAGAGGTCTTTTCTATTCGTTTGATGTTTTTGAGCTTCTGATTTTGTCATCTGTTTAGAAACTTTCTATATTGTCCACGGAATTCAGTATTCATGTTGTTCTACTTTTTTTTAGACCTTTTTAGAAAAGTTCTTTGAGGCTCTTAAAAGGGGATCACATTGATATACACTTCAAATATCTTCCTTAAAAACAGTGATAATTTTAAAAGCAAAACTGTACATACTTCTTTCACGGTCATTAAACAGTGGTTAAAATTAATCAAATTTGATATTTTGATTCTTTATCTAGTTTATCCTCTGTTACGAAATGAATGTGAGGGTGTCAGATGCTCGAATGTAGAAGTAGACAATTTATTTCGTTTACAGATATTTTTTGGTTTTTATACGCCCGGGACGGGACGTATTATGGTATACCGTTGTCCGTCCGTCCGTCCGTCTGTCCGTCCGTCGTTCACACTTCGGACAATAACTCAAAAACACCTACACCAATTTCCATGAAACTTAAGTGAATTGTTTATATCTATTGACGTAAGCTCCCTTTCGTTTTTTTTTTAATTTCAGATTTTAAGTTTTGGATTTATGGGGCTTTATTCATAAAAAAGGGGGGATTTTCAACACTTCGGACAATAACTCAAAAAGGCTTTCAACAATGTCCATGAAACTTTGGTGAATTGTTTATATCTATTGATGTAAGCTCCCTTTCGTTTTTTTTTAATTTCAGATTTTAAGTTTTGGATTTATGGGGCTTTATTCATAAAAAAGGGGGGATTTTCAACACTTCGGACAATAACTCAAAAAGGCTTTCACCAATGTCCATGAAACTTTGGTGAATTGTTTATATCTATTGATGTAAGCTCCCTTTCGTTTTTTTTTAATTTCAGATTTTAAGTTTTGGATTTATGGGGCTTTATTCATAAAAAAAGGGTGATTTTTAACACTTCGGACAATAACTCAAAAAGGCTTATACCAATGTCCATGAAACTTTGGTGAATTGTTTATATCTATTGATGTAAGCTCCCTTTCAATTTTTATAAATTTCAGATTTTAAGTTTTGGATTTATGGGGCTTTATTCATAAAAAAAGGGTGATTTTTAACACTTCGGACAATAATTCAAAAAGGCTTTCACCAATGTCCATGAAACTTTGGTGAATTGTTTATATCTATGGATGTAAGCTCCCTTTCAATTTTTATAAATTTCAGATTTTAAGTTTTGGATTTATGGGGCTTTATTCATTAAAAAAAAGGGTGATTTTTAACACTTCGGACAATAACTCAAAAAGGCTTTCACCAATGTCCATGAAACTTTGGTGAATTGTTTATATCTATTGATGTAAGCTCCCTTTCAATTTTTATAAATTTCAGATTTTACATTCCGTGTTATGAATTTTTATGCTTAAAAAAGGGGGAATTTTTCCAATTTTGGGACAATAACTAACACTTTCACAAAATTTTATGTATGGATGAAAAATTAAAGACAACAAACTTAGTTAAATTTGAGGTAGCCTTAAAAGTGCCAATTTTTTTGTGCATTTTTATTTATTATTTGAGGGGGGGGTATTTGACAGGGCTCACACTATTTCTAGTTGATCATATAAATTCATTTAAAGCATAAAAGACAAGTTAAAAGAGCAACGGGCGTATCATGCGCTAAAGCGCAGCCCTTTATTTATTTCTGTCCGGCATTTATCAGCTGTCCTTGACTTCTTTTTTTTATGAAATAATGCCTTAGCCTCAATAATTTTGGTTTTTAAAAAAATTGATCAAAACAAGGAAAGATTTTTATCTGGAATAATTTTGAACTATGAAACAAAAAATGAAATCATTTACTGAAGCAAAGATATGTAGGCATTATAAATAATCTAAGGATCGTCAAATAAAGAGTGTTCTTATGATACAACTCATCATTTATACAAGTTCTAGACCAAATATCAAATGTTTTCTTAAAACTAAAGCTGATGAATGTGTGGCAACATATTCCATGCTCAATGGGTATTATATCATTTTTTTTTAAACAATGTGACAGATCGACAGATATGAAAATCGCTTTAGCGGTACAACTCATTATATTAGTTTTAATCCATTCATCAATACAGAAGCTGAGCAACATGTAATATAATAGTGGTGACGCTGAAAATTCACACATGTTTTTCAGTGTTTACTGATCATGATTGAATATGTTTGTTAAGTTTTTCACTTCATATAACATAATCATTGATCAAGAAAAGTGAGGTCAAGGTCAGATGGAAAAAATAGTACAATTTTATTAGCTAAAAAAAACTCGTGATGGCGTCCTTAAAACGTACGAAGGGATGAGTTCAACCTCACCCTTTGGAACTATTAGTTTAATAGCTTTATGGTGAGCAGCATCCCTCTATCAAGAAAATCATGATAGGGAATACAAGCCCGGGAATATCGTATCAATTGGGAGATATAATCTGTATGCAGGCGCTGCTGGAATGTTGCTACATAGAAATGGAAAGTTCACAATTGTGAAGCTGAAATCATCTTTTTGACGTTAAGTTTTGTTTTCAACCGACCTTCGTTGTCAATTTCTAAATGTATGTCAATGAAGATATGGGACAGACTTAACTGTATCTGTTGTATCCTTTATATCTTGTTCGATGGGATAGATGCGTTCAACATAGTCACCAAGTTTTGAATTATTTGGCAGGAGTCCCCTAAACTTTTTACAATATCCATGATTCAATGAGTGATGAAAAAGTATACACAAGATCGTATCTTTGTTTCTGGGCTATGTCATTTTATCCCCGGCTTAGTATATTTCTAGGATTTTGATTGGTTAACGCACGTCGTTAAAAAAAACCATAGCCCCTGTGTGTATAAACAGATGCTTAATCCGCTAACGATTTTATCTTATTATGTCAATTATTTGCACTCATTTTAGTAAATGCATCACTATTCTACCACATTGTCAATGAATGGGACTACTGACCTAGCTATGCAAATGACCCACGTTGACGTCACACCGTCTATGATGTAACTCTCACAACTTTGATCGCCAAATTCGACCCATTTCACTTTCTCTGTCTTTAGATTAAAAACGTCTTATATGTGTCTACCTGTAGGGTTCTACCAAAGGTAGTACCCTACACCCCATTAAAATATGTCAAAAATTCCAAATTTCAATAAAAGTATCTAAAAAATGAAAAAAGCGTTACTTTCACGTTAAACTTTGTAGTCGAATTTCTCTAAAAATAGCCAAATTTAGGGAGCTACCATTTGATTTTTATGGGCTAGGATGAAATTTGAAAAAAATAGGCAGGACAGGAGTTTTGAGTTAAAAAAAAAAAGGCAGGATGAGACACTTGCAAAAAAAAAAGTCAGGACGACAATTTAGGTAAAAAAAAAAGTCAGGATAAACTAAAAAAAAAAAGGCAGGACCGAACAGAGTGAAAAATAAAAAGGCAGGACAGAGATTACAGCTAAAAAAAAATGCAGGACAAAATTTTTCATCCTAGCCCCCCATAAAAATCAAATGGTAGCTCCCTTAGACTAAGACCGGGGATAAATTCGTTATCTACGTTCATATCCGTAGATATGGATATTTTAACACCCTTCAGTACCCTGTACAACCTTCTGCTGTGCCTCATGGTGTACTTGAATATTTCAGGGTGTTAAAATATCCATATCTACGGATATGAACGTAGATAACTTATAATATGTATTTCCCAGGTAATTATGAGTAACTGGTAAACTGTATGTGTTAGGTAGAATCGTATGTTGTATATATATTTATCTATTTGTCTGGATTCTGAATTATGTCCAAATTGATGTTAACTGCTACTTTCAGCACTATTGCCCTATTTTGTGGCGGTCAGGTTTTAATTGAAGAGAATGCTGGAGAGAACCACCGACCTTTGGTGAGAAAACTGACAATACTAGTCGTACAAGATCGTAGTCGAGTGCACCTTCCACGTCCAGGGTTCGGACTCATAACCTCGCTGGTATTAACACATCAGCTAGTGGTATATTAGATCGACTACTTAGACTGTTCGGCCGAATTTCTGTAACTCATTTGCCGCGGCGATTCATGCTACATATGATCAGTAACCAGTGCAAACTTCATTCAAGATGTTATAAGTTGAAATGCATTGAAATCTGTTGATCGGTTTTGGTTGCCTCTTCACGTTTTATAGCATTTGATCGTCTTTGTATAACATTGCAAGTCTGGTTGTGTTCCCCAAGCTACGTTCAAATGTTTAATGATGTCACAAATGTTTTCTATGTACCCTTGTAACGTTTGCGCCATATATTGTTATTCTTAAGGTCTTCTCGGAACCGTGTTTCTGTCCAAGTAACATATTACCGTAACCATCACCAGTATGAGCATTGCGGTTAGTTAATTCGGTGTCGCATTGCATTTACATCAGCTGCTTTTACATTCTTTTTATTTTCCAACTTATATCTAAACTGAAACCTGCCATTAACGAGTTCGTCTTCGAATTCGTTTTCTCGCGCTAAAGGGAGGATTGAGCGCTCAGAAATATATTTAATCCTGCCACTTTATGTATGCGCCTGTTATTCAGTGGTAGAAGTTGGTACCTGTGTTATTTGTTTTCGTTGGTTGGTTTAAAACTTGATACCTGTCGTGATGGTGTGTGTTTTACAGCTGTATTTCTAGGCATTTGTTTCGGTACTGATCTGAATTTTTCTGGATGGTCTTGTTAAGGTAGATGGTTTTCTCAACGTATGTTGACTGCCGCCTTTTCATGTGTGGCTTTGTAAAACAAGCAAACTCTACTGTATTTCCGTCTAAATTTTAGCGTCTGCCATTTTAGGATTTGCATGATGTTTGTAGCAGCCCCTGGTTCTCGACTGTATGTTGGTGTCGTAAATCCGACAGTCTCCTTTGGACCATTTTGGGGGAATCAATGTGATGTTTCTATATGGATCCCATACCGCAAAGGCATACTCACGATGTGGGCGCACTAGCTATGTATATGCATGTGCTTTGATGTCTTGTGAACACTTCGATATGTTGCTTCTAAGGAATACATAGTGCTCGGTTAGATTTTGTGATAACTCTTGATGTGAGAACACATTCTAGATCATCTGATAACTCGAATCCGAGGTATGAATATGGGTGAGCTATTGATAGTCCCATCATTTTATACTCTTTTATCATTTGATTTTTCTTTCTTGTTACACTCAGTGTCTAGATTTTTTGTGTTATGAATTTGCTGTTACAAAATTTTAGAAACTATTATAAATTAAGGAAAGTATCTCCCTCATGCAAAGTTCTGATTCCTTTCACGGATTTGACTATACTTTTTGGACCTTTTGGATTATAGCTCTTCGTCTTTTATATTAGCTTTGGATTTCAAATATTTTGGCCACGAGCATCACTGAAGAGACATGTATTCTCGAAATGCGCATCTGGTGCAGGAAAATTGGTACCATTAATAGTATAACTACCTATGGGTCGATGCCTCTGCTGGTGGACTGTTAGTCCCTGAGGGTATCACCAGCCCAGTAGCCAGTACTTCGGTACTGGCATGAAAATATGGATTTTTTTGTGTTATGAAAGTTTGGTGTTATAACATTTTAGAAATTATTATAAATATAATACAGATATAGTTGTATATAAATAT
This sequence comes from Mytilus edulis, assembly GCF_963676685.1. Lineage (NCBI taxonomy): Eukaryota > Metazoa > Mollusca > Bivalvia > Mytilida > Mytilidae > Mytilus > Mytilus edulis. The sequence continues at coordinate 100,548,045 of NC_092345.1, read as the reverse complement.
AAATATATTACAGATATAGTTGTAGTTGTTTGCTTTCCTCGCTACACTTTATTGTTAGAAACGATTCGTAGGGTTGATTGTGATGAGATTGTTTCTCCAATATCGTTGTATATAAAAAAACAAGGTGGTCCCCCCAATAATGTACTCTGAAGAACTTCTGATCGTACTTGTTTGTTCCCACTAGCTTTTACATCTAGACATAATCTCTAGTGTCGCTAATTGATACTATATATGCCCTTGAATTTTTACTAGATAACATTTTTGTTCGCTTTGGGAATTCCGTATATCGTCAGATTATCGGAATTTCAATGGGGACTAACTGTGCACCACTTATTGCGGACCTGTTTTTGTATTGCTATGAGTTACAATTTATAACAAAAATAAGCAAAGACCCATCGAAACAACATCTGATAAACAAATTTAATAATACTTTTAGATATATGGATGATATTTTGGCTCTCAATAATGACGACTTCAGTATGTATATTAAAGAAATTTATCCTGCTGAACTTACCTTGAATAAAGCTAATACTAACAATGACCACTGTCCTTTCCTCGATCTTGATATCTATATCACTAACGGAAAGCTGAATACTAAAATTTATGATAAAAGAGATGATTTTTCATTTCCTATCGTTAATTATCCATTTTTAGATGGTGACTTTCCCTTGTCACCATCTTACGGTGTTTATATATCTCAACTTGTACGATTCGCTCGTGTATGTAACAATGTTTTAGATTTTAACGAGAGAAATTTATGTATTAATGAAAAATTATTACACCAGGGTTTTCGATATCACAAAGTAGTTAAAACATTTACTAAATTTTATCATCGGTATAAGGACATCATTCGTAAATATAGCTCAACATGCAGACTTCTTATACGTTCAGGTATTTCACATCCAATTTTTTATGGAAATATTCTTTATAAAGCACAAAGGTGTCAGTATTCACCTCAAAAACTAACAAAACCTTTGAATAGACTTATTAAGAAGGGATATAGTTACGATACTGTTGTCAGGTCATTAAAGATTGCATATTTTGGCGTTAATATTGATTCACTTATAGGGTCTTTGCATCGGAACTAAACACATTTATTCAAAAACCAGTTGTTGGCATGACACGGGTTATGTTCTTCTCATATATGTTATGATGGTGTGGTACTAAACCCCTAACGGGAAGGATTGTGCCTGATGTTCATATGATGAAATCATAATCTTTCAGTCAGTTTATTTGAAGTCTGGAGCTGGCATGTCAGTTAACTGCTAGTAGTCTGTTGTTATTTATGTATTATTGTCATTTTGTTTATTTTATTTGGTTACATCTTCTAACATCAGACTCGGACTTCTCTTGGACTGAATTAATGTGCGTATTGTTATGCGTTTACTTTTCTACATTGGCTAGAGGTATAGGGGGAGAGTTGAGATCTCACAAACATGTTTAACCCCGCCGCATTTTTGCGCCTGTCCCAAGTCAGGAGCCTCTGGCCTTTGTTAGTCTTGAATTATTTTAATTTTAGTTTCTTGTGTACAATTTGGAAATTAGTATGGTGTTCATTATCACTGAACTAGTATATATTTGTTTAGGGGCCAGCTGAAGGACGCCTCTGGGTGCGGGAATTTCTCGCTACATTGAAGACCTGTTGGTGACCTTCTGCTGTTGTTGTTTTTTTTCAATGGTCGGGTTGTTGTCTCTTTGGCACATTCCCCATTTCCATTCTCAATTTTATAATCTCTAGTGTCACTAATTGATCGCCATGCCGAAATTTATTGTAAAGTGTTGTGTTTTATTCCATAGTGTGGTATTTTCGTTAGGAGTCTTTGGTGGGGAACTGTATCGAACGCTTTCGAGAAATCAAGGATAAGCATGTCTATTTGTTTTCGATGGTCCAGTTCTCTTGCAACTTTTTCTTTTGTGTTATTGAGTTAGCTATCGCATGATCGCTTACGTCTGAATCCGTGTTGGAAGTCAGATAAGACTTGATGTTTCTCAAGATGTCTCATGATGTGTTTATAGAATATGTGTTCCATAACTTAAAAACTGCTCATAGTTTGTTTGGTTTTTTTTCGGAGAAACAGTGCAATTCTAAATTCGAGATTCTAGTTGGTAGTTCATCTAGACCATTAGCCTTTGTTGGTTGCAGGAAAGTAAGCCGTTTCTCAAACTCTTGTGTTCTGATATGCAACTGATTTTCATAGTTAAACTGGTTCCAATATTTGGCATATTTGTTGGTATCCTCTTTCATGAAGACACTATCATAAAGAATGTTCAGTATGTCTGCAGGTTGTTCTAGAGGGTGATATTCCTATTTTGTCTTTTTTCTTGATCTTATATATTTCCAGAATTTCTTGCTAAGAATTGGTTTAGTGGGTTTTTTTTGTCCTCTTGATTTAGGATTTGTCGAACATAGTTGTCGTGTGTATCGTTCATCATCTTCCTTACAAGGTCTCTCGTCTCTTTGTTCTTGTTCAACTTTTTCTTTGTATTGTGTTTTTAACAGCATTGTATTTTCGCTGGTTTTGTCGTATCAGTCTTTTGATATGTGTAGAGATACATGGCACATGTTGGTTACTACCTATAGTTTTCTGTGAAATTAATTCTTTAGTTGATTGTAGTGTTATCTTTTTTAATATGTCAAGTTTTCTTCTACAGTGTTTCCGTTCATGTTGTTCATTCTGTTTCCAAATTTGTCTGGGATGTTTTCTTTCAGTCCATTCATATCGCCCGTTTTGAATAGTTAAGATGGAGAATGGAAATTGGGAATGTGTCTAAGAGACAACAACCCGAGCAAAGAGCAGACAACAGCCGTTGTTGCACCAGTCCGGGTTTCTTTTTTTCGTTTTTTTTTTGTGTATTTTGGCTTTCAAATCTATATTTGCTATGACTACTTGGTGGTCACTCATACCAGGATGTACTTCGATTTTACTAAAAATGTCCTGGATTTGTTGTCATCAGTAGAACTAGTGTGTTTTTGTCCTCTAGTTGCTTCATTTATCATTGGTTCATGTCCTTGTTGTTTCAGATTTCAATTAGCTTTTCATTCAATGCTTTTCCATACTGTGTGTTAGAATTTACAGTGGTTATTTGCCAGTTAATATGTGGCAGATTAAAATCTCCCCCTAGTATGAAATTTTTCAGGTTTTGGCTTGTGTCTATGATGCAATTAATAGATTTTTCACGTTTTTCTATGTCACTGCATGTCTACCTATAGTACATACCTGTGTATAGGGGTTGTCGTCCCCGTGTTGTTTTACACCATACAATTTCACAATCACCCTCAGTCAATATTTCTGTTGTGTTATGGTTGTTGTCAACAACTATGAATACTCATCCTGCTCTTAATTTTCTGTCTTTTCTGTATGGATTCTGGAATTGGTATGGAAATGCTATTGTTATGTCCAAGTGAGATTATGTCCCTTGTATGATGTCTGGTTTGTGTGTTTCAATCAGGGTTTGAAGTTCTAGCTTTTTCTTGTCGCTAATAAGGCTTTTGTAGTTTACATCCATGATTCTTAGTTGGTTGCGATTATGATCGATCGTATGCTGGTGGTTGGTGTTTTAAGCTGGAATTTCATTCACTTTCTCAGAGTCTGATATTGAAAATTTGTATGCCTATTTCGGAGGAAGTAACTGATGCTGCTGTTGCTGCAGCCATCCAGAAAATATGTATGCTTCTTTCGGAGAAAGGAACTGCTGCTTCAGTTGCTGCTGCTGCTGCGCATGTTTATTTTTAATATGTTTCCGAATATCATGTGACATAGTCCCCATACGCGTTGACATAATTATGTTGCACTGAAATATCTTCACCTTTTCTGCATGTGTATACAATCTTCTCTTATAGGTTTCTTTTTAAAATTCAGCAAGCAGAACAGGTTGTCATTATTAGGTCAACATACTTTGAGATTGTCGTCTCACCAGAAAATTTGATTCTGTGCAATTCGTTTCCGGTGACTTTGAGATAAATTGTTTTTCATATACGATGTTCGTGATATCTTCGTTCAAATCTTCTGCCGATTAATGTATCGGCAGAGACATTTTCAAGGCTTATGTGTCGATCGATGCCACTGCTGCCGGTGGAGTTTTAATTCCCCAAGGGTATCACCAGCCCAGTAGTCAGCACTTCTTAATGACATGAATTGTCATTGATATAGTCTTATTTATAAATTAACTGTTTACAAAACTTTTGAATTTTTGAAATACTAAGGCTTTTGTGAATAAACTCATCATAGATTTGGCAAAACTTTTAGGAATTAATTTTGGTCCTCAATGCCCTTCAACTTCGTACTTTGTTTGGCCTTTTTAACTTTTTTAGATTCGAGCGTCACTGATAAGTCTTTTGTAGACGAAACGCGCGTCTGGCGCAAATACACAATATAATCCTGGTATCTATGATAAGTTTATTTACAACCACTGGGTTGATGCCACTGCTGGTGGAGTTTTAATTCCCCGAAGGTATCACCAGCCCAGTAGTCAGCACTTCTGTGCGGAAATGAATTATCATTGGTATAGTCTTATTTATAAGTTAACTGTTTACAAAACTTGAATTTTTGAAATACTTAAGCTTTTCTACCTCAGGAATATATTACCTTAGCAGTATTTGGCAAAATTTTTAGGCATTTTGGTCCTCAATGCTCTTCAACCTGATACTTTATTGGGCCTTTTTAACTTTTTTGGATTCGAGCGTCACCGGTGTCATCTGGCATAAATACACAATTTAATCCTGGTATCTATGATGAGTTTATTCACAAAGTCCAAGGAAAAATTAAGAAGACCCGTCTTATATGTAGCTTTCAGAGGCGGATTTAGGGGGGGGGTAGGGGGCCCACCCCCCCTTTTTTTGGGAACAAATTTGGTTGCTTATATAGGGAATCACTGAAGCGTGACTTGAGCGGGGCCCCTTCTTAGGTCAGTCAGTGGGCCCCCACTTATGAAAATTACTGGATCCGCCACTGGCTTTTGTGAAGTTGGATCAATCATAAATGTGTCACCGTTATCATTTTAAAAAAGCGAGAATCCTCGCTCGACACGTAATGGTAAAATTCATCCATAGTTTAGATATATAAGAGTAATTTCAGGCACCCTTATAGACGATAAAATGGTGACCAGTTTTTAGCATTGATTATTTTTCTCGATCTTTATTTCTATGTTGAGAATTTTTTTCTTTATTTACTTTTTTTATTCTATCATATTTTTTCAAGTCCTGCATATTATATATTTGTTTTTTTCGATTTTTAAATATTCGAATTTTTTAATTTTATTTTTTTCTAATTTTGATTTTTTGATTTTTTACAAGTTTTTAAATTTTTTGAAATATTGATTTTTTTTACTTTTATTTTTTATTTTATTTAAATTAAAATTTCTAAATAGGGAGACAAACTCTTGTTAAATTAACGTATTTACAATAGACCACTTTCGAGTTCATCCGCCACCGGAAAAAACTCGTCAATTATACGCGCTTTTATCACCGTCATTTGTGCGTTTTGGGGCGTCGTCACTTCCCTTCCAATGTTGAGCGAGTGGTTGGAAAACTATAATTCTATATTATACGAATCATTCGGCAAATTGAATTCTCAAAATTGACAATCAACACTGCTGTCATTAGGGAATTGTCAGTAAGTACCTACAGAGCAACCATTATTTCTAGTTTATCCTGCACAAAGACGATCACTAAGACGCTTGATGAACGTACATAGTGCAGGGATACAGGCGACCCCCTCTATCTGGTAAATGACGTCATAAAGGCGTGCATAATTGACGAGTTTTTGCCGGTGACGGATGAACTCGAAAGTGGTCTATTCCGACACGTCCCGTGTGTGAATAGTATGTATGGCCCGAGTTGTGGGTTTTCTTTTCTTTTCTTTTCTTGTTTGTTATTTGTTATTATTTTTCATTTAGATTTTTTTATTTATGTTTAAGACATTGACCTATCTTTTTATTTTTTTTAAATCATTTTTTTTTTATTTGTTTATTGGGTGAGACGTAGACGGCCATAACTACCATATCTGAACGTAGCGCGTCCTGTATGAGTCAATGAACATAAGGGACAGAGTAACGTTGATGTCTTATTATGTGTGAGTCATACTTTAGATTGTAACCATTACTTATGATTGACGTCACTTTAAGAGATCCTCTTCCATCCGGTGTCACTCCTTAGGGGCCTAATGATGATAGATGAAGTCGATGACTCATACGTCACGAGGATGTGGACACCCTATAAGGAGAGATGACTTCAGTGACGTCATGGGGCCCCGTCGTTCTCTGCCTTTGTGCCACGGTTTTTAGAAATGACTTATCACCTTCTAATACTAATGGGTACTAATTTTTCACCCCTGCAGGACAACCTGTTGTTTTCCTAATATGAAGTAGACTTCGTACATAATCTCATCAATGACCAAAAACAAAAAACGTCTAACAAATTCCATTTATTTCACTATTTTATATTGACGATATCCAGTCACTCAAATTTCTGATTTAATATTTTACTAATAATACATAAATTACACTCATTTAAATCCAAAACAAGAGCATAGCGAACATATTGGTTAATATAAACACAGTAAGACGGTGCCAAAGGAACATCACCGTCCAAAACAGGAAAAGTAACAATATGGAAAGAAAAATCAGCGCCTTTTTCGTATATTTTTGTGTAGAGTTTCTTGTGTAAAACTGAAATATCTAAATCTAGGAATACAGTTATTGCAGTGATAATTTGATTTATTTTTAAAAGATAAGTTCCTTTGGGTAAATTACTGCAGTATATTTTCTTGGGAATTCTTGATTATTTAAAGAACAATAAAAATCAAGATAACGGTGATTGTTATTAAAAATTATCTATTAAAAGGGTTTAGACGGTTCTTTACTGAGTTTGGCCATTAACTGTAATCCATAACAGTTATAGAAACAAGTCTGTTCTCAAAGGGGCACAATTTGTGCTCGTGGGAATACATACAACCTGTCGATAAACTTTATTGCCGACATGTACATAAAATGTTGTAAAGGAGAAAATGTATAATCATCTCATCACACATCCAGTAAGAATATCAAGGCATCTCATCACACATCCAGTAAGTGTATCGAGCGTAGTTATATACATTTCTTCTTTGCGACAAATGCTTAATAAGCGTTGCAGCAAATACATTTGCAATCAACACCTCTGAAACTACTGGGCCAAATACTTGACCACAATCATTATTGGGGTACTTAGTTTTAAATGTCTTCTCAACCAAGATGTCCGACATTGCTAAAATTAGATCATTGGTGGGAAATGCAAGTTGTGCCTATTATTTTGAAACCGTTCTAAATAGAGAAAATCTGAAAGGAGCACCAAGGTTCAGAATGGTGATCCCTACCAATTGCCTATATATCCGTTCAGTCCTTTGTTAATTAGAGTTATTGCTCTTTGCATGGTGACGATTTTTTTGGCCCATTTTTTTTTTCTATTTTTTCTCGTTTTTGCATTTATCTCTGATAAATTATAATAGATGAGGGTTTGGGTGGGGTTAAATGATTAGAGAATAATGCCCTTAAAAATGAAGATTATAGAATAACGGGCAAAAAAATTGAAGATTAGAGAAAAAAAGGGGTTAATTTTTTGAAGATTAGAGAAAAAAGGGGTTAATTTTTGGAAGATAAGAGAAAAAAGGGATGAAAATTAAATGTTTACAGAATATCTTTATTTGGCGTTTTGTCTCGTATGATAAAAACTTAAAAAGATTTATATTTATCAGTAGGACAAACGGAAGCGCCTGAGTAAGGACGACGTTGTCAACACGTATTTAGATTTTAAAAAGTGTGAGAAACATTTGTGGGTGTTATATACACCAATTTATTCTACTCTGAAACCAGAGGTGTGCCTTTCAAAGGCAGGATATTCATACAAGACAATCCTGTATGTAAAATTAAATGCTGAGAAAATCCATGAAATAGTAGAATAACTGGTCAGTGTGGTTGTGCCGCGCTATACCTATAAAGGGAATAAATATGCATGTTTAGCTTTAATACCCAGTAGCTACACACACACATATATATAACAGCTAGTATACATGTTATAATGGCTATGCATAATTAGATCGCTTAGGACATATAAGCTTATATGCATGATTTTATTGATTTATATATCGCCTAGTAGTACACATAGACAGATGTAGTAGCTGTAGCAGGCAGAAATCTGAAAACTATTTATTTTTATATTTTCTTTTTACCTTTTAGTAACACTGTTTTAGTGAATGTAAAGATTTTTTACTATAATGTATGTCCTGTAAATAATATTCAAAACTTTCTTAAAACTCTATTAATAACCTTTTAATTGTGACACATTTTTAATGTACATAGAAGTTATTATTATTATTATTATTTTTTCAGGGATTTAACTGTATATATTTTTTATAATGTTATTTTTAAATAGTTATGTTTTCACTGAATAATTAATTATTATAAGGGTTTAACCAACCTTAATTTAGTAAGGTTGGTGTACTCCAACTATTGGAGGAAGTTATAGAGGAAAGAAGAAGACAAGACAAGACAAGACAATGGCGGCCATTATTTGACGTCGGATTTGGCATTCCTCGTTGAAAGTTGCATAAATTTTATGACATTCTTGGATGCTTAAACTTTGTACCACACAACATAAAAGATAAAAATTAAAAGCTTTATTCCAGATATTGCAGGTAATTATTTTCAAAGAAGTCGTATCCTAAGAATGATTTAAACGGCAAAAATAAAGTGTAAAATAATATGAAACATGAATTATATTGAAATCCAAGTTTTCATCATTTCCTTTTCATGTAATGAATTTACTATTTATCACTTTTATTATTTTATTACATTCGGATTTCGGTCTGGGGTATCCGCCCTTGTCTCCGGAAATATTATACCTGTTCCAGACCATATGAGTATTTGGACCGTACGCGTACGGTCCGGACCGTATACGTATACGCGTATGGTCCGACCATACGCGTACGGTCGGACCGTATGAGTATACGCGTATGGTCCAGTACGAGCTGATTATACATGTTATTGGATCTTATGAGTTAAATTTAAACAAACATTTATCACAATCTTTATTTCAAGTTTTACAAATTGTTATTATTACAATTAGATGGATAAAATGAACAAACGAACAATTGAAATTAAATATTTGTTTAATTGTATATCTGAATCCTATTTTGGTACACTCGTCCAATGTGACACAAGTTGCGTAATATTTTTTACATTATCATGTTTGCAGTTCATGTATGTTCCTTTGCATTTGCATTTTTCAAAGTTGTAAAGTTGCTAAATATTCTAAAACAATTGTCCTCCCACATTATGTTTACTTTGATATCTTCAATTTCAGTGATCATAATTCAATTAATGTATTACAGATCAACATGCTTAATACAAGAGATTAACATATTTTAAATTACAATTAGCGTGAATTTAAAAAAAAGTTAAAATATAAAGTTTTTATTTCAATCAAAATTGAACTATTTTATATTAATTTGAGAGTTAAGTTATGTTGATCTGTTATATGCATCTGGGTCTAATAAACTTAACCAACTTCTAAATATAAGTCAGACCGTACGCGTACGGTCCGACCGTATGAGTATTTTGAAAAAGTACGCATACGGTCCAGACCGTACGCGTACGGTCCAAATACTCATACGGTCTGGAACATACCCACTGCCAACATCCGTTTTCAAACTGGACAGACAAAATTAAAAAAAAGTGTTCTTCACGATCTCCCTGGAAATAATTCACGCTATCACTTTGTGAACATTGTAATCATGAAACTGCAAATACGGACCAAAACGAATCAAATTTGAAAGCGTGGATGATCATGTTTCATGCCGACTGTAAGTTCTCTAAAAAAGGGGATGGGGTGGGTGGGTACTCTTCATTTCTTACGTTTTCCTTGGTCGCCATCTTGGAAGTACACACCGATATCCATAATTTTATAATGATCAATATTAACTTACCTGCAACTTTTTTTTTTATTTTTAGGTTATGAAATACACTTCTATTATAATTTTATTCAATAATATATGTTTAAAAGTCACTTAAATGTGTTAATATTGATATTTGAAGAGTTATTCGGTAATTACATGAGTTATTCGGATAATAACACTGTTATTCGGTAATTCGAGGTACCGCTCCATGAATTTTGCTGCATTAGAATGTAAGACATATTCACTTTAACTCTTGGCTACTTTATACCTGGTCTAATATAAATAAATTCCCATTTTATCTGGGAACAATTAATTTTATCTTCATTATAAACTAACTATCTAACTTATTTTATTCAGGATAAAATCCAGTACAAAAGGATCATCGCTAAAACACATGAACACATATAAAAACATATACAAAACAAAACAATTCAACAATAAAACATACCAGCCAACACTTTTGACACTTATAACATGTATAACAACATGAACAAGCAAGAGACAAACTCATTATATGTTTATGTGTTATTAGTTAAGAATCAGAATGTATTGTGTATTGTTGTCATTATTGCCCGTCAGGGGCCCTTAATTGGAAAATAAAGAATTTTGAACTTTTATATGTCCCTGATTTCATTTATATATAATACATGTACACTCAAGTTTAATATTTTATCTATAAAAATTAAATCTTTTATGAACACAAATTGATACAATACAAAGGGAAAGGGATTATAGGCACTTGTTTCTGACAATGTGGGTTCACTATCCATACTCTTCTTTCCCATATATAAAAAAATAAACCAGATACATGTAGTATCCCCATTGTAATTAACCAATCACCCGTCACCCATTTGAGAGCTTACACAGTGACATACATTTACATGTCAGACCAGAAACTAACAAATTTCAGTGGCAAAACCAGAACTTTTCATAAAAGGGGGGGGGGGCTCCAGTCATGCTTCAGTCCCTATATAATCAACCAAATTTTTTCCAACAAGGTCTCAATAGTCATGACAATGGTGGTTCCATGATTTTAATTGAGAAAAACTAGGTTATGAGTGCCCCCAAAATGTATATAATTTAAGCTTGTATTGTACATGTTATGATATTTATGTACACTATAATATAATTGAACATAAAAATGTTAATGAAAGGATTGTTAACACTCAAATTTGCTCCATGTAATGATATTAAACATTGTTATCTAACATGTTTAACACCGCCACATTATTTATGTATGTGCCTGTCCCAAGTCAGGAGCCTGTAATTCAGTGGTTGTCGTTTGTTTATGTGTTACATATTTGTTCTTCGTTTTTTCATAAATAAGGCCGTTAGTTTTCTCGTTTGAATTGTTTTACATTGTCTTAATGGGGCTCTTTATAGCTGACTATGCGGTATGGGCTTTGCTCATTGTTGAAGGCTGTACAGTGACCTATAGTTGTTAATGTCTGTGTCATTTTGGTCTTTTGTGGATAGTTGTCTCATTGGCAATCATACCACATCTTTTTTTTTATATTATACATAAAAAATAAATTTTCAAGACTTGGAAATATTTTCTTTGCCCATTATTGCCTTTAACTTTTATGTATTGAGCAAAATGCTTGAGGCATAATTATTTATAATGCTTAGTAAAAACATGTATTTTCTTGGTAATTCATTGGCAAATTTGTATTAATGTGTTGATAATAACAATGCAAAGTTTAATTTTGCTTTGAATAATTTAGTATATAATTTATTTAGTAATTGTATGTACATTTGCTTTATATTTACAGGAAGGAGAAAGATGTTCACTATGAATCAAAAATTCAATACATAGGACTTTAAAATTTATATATCAACAAAAAACACTTGTACATGTACATTTGTATGTGTGAGATACATACAACAAGAAAACAGTAATCAAATGGAATGTCAACGACCAGTGTCCAGTAATGTTGAAAGCAAAATGATTTTGATAGAAAACAATAGGACTAGAATATATTAAGGGTAAGTAATCCAAAAGTGTCTGTTTAGGGTAAAAACATTATTTACAGTGTGCTATGATTTCAATCCCACAAATATGAAACAAAAACATATTAATATACATGGTATGCAGACTGTTTTCATAAGGGAATAGACTGAAAATATCTACATTTAACAGTCGGACATAATTATATACTAAATTATTCTTTTTTATACAATGTATATAAAAGTTGTCAAAGGAATAAATTGAGGATGGAAATTATAATTAATGAGATAGGTAAAAGAATCATACACAGACTTTAAGGCCGAATGGTATTCTTTTAATAGTTTAAAGATTTTATTCTGTTATCTTTGCTGTATAAATGTCAAGATAGTTACATTTGGATTTTAAACCTAATTTCAAGAATGAAGGGTACCATAATTTAAATTTAATTTATGATAAAAAAAACAATATAAGGGAATTAACTCTTACATGATGTGCATCATATCCATGCAAATGAAGCGTTTTAATAAATCTGACCATTTTTATACGACTGCAAAAATTGAAAAATTTTTGAACGTATATTGGTGTCATGTTGGCGTCGTCGTCCGAATACTTTTAGTTTTCACACTCTAACTTTAGTAAAAGTAAATAGATATCTATGAAATTTTAACACAAGGTTTATGACCACAAAAGGAAGGTTGGGATTGATTTTGGAAGTTTTGGTCCCAACATTTTAGGAATTAGGGGCCAAAAAGGGCCCAAATAAGCATTTTCTTGGTTTTCGCACTATAACTTTAGTTTAAGTAAATATAAATCTATGAAATATTGACACAAGGTTTATGACCACAAAAGAAAGGTTGGGATTGATTTTGTGAGTTTTGGTTTCAACAGTTTAGGAATTAGGGGCCAAAAAAGGGCCCAAATAAGCATTATTCTTGGTTTTCGCACAATAACTTTAGTATAAGTTAATAGAAATCAATGAAATTTAAACACAAGGTTTATGACCACAAAAGGAAGGTTGGGATTGATTTTGGGAGTTGAGGTCCGAACAGTTTAGGAATTAGGGGCCAAAAAGGGGCCCAAATAAGCATTTTTCTTGGTTTTCGCAACATAACTTTAGTATAAGTCAATAGAAATCTATGAAATTTAATCACAAGGTTTATGACCATAAAAGGAAGGTTGGGATTGATTTTGGAAGTTTTGGTCCAAACAGTTTAAGAATAAGGGGCCCAAAGGGTCCAAAATTAAACTTTGTTTGATTTCATCAAAAATTGAATAATTGGGGTTCTTCAATATGCCGAATCTGACTATGTATGTAGTCGTAGATTCTTAATTTTTGGTCCTGTTTTCAAATTGGTCTACCTTAAGGGTCAAAGGGTCCAAAATTAAACTTAGTTTGATTTTAACAAATATTTAATCCTTGGCCAAGTTGGGGTTCTTTGATATGCTGAATCTAAAAAAATACTCAGATTTTTTATTATTGGCCCAGTTTTCAAGTTGGTCCAAATCGGGGTCCAAAATTAAACTTTGTTTGATTTCATCAAAAATTGAATAACTGGGGTTCTTCGATATGCCGAATCTAACTGTGTATGTAAATTCTTAATTTTTGGTCCTGTTTTCAAATTGGTCTACATTAAGGTCCAAAGGGTCCAAAATTAAACTTAGTTTGATTTTAACAAAAATTGAATCCTTGGCCAAGTTGGGGTTCTTTGATATGCTGAATCTAAAAAAATACTTAGATTTTTTATTATTGGCCCAGTTTTCAAGTTGGTCCAAATCGGGGTCCAAAATTAAACTTTGTTTGATTTCATCAAAAATTGAATAATTGGGGTTCTTCGATATGCCAAATCTAACTGTGTATGTAGATTCTTGATTTTTGGTCCCGTTTTCAAATTGGTCTAAATTAAAGTCCAAAGGGTCCAAAATTAAACTAAGTTTGATTTTAACAAAAATTGAATTCTTGGGCTTCTTTGATATGCTGAATCTAAACATGTACTTAGATTTTTTATTATGGGCCTAGTTTTCAAGTTGGTCCAAGTCAGGATCCAAAATTATTATATTAAGTATTGTGCAATAGCAAGAAATTTTCAATTGCACAGTATTGCGCAATAGCAAGAAATCTTCAATTGCACAGTATTGTGCAATAGCTAATATTTTCAATTGCACAGTATTGTGCAATAGCAAGAAATATCTAATTGCACAATATTGTGCAATAGCATGAAATTTTCAATTGGAGTCTTATCTTTCTTTGTTCAGAATAGTAGTTGAATCAACTTAAATCATTGTTTTATACAATATACAATGTATATTCACTTTTACTACCAACTGATAAATTAAAACAATCTTTACCTTTTCAGTGATTACAAGCACTTTCTTTACATTTTAATATTTTATCATATGATGTATTTAAATGAGTAGTTATTGTTGCAAACTCCATTAGAAATTTGAATTGAGATCAGTTTTGGAATAAGGGAAAAGGGGATGTGAAAAAAAAATTGGGGGGGGGGGTAAATTTTTTTTCATTTCAGAAATAAAAAAGAAAAAGAAAATTTCTTCAAACATTTTTTTTGAGAGGATTAATATTAACAGCATAGTGAATTGCTCAAAGGCAAAAAAATTTTTTTTAAGTTCATTAGACCACATTCAGTCTGTGTCAGAAACCTATGCTGTGTCAACTATTTAATCACAATCCAAATTTAGAGCTGAATCCAGCTTGAATGTTGTGTCCATACTTGCCCCAACCGTTCAGGGTTCAACCTCTGCGGTCGTATAAAGCTGCGCCCTGCGGAGCATCTGTTTTTTTTAGATAAGAGAATGACTTGTGCAGACTGTAATGAGGTCATAGATGGCAATAACAATACAATATATTATAATTATCATTTTTCATTACTTTTTGATTGAATTAACAAACTTAATTTAATAACAAAACATTTCATTTTCAGTAGACAACACATCCTGTCAGAGGAATAATTTTACTGGAGGATGAAAATTTTGATACCTGGAATCAGCAATTTATATGAAATTTGTTATGAGAGATATATTCATGTACAGAATGGTATCCGAGGTGGTTCAAGTGATTATAAGCGGACATTTTTTGTTGAACTAATGCAGGATTTAATAAATGAAAGTTTAACAGACTATGGGCTCCAAAGTTTAGTAACAAGAGGATTTTTATACGACCGCAAATTTTGAAAAAATTTTCGTCGTATATTGCTATCACGTTGGCGTCTGCGTCGTCGTCGTCGTCGTTCGGCGTCCGAATACTTTTAGTTTTCGCACTCTAACTTTAGTAAAAGTGAATAGAAATCTATGAAATTTTAACACAAGGTTTATGACCATAAAAGGAAGGTTGGTATTGATTTTGGGAGTTTTGGTCCCAACATTTTAGGAATAAGGGGCCAAAAAGGGCCCAAATAAGCATTTTCTTGGTTTTCGCACCATAACTTTAGTTTAAGTTAATAGAAATCTATGAAATTTTGACACAAGGTTTATGACCACAAAAGAAAGATTGGGATTGATTTTGGGAGTTTTGGTTTCAATAGTTTAGGAATAAGGGGCCAATAAAGGGCCCAAATAAGCATTTTTCTTGGTTTTTGCACAATAACCTTAGGTTAAGTAAATGGAAATCTATGAAATTTAAACACAATGTTTATGACCACAAAAGGAAGGTTGGTATTTATTTTGGGAGTTTAGGACCCAACAGATTAGGAATTAGGGGCCTAAAAGGGACCCAAATAAGCATTTTTCTTGGTTTTTGCACTATAATGTTAGTATAAGTAAATACAAATCTATGAAATTTAAACACAAGGCTTATGACCATAAAAGGAAGGTTGGTATTGATTTTGGGAGTTTTGGTCCCAACAGTTTAGGAAAAAGGGGCCCAAAGGGTCCAAAATTAAACTTTGTTTGATTTCATCAAAATTGAATAATTGGGGTTCTTTGATATGCCGAATCTAACTGTATATGTAGATTCTCAACTTTTGGTCCCGTTTTCAAATTGGTCTACATTAAGGTCCAAAGGGTCCAAAATTAAACTTAGTTTGATTTTGACAAAAAATGAATCGGTTGGGTTCTTTGATATGTTGAATCTAAAAATGTACTTAGATTCTTGATTATTGAAGTTTTTTTGGTCCAGTTTTCAAATTGGTCTACATTAAGGTCCAAAGGGTCCAAAATTAAACTTTGTTTGATTTCATCAAAAATTGAATCCTTGGGGTTCTTTGATATGCCAAATCTAACTGTGTATGTAGATTCTTCATTTTTGGTCCTGTTTTCAAATTTCAAATTCTACATTAAAGTCCAAAGGGTCCAAAATTAAACTAAGTTTGATTTTAACAAAAATTGAATTCTTGGGCCTCTTTGATATGCTGAATCTAAACATGTACTTAGATTTTTGATTATGGGCCCAGTTTTCAAGTTGGTCCAAATCAGGATCTAAAATTATTATATTAAGTATTGTGCAATAGCAAGTCTTTTCAATTGCACAGTATTGTGCAATGGCAAGAAATATCTAATTGCACAATATTGTGAAATAGCAAATTTTTTTTTAATTAGAGTTATCTTTCTTTGTCCAGAATAGTAAGCAAGAAATATCCTATTTGTGCAATAGCAAGAATTTTTTTTAATTGGAGTTATCTTTCTTTGTCCATAATCAACTTAAATCTTTGTTATATACAATATACAATGTATATACACTTTTTACTACCAACTGATAAATTTAAATAATCTTTACCATTCAGTGATAACAAGCAGTTTTTTTACATCTTAATATTTTATGATGTATTTAAATGAGTAGTTATTGTTGCAAACTCCATTAGAAATTTGAATTGATATCAGTTTTGAAAAAGGGAAACGGGGATGTGAAAAAAAAGGGGGGGGGGGTTAAATTTTTCTCATTTCAGATTTCATAAATAAAAAGAAAATTTCTTCAAACATTTTTTTGAGAGGATTAATATTCAACAGCATAGTGATTTGCTCAAAGGCAAAAAAAACCTTTTAAGTTCATTAGACCACATTCATTCTGTGTCAGAAACCTATGCTGTGTCAACTATTTAATTTTAGATTTAAAAAGTTTGAAGAAGAAATCTTTAATTGATTTGTAAAATCTTGGCATTTGTTTTGTGTAAAAAAAAACCATGTAATGTCAAAAATTTGATCACAATCCAAATTCAGAGCTGTATCATGCTTGAATGTTTTGTCCATACTTGCCCCAACTGTTCAGGGTTCGACCTCTGCGGTCGTATAAAGCTGCGCCCTGCGGAGCACCTGGTTTAAATATGTGAGACTCATCAACATTAAAAAGTGCAGAAGTGAAATGTCACCATATTTATTAAAAAAAATCAGATTATTGACTCAGTTGTTTTCATGAATATTTTGTTTTAAGCAATTTCACTGTTATATAATTAATAAGATTCCACGTTTATTTTATACTTCTGACAACCGAATATTATATCTTCCCTGTGGCCTCAAGTGTTTCCCTTTTATTTTGCATGAGTGTAATTTAAAAAAGCTCGCTTTTAGTTTTGGGCAAATTCAAGTTTTGCCATTCCAGAATTATTCGACTTTTTTCCTGGTAAATTAGACATGTACCCACATGTTGTATTTTGCTTTGGTACTTTTTCAAGAAATTATGGATCAAGGCTGAGTTTTATCAAATAAGATCATTTATGGATATTTATCACATATCACATACTTGAATAATCTTTAAAATTGAGAATATAGATGGGCAATGTGTCAAAGAGATAACAACCCAACCAAAGAGCAGAAAACGAGCAGAACCAGTAGTATGCTTATATTGATTTACTTCACTTTTGCCTTGTTGTTGAGATTGAGTGAAAGAATTTTTGTTTTGTTTATTCCTATCAATTAGGGGGGTGGGGACCAGTATTCAACACTGCATAACTAAATGTATATCCCATCACCAGAAATGAAGCAGCGAACCATACAAAACAGGCCCCCCGTCACTAAAAGGAGAAAAGAGATGCACAACATACAAAATATTCCATAAGGCTAGCTACATTGTATCATTTGAAATTATATTTCATTTATTTTTTTTACATGTGGAATTGTTTTTTGTAAGTAGTTATTTATTCAATTCAAGGTAATAAATACAGTTACCTTTCAGTAATATGAAAATTAGAAAGTTGGGGTATAATCAATGCCAATAAGACAACTCTCCACCAGATATCAAATGTCTAAAAAGATTAACTTGAACAAAAAGCAGTTAGTATAAAAGACCCTGTTACATGACACAAGACAGGCTGAAAAGGAATAGTCTGCATCTGTATGCAAAAGTGAAGATATGTTTAGAAATAAATGCATGTGTAGCAATGGATGCAAATGAATAGTCAATCCAGACAAAATCTCCAACGTTTTGGCGTATGTGGTTTATGCACAAAATTGTCAACCAAATTTTACATACTTCATTCAAATAATTTACATTAAAAAGGACAACAAAATAAAAATAAAGAACAGGGCGAATGGGTAGAAGGGCAAAGCACCCAGGGCGAACAAGTACATAGGCGGATCCAGGGGGACCCCCCTTTTCGAGGGAAAAATTTGGTTGATCATATAGGGAATCATTGAAGCATGACTGGAGCCCCCCCCCCTCTTAGGAAAAGTTCTGGATCCGCCACTGAAGTACTATTGTGAATGGACCAGGATTTCTTTTGAATTCCCACCACCTACTTTGAATAGAATTGGTCATCCCTCCTATGCATAGATATATTGATAGTCAGTATGTCAATGCCCCAAGAAACTGCAAAATGAATTTTTAATAAGTTTTTAAAGTCATGATGAGTTTGAACCTCCACTGTAACCAGAGATTGAGAACCATGAGCCCTAAAAATGACACATGCCTTTGACAAAATAAAAAGAGCATGCCCCTGCCAACGCCCCCCTTTTAAAAAGAAGAAACCAAACAAAACACACAACGATAATTATATTAACGAAAGGAATATCAACAGCTTTTCTGTGACCGAATCAGATTAAATGTTCATTAAAAACTCAGCGGCAGGTAGCAATATTCACGGAATGAATCTTGTTTTTTATAAGTTACTTTGTAAACTTTTAGTTAAAGTACGATCATGATTTCAACAAATCAGTCGGGGTCCCATGATGTGTAAGCCTAACACTCTAGGGTACCAAGTATGGTATAACGTTGGTATGGATTCAACATATTGCATGTCTTCCTGGGCATTAAGATTAACAAAATTGCTACAAAGAAGAAAAGAATCCAACTTTTAATGACATTTTACGTTGGCATTTTCGGCGCCGGAAATTGACAACGTTTATCTATATACTGACACAACTTCGGTTGAGGTCGATTCCGGCAATTCTGCTTAAAAAATCACATCCAGTAAAATTTATTGATGTCTTAACATATATTTGATATGTTTCAACTATTTTTAGTGGATAATTTTTTCGAGAGATGAATTACTATCGTGTTCTTCAGAAACAAGGTAAAGGGAGGAACAGGGCCCCCATAGTGGGGACATACAAAGTAAAGATGACCATTCTCCATTTCTACTCGATAGAAGTGCCTAATTTTTTCAAAACACATACATTTTGTACCAAAGATTAGCATATGAAAGTTTTAAAAAAATTGAGTCGGAGATTTTTTAGAAACACCTCATAATTTTAGCATATCAATAGACGTAATGGAAAAATAGCCAAAAATGGCGCCTTCTTCAATTTCGAAAAAAATCTATAATTTTACAATTCAGTGACACAAACTGCTATATTTAAAGTGGTTTTATACCCAATGATTCACCTTTTCATGATATTTGAATAAATATTTACTTTAAAAACAGAAACTCTTCCAATTTTCAAATCTACCGACCATGCAAGGAAAAACCTATAAAAGATTGAGACCCCTACTTTAAAATGGGAACAAATTTTTGCCCTGGCTTGGACACCTCTGGTCTTTACGAATTTCGATGCCAAAAACTCGCGAGAATAGGTTGTAAAAATTTTTAGCAAATCGAAAGATAGGTACTTTCTTGTTCCCAGTTTTGATATAGCCATTTAATCCTATAGTGCAGAAAATCAAAATCCGAAATTCTATGTTCAGATGTAAAAAAATCAGATTTCCTTATGTTTCAATGATCAAAAATGAAAATAATATGTAAACTCATATATTTTTCTCATGTAGATATGCTTAAAATCGACAGTATTTATCGTCCGCACTTTGCCGCAAACGAATTTAAAAAAAATACAAAAGCGCGCCATTTTTCAGTTGACGTCGGCCGACGCAAAATAGTCCAATTTTCGGCGTAGGACTACTGAGCGCCGCCGAATCACATTTTGGCCGAAAAGGCACATCCGGTTGTCCTACTGTTAGTAGGGTGCCCAGTATCGAAAAAGACGTCTAGTTAACGAGTTTAAGTTAACGGAGAACATACGGCTAAATTTAGATGCAAACTGTTGAAAAATCATTATATTTTCCAATCATGAATGTCGTCGTATGCTGCCGTGGTCACGTTTTTCAAAATTTCGTTGTTTCTTATGGTACCCAAAGATACTGTACAGTACAGGTCATCTTCAACACAAAACATAAAATTATTCCTCTTTGTTTTATTTGTTCAAATTGTACTTATCATTTAGCTTAAATATCAAATTATTCATATAAAGAAAGCTAAAAAATATTTATATAATTTAAGTATAAGTATTTCATGATTTTAGTAGGTCTATTTTTATAGCTGAAATTAACAACATTTTCAACGAAAGCAATTTTATTACGTGTTACTTTCACGGGATTTTTGCTCTGATTACATCAATAAGACATGGTTCATATGTGTGCCAAATATATTTCGTGTAATGTTAATCGGTGAAAAGAAAATAGCAATTAAAAACACAAATTTAGTGATAATTTTGTCTTGATTCAAACACGCCTTTTCTCGTGCCGTTAATCGTTTTGTAGCTTACACTATTAGGTCATTAACTAGGACAATTGTCACTAACTTCATTTCTTTTTTTTTTGCTTGTTGTATGGCCAATTTGTTTGTTTTTGATAGTCCAGTTTGTTTGAAGATCGTTGTTTTGTAACTTGAAATATCATTTTGTTGGTTTTTATAACTTTAATTGTTTTCTTTTAATGGATAGTTTTGTTATAATTGTAATATACAAAACAAATCCTTCGGTCACGTTTCAGACCCGGAATATGGCACACATTCACAGTCCTGTTAAACTATGCTAATCAAACCCTAAGCAAAGTAGGACTGAAATACAATGGGATAAGTGTGTTATAACTTATATGTCATGGTTCTTCTACTGAATTGCCTATTAATATGCGAGGAAATAACACTAAAGCTTTATCGAGGCTATGGGAGGACGGAAAGATCATGTATATTTTAGTATATTGCACGATGCTTCAGACCTAGACTATCTTCGTACTGATGATTACAAAATGTTGTACCATCATTCTTGCTATAAATCTTACACTAGCAGACACAACTGCAGTTATTTTAAAGCTTAATCAAGTTCTTGTTGGTCTGTAAAGTGTTTCAGGGCATATATAGAAGGTCGTCAAATTCCTGACTATAAAATTTCTTTGGGTCAGTGAGAACCAGCAGGCCTTAATCAGATTTCTTGGTGAATAGATTGTTCGGCATCATGGTATATCAACAGTTACTATAATACATGAAGAAGTCATATTCTATTTAACACTTCCAAGGACCCTAAATCAGCTCAGACGGAGTATTCAGGTTTGAAGAATTATTTTGTACGCCCGATGAAGTAGATACTCGCATGATTGTACATGCTATACATGTAGACAAAGAGTTCAGTGTGAAAGGAATCAAGAGTAGGCTATAAGTAAAAAAGTCACAAGATACAGATGTTATTATCTTATGGGTTCATAAGTACAAGTGAGAGGTTTAGCGCTATGAAACCAGGTTCAATCCACCATTTTCTACATTTGAAAACGTCTGTACCATGTCAGGAATATGACAGTTGTTGTCCATTCGTTTTTGATGAGTTTTGTCATTTGATTTTGCCATGTGATAAGGGACTGCCCGATTGAATTTTCCTCGGAGTTCAGTATTTTGTGATTTGCATGAGCTATGGTTTCAAACTGGCAATATAGCTTGCACACAAGATTTGCTCCGCTATTTACCTGTCCATGACACATGTAAAAGTATCGGGTTTGCCACCTGTAACATGGTACCAGCCGCACATGATGTTACATGATGCGATACAATGTAATCGGTCCTGTTTAGGATCGATAGGCGCACTGTTTATAAGTCTTAAAGGACAACCCAGATGATTTCACCGATTTGTCAAACCGTTCTTATTGTGACATCGATGAATCGATTAATGCAGCTCGAGATCTTGTTGTTAGATTGGATGATCTCAAGTCAAAACTAAAAATAGATCATTGTGCTTTTAAAAACAAATTGAGCGTTTAATTGGCTACAATTTAAAATTTCTCCCTTGTCAAATTTCCTACTTGTGAATCTACTTTTAAACAATATGAAATAAGCGCTTCACTCCAGACGTAAAGATATCTTCCAAAATAGCAAAACTAACGTAGCATTCTCCTCTTCAGTTCGAATGGGAAAAGAAAAATGACTGGTCTATCTCGAAGGTCAGATGTCATCCGAATTTCTGCAAGATTAGTTTGTACTTGTGAGGGGGAATCTGTGTTTTCAAAGGGTTGCATTTGCTTCGACAAAATCTATCCTGTACAGATGTATGCCCATGTCAAGCAAATGACATATGTCAAAATGTAAATACTCATCTGGTTGCAGTAAGAAACATTGATGACGACGAAGATGACGATGCATAAGATTTCATTTTTCTGTATGTACCTTATAAATCATTGTTAGTTATCGAATGAAAATTAAGAAGTCCATAATATTTACTAAACAATAAATAAAACATATAGTCAATTTTGATATCGTTGGAAATATAGTAATAATCTTTCTAATGGGGATTCCGAAAGGTATGTAAATTAAAAAAAACAACAACAAAAAAACCCTGCCATATGTTCTCTGACCTTGGCATGGTTGATGGGCTAAAACTACAGGAGACCATAAAACGTAGTAGGTAATACTAGCCTCGATCATAATTTTCTATTTGCATTTGATCTTTTGTGTGTGTGTGTGTTTTAGCAATACTGTTGTCTGCTTGTTTTCATTTTATTAGTTTTTAATGTTCCCTTGGTATCTTATGCCTGTTTTGTTTGCATTTGTTTGTAAAAACATCGGTGCTGTACATAACCCTCTTCCTTATTACATTTTTGGAATACTTATAAACATTATAGCCAATTGTTGCTCATTTAGTATATGTAAGAAGGGGTGTTTTACCTGTTCTAATAGACGTTTTGTTTTCATAACTTTTGCCCCCCCCCCTCTTTTTCTCTGTTTGCAGTAATTTTTACTTCTTCAAAGCAAAGTTATACACAGAGCTTTAAATTCAATCAAGTTCGACGTTAATTTCGGAACAAATCATTTATATATACTATTTCGCACCCAATAACAAAAATTTGATATTTACCTTGAAATTGACGAACACCTTACTATCAAAAGACGTGAAAAACACATTTTGTTTTCGACAAAAGATTAAAGTTAAGATCTAAAAAACGTCTTTAGATATTACTTGTAACGAATTGAATACAAAAATAACAAATTTAGAAATTGAAATAGGTCAAGGTCACTGTTATTTAACAGGTGTTTGAAAATTTCAAATTTGCACCCTACATGCAAAAAAGTCAATCTAAAGTCATTTTTGGGGATAAAAATATAAAATAAGTTCTAAATGTAGACACAACAGATATTTTTCTATAAATTAATTGTTTTTATTTTGCTCCAAACGCATAGATCTAGGAGAATCAAGCTATCTAAATGTGACTGTGCATTTTCCTTGAATTTTTGCTCTGACCTTTGACCCTGATTAAAAAAAATCGTGACCACGGTAGACAGCGACGACAACGCTATTTCGATGATGATTGTTCTCCTCTTTCCAATGATATAAAATATAGCCGTATGTTATTCCGTTAAGGCAAATCGATAATATTTGTTGATTGGGCACCCTACCGTATGTATAATAGACACAAAATAGTACTGAATAACTGAAGTAAAATTTTTCCGATAAAACTTCTGGATCTACTCTTAAATTTCTTAAAATATTATACAATAAGGAACAAAAAGGTCATACAGTTATTTATTTTATATATCCCGTTGAGTAAAAGCCAGAATTGGTATCTTCAACGTACTCACAGATACAAAATTATATCTATATTCTAAGTTGTGGCGTTTTCTTTATGAAACTAATCTTTGGTCTTCAGATTGTTTCTCGTATGTCACATGATTAAAAAAAAGTAGTCCTCTAATAAATGTCTACTTTATACGTCAAGTAGACTAAATATCCAAAATTACTTTTGAAAAATATGTGTATAAATGTTTGTAATTATTGATGTCGTATTACCAACATGATCTCTGCAAATTATATTGTCTTTTACAGTCTGGTGAAAGAATACATATACCGGAAGTCAAAACGTTACTTCCTGGATAAACACTGAAATACAGAAATGAATATCTTTTATTTTATTTGTGGTTTCCTATTACTGGCATTAGTTGACTCCGCTACTACTGTTCCAACCACACATGCACACACAGTAGAGGCACCAACAACCCTTCATCCTGTCACAACTTTAACACCAGAACAAGGTAAAACAACGAAAGTCGGTATATAGGAACAGTACAGTCATCGTCATGCACTTTTTATAGTTCTAGGCTATAAATTTTCATTCATAATCAAATGGAATGAACAATTTACATGTGGTTAACATATATGCAATAGAACAATAAACCTTTAAAACCAAATCTAGGTATTACATCAATATTTTCAACACCACCAAGTGGCTTTGTCCACATACTGGGAACAACCCTTTAAAATCAAAAGAGGGGTACAAATGTAAGTACAAAAGAATGAGGGACAATGTACTTGAAAATAAGTATTTGCTGCTTTTCTGATAACTTGTGTGAGAAGCACACAGTACTCATGAATAAGAGCAAAACCTCAGAATAATGTAACTAAATAAAAATAATGAGATACATGTAGTATGACATGTCTTCGTGTAGTTGTTTTCAGATAGGACATAGCATGAAAAACATGTACAATGTATTACATATCATATCAGCATTGAATGTTGAATATTCATGTAATATTTGCTGCTGGTTATAACTGTCAATCAATAATGCATTATATTATTAATGAAAGTATTGTTAGCTTTGAGATAACCAAAGCCTGGCTATCTTTACTTAATGTAAATTAAACACATTATTTTAACTAATTTTAATAGAATTTTATTTGTAAATGAACATGTGTTATATCTTTATAGAATGTGCTGCAAGAAACAGTAGTTGTGAAGCATGCTTGAAGCTTGCCAAGGTAAGCCCCAAACAATAACCTGTGGTACAGTATAAGTTAGAGTTTAATGTCATTTTTGTAAATCCACTTGCAATTGTAGTGCTACAATACAAAATGTATGTAACAATAATGTTTAGCATGACAAGATTTTTTGATAACATAATGACTATGTAAATTAGAACTTGGCTTCACCATGATAGAGAAAATATGTTTCCGCTTACACAAGTCAAAATATGTTTAATGCAAATGACTTGTAACAGATGAATATCAGCTGTGGAATCTCATTCATAAGGGGCTTCAATAGCGTCACACCCTTAGGTCACAAGGTCAGGTTTAAAAACTCTTAGATCACATGTTCACTTTAAAGTAAACCATATCAGTTCTAATCTGATTTGGTTCTCCATTCGATCATTTTGACACAGTTCCTACATGAGTCATCAGGTTGTAAATTCAGTGTCCTAAAAACTATGCTATTTTAAAAATGGAAATACAAGAAATGTATAGCCAAAATCAAACACTAGCAAGTTATAAATTTACTTCAAGACAAACTCATTTTCTCTTACAATATTCAGAACAGGAACAGTTTCTTTTTAAAATCTAAGCTGTAACTGATTGTAATATATACATTAACTTTTTGTATTTCTGCTTTGTTACATATTTAGTATGATTCTCTCCTGTTTTGCAAGAGTATAAACTTTTTATCACTAGTCTAATTAGTAATTGAATACATTTAACACTTAAAAGTACTTTTGGGGATGAACTTTCATTTGGCAAGCTCAAATCCAAAAATTTAAAAACCAAGAATGTTTAACTTCATTTGTACTTGAATATTCAAAAGTCATATGACCAAAAGAGATCTAATTAGAATAGCTACATTCACCTGAGGTAAATTTACTAGTTTACTATTGTCAGTCTTTCATATGAATTGTACTGTTATCTAACACATTTGTCTTTCTTTTTTTCAGTGTCTGTACTGTAAATCTAGTAGACAATGTACTCCATACCCTGTTGGAAAGGTACTGCCACCAAGTAGTGTGTGCCAACTAGATGATGCTAGATGGGGAGTCTGTTGGTGTAGGTTTTATTAGTTTATTTTTTGAGGCAATCAGATGATAGTTTGAATAAATTGTACTGGTATTATTTTTTTTGTATTTAGAAAATGTAAAACATCAGCTTATTGATTTTTTTTTCTTTCATGTTTTTCATTTCCTTACTTACTAAGAAGAGCTGATTGTTGTTTATGTATTTATATTTCAGTGAACTTTGAGGCCCTGATTATATCTATGGGAGTTGTAGAGTTTATAGATTTATATTTCAGTGAACTTTGAGGCCCTGCCCTGATTATATCTATGGGAGTTTTAGAGTTTTTAGGTTTATATTTCAGTGAACTTTGAGGCCCTGATTATATCTATTGGAGTTTTAGAGTTTATAGATTTATATTTCAGTGAACTTTGAGGCCCTGATTATATCTATTGGAGTTTTAGAGTTTATAGGTTTATATTTCAGTGATCTTTGAGGCCCTGATTATATCTGTGGGAGTTTTAGAGTTTATAGATTTATATTTCAGTGATCTTTGAGGCCCTGATTATATCTATGGGAGTTAGAGTTTATAGGTTTATATTTCAGTGATCTTTAAGGCCCTGATTATATCTATGGGAGTTAGAGTTTATAGGTTTATATTTCAATGATCTTTGAGGCCCTGATTATATCTATGGGAGTTTTAGAGTTTATAGGTTTATATTTCAGTGATCTATGAGGCCCTGGTTATATCTATGGGAGTTTTAGAGTTTATAGGTTTATATTTCAGTGATCTTTGAGGCCCTGATTATATCTATGTATGGGAGTTATAGAGTTTATAGGTTTATATTTCAGTGAACTTTGAGGCCCTGATTATATCTATGGGAGTTTTAGAGTTTATAGGTTTATATTTCAGTGATCTTTGAGGCCCTGATTATATCTATGGGAGTTAGAGTTTATAGGTTTATATTTCAGTGATCTTTCAGGCCCTGATTATATCTATGGGAGTTTTAGAGTTTATAGGTTTATATTTCAGTGATCTTTGAGGCCCTGATCATATCTATGGGAGTTTTAGAGTTTATAGGTTTATATTTCAGTGAACTTTGAGGCCCTGATTATACCTATGGGAGTTTTAGAGTTTATAGGTTTATATTTCAGTGATCTTTGAGGCCCTGATTATATCTATGGGAGTTAGAGTTTATAGGTTTATATTTCAGTGATCTATGAGGCCCTGATTATATCTATGGGAGTTATAGAGTTTATAGGTTTATATTTCAGTGAACTTTGAGGCCCTGATCATATCTATGGGAGTTATAGAGTTTATAGGTTTATATTTCAGTGATATTTGAGGCCCTGATTATATCTATGGGAGTTTTAGAGTTTATAGGTTTATATTTCAGTGAACTTTGAGGCCCTGATTATATCTATGGGAGTTGTAGAGTTTATAGGTTTATATTTCAGTGATCTTTGAGGCCCTGATTATATCTATGGGAGTTTTAGAGTTTATATATTTATATTTCAGTGAACTTTGAGGCCCTGATCATATCTATGGGTGTAATAGGAGGATTGATTATAGTGGTGGTTACAGTGTGTATCTGTTGCTGTTGTTGTTGTAAAGACAACAAGAAAAAGTAAGTTTGTTTGTACAAAAAAAATCTGATGTACAAAAATCTTTAGTTATTACACAGAAACTTCTTTTTAATGAACACAAATTATTAAGGTTTATTTCCTTAGAAAAAAAACTTTGACCACATTTTATAAAAATAAAATTGTTATAAAAATGTTTGCGTATAAAGGCGCTTTCACATGCTATCAAAAAATGATGATTGAGAACCAGTTTACAATTGGCAAATGGAAACAACTTCAAAGTGTGTAATACGAGTGTCAAATCTGTAATTTGTAAACTCTTTTGCCATGTGAAATAACAGAAATGATAATTTTCAAAAACAAGTTATTTGATATTATATTCATTTTAAATTTTGTAGGATAAACTAAGACTAAGACTAAATATATTCTTTCATATAATGATACAGATTAAAAGTAACTTTATTTTCAAAATGAGAATATTTTTGAATTTCTTGAACATCTATTCTGGAGTTTTCTATAGAAAATTACTGATTTATAAATAACTTGGTCTATAACACTATCAGTTGTTAACATTTTATTTACTTTTTATTTTTTTTATTCACTTAAATTTATAGGTATGCTAAAGAAGATGAAAAATGGGAGAGAAAGAAGGCTGACAGGAAAGAAAAAGCTAATGAGAAGTAAAGTCCATTATTTACACACAAACAATGCTTTTTTTTGTTGAGAAATATTATTATACGCCCGTCAAAATTTTGACAGGATGTATTATGGTATACAAATGTCCGAAACTTAATATAGTTGTTTCTTATGATGGTCAAATGATCTGTATACTTTTTGGTGAAAATAAGATTAAAACTTTTTGAGTTACAGGACTTTGTTACTAAAACATGGGGGGGGGGGGGGGGGTTCACATGTCGCGCCGTATCTCAAAACGATTTATGACTATTGCTAAATACTTTACCCACTTCTGAATTTTATTAATTTTAAGATCTGTATACTTTTTGGTGATGATTTAAAATTTCATTTTTGACTTATTGAGTATTGTGTAAAAAAGGGGGAGGTTTTTTTTACATGTCACACCGTATATGAAAAACATTTTATGACTATTGCTTAAATCTTTACACACTTCTTTGTTATATTAATCTAAAGATCTGTATACTTTTTGGTTTTGATTCAAAATTTTATTTTAGTGATATTTAGTTTTTTGTAAAAAAAAAAAAAAAAGGGGTGGGTTTCACATGTCCCGCTGTATCTCAAAAACAATACATGATTATTGCTTATACTTACCATTCTTCTTAATTATATTTATCTCAAGATCTCTATACTTTTTTGTGATGATTCAAAATTTTGTTTTTGAGTTATTGAGTTTTGTTGTTAAAAAAGGTGGTTTTCACATGTCGCTGTATTTCAGAAACTATTTATGATTATTGCATAAAACTTCCACACAAGACGAAAGGCGTATCATGCGCTCATGGGGCAGCTGTTTATTATATGAATATGGAACAATTCTGTCAAACTGTTTTCAGTACAAATAAGATTTTCAACTTGCTTACATCCACTTTATTTGAACACATCTCCTTATTTTTATATTGGTTTAAAGAATTTAACAATTTTATAGATATAGAGTATGATTGAGTTAAACAATTATAATCAACACATAATATTCTATACAATGAACATTTTGTTGTTTATCATTTTAGGAAAGCTGAGAGAAGAGCCAAAACAGATGAGATAAGGAGGAAATATGGTATGTCTTTATACTAATTGAAATAAATGTTTAACACTTGTAAGGGTAGTGTATGGTTATCTTACACAAACTACTAAGGTGTTAGCCAGCAATGGGGACATGAGACCTCTGGAAAGCTCTCTCAACTGAGCCAAAGGAGTACTGTACTAGCACATCTAATGGAGGACTGCTATGTCAACAGAAGAACCCCTTGACTTCCCCCACCTTATAGTACATAATCCGGCATATCATAATGACAGTATCCAACAACAAACCCTAGCTAAATTCTCTTAATCTCTTTATAACACCATGGGTTTTTCGATAAGGAAGTGAAACCAAATGTAAAAGGAGAAGCTTGGTTTTCCTTTAAAAAAACAACACTGTACCTATTGTCTTGAATTGAACTGTAGACCACTGGCATAGCTAGCCAACACTTTTCTTTAGCTAAACTAATACTTCATCACTGAAGCTAGTTAAGGGTGGTCTTATATCTTCTTTGTCACACCATTAGAAAATTATTACAACTGTAATTCCCTCAAAACATGTTCTAATAATTTGAATGCCAGTCATACACATTCCCCATTTCCATTCTCAATTTTAGATATAATTGTACTGGGTATACATTATTTCTTTTCTCTCAATTAAATTAAATACTAATGTTCTAACATTTTTACACCACAATTAAAGACTGATTATGACTTCATTGGTCATTCAACACAAATCTGATCCATTTAAAGCAATTGGAGCTGGTGTTATGTAATTTATGTACCTTATAACAAATTGTCATTCTCTTCTTAAAATTGGAGCTAACTAGAAACTTTTTTTTATTATTTTTTTAACCTCATCAGGAATTGAAATCAAAGGTATGGAAAAATGTTGTACTCAGTGTTGTAAACTGTTATTTTTTTATAGATATATATGTTTTAAGTTTTTTACTTAGATAATGCAATTTATATCTATTGATATTTTCAATTTTTAATTTTTGAGTAAGATAGTTTATAGATTACTGCTGCAAAGGGACATGTTTTGTTAAAACAAAAGATAATTTTTTCATTAAAGCATTATTGATCTTCCCCTGTTTTAACATATCAAAAAAATTAAACCTTGTGTATTTACTTACTTTTTTTTCTGTATTTTAGTTTAAGTTTTATTTTCCATTTTTTGTTTTTTCTTGCTTGTAACAAATGTTACGAATGTGAGCCATATATATTTCTCTTCTTCTGTTATCATCAACACATTATTTTTATTTTATCTATATCAAAATTATCAGTTATCAATGAATGTGTATGTACCTTAGTCATCCTCGATGCTAGTTCCATAAAATATATTGAATTTTTCACAATAATGTATTTATGAAGAAAAATGGTAACCATTGATTGATGGTATTTAGATATATCATCTTTTTCAATTTTCATTAGTACAATATATATATGTAACATTGTCTACTTGATCATGCTTAAGAAACCTTAAATATTTTTGATGGCATAAATTTTTTATCTTTCTGATTTGATAAAGATTAATTTATGATATGCCTTTAAAATTGTTCAAATGTTGTTTTTTTTTTAATTTTAAAACACAAAAAAGTCATGAATTCAATGTAAAAAAGACATCCCACTTGTTTGTCATCTTTTTTAAAACAAAAATAAATCATGCCTTCAACACTCATCGAAAGGAATGAAATATACAAGGGCAATATCTGACAATGATTTCAAAAAGTCAAAAATGGAGATTTTTATCAAATCGAATAGTGTTATTTTTGACGTCGTCAATGGAAGACAAGAATGCAAAATTTCAGCAAAAAGACCTATTTCCTATTTCTTCTCACTAAATTGGCTATGATTAATTGAGATATTGTTCAATAGATCTAGTCTATAGTAAATACAATCCTCAACAACAAAAAAGTCATATCACTAAATTAGCTATGATTAATTGAGATATTGTTCATTATCGCTATTTGTGCATTTTTCCTTTGATCTTTTTTTGTGATAATTTTCATATCATGCTACTCGCTTGAGATGGAAAATTATCGCTAGAAACTAAGCATGCACGTGGCGTTGCTAACGAAATTGACATGAAATTGACAACGTCTTCATAAGTAGAATAGCGATAAAAAGATTATCATTGTTCATCTCAACTCGATTTCCTTTCTCGCTTTCGCCATCCCGGCTCAAGCGAAAAAATCAATCTCGTTGAGATGATCAACGATAATCTATAAATAGATCTAGTCTATAGTAAATACAATCCACAACAACAAAAAAGTCATATCACTAAATTAGCTATGATTAATTGAGATATTGTTCAATAGATCTAGTCTATAGTAAATACAATCCTCAACAACAAAAAGTCTCATATTCTAGTGGCAAGTGCTTAATTGCACTGAGTCCAGAAATTGGTAAATAAATTTCACAGAGTAAGTGTATCAAATATTTTGCCATCTTTACAAAATCTCATTAAAACATTCCAAGATAACTGAAGACAGCGAGTGACAAGGTTCCTAACAAGCACAGGAACATGCAGAATGATGCTCATAATATAGAATCTAAACATGAATAACTTACAAGAAGACTTTATAGCAAAAATTGTATTTTAAATACATGTTATTGTATGTAAAAAAAAATTGAATACAAAAAACCTATGAAACATTAAAATGTTTAAAGGTCTAGCTAGGGTTGTCTGCAACTTTGGTAAAACATTTTTAAGGATAAAAAATTATGAACTACCAAAACATCCCAAAACGGCCAAACAAAGCAACTAAAAATGGATTTTAAAGATTAAGTTGCCATGGAAACTTCAATACTATACTGAGCCAAAAAAGTTTAGCAACAAAAACATGAAATTTTATTTTATTACAAAATTGTAACAACATATGATTTTAATAATAAAAAAATAAAATTATGATATGTCAGAAGCAACATGAATGTTTATCACTCACATTCATTAGGATTTTCTTGGTATGGAGCTTGGGAGGGTCAAAATGCGAAAATGAGTATAGTGTTATTCATAATCAATTTCTCAGCCATGCTCTAAGTGCATCAATGAAGGATTGGCAGGCACACCAGCAGTTGCTCGTAATCAATGCACTACTCTTATGGCCGGAAGAAAGTAGCGCTCCTCCTTTGACGATAGTTTTTTTTGGTTTACGACATATTGACCTATTCTGTGCCGTTGCAATTTGTTGATATCTGTTTTTTAGTCTCTAAACTGTTGACTTATGCACATTAAATCGATCCATGACATCAGAAACACTCATTCTGGCATCAACCATTCCAAGAACCTTCTGACGGTCGTTTTCGCGGAGGCCTGGTTGATGCCCCATGCAATGTTTTCAAACGTTTATGTGTTTTTCTTACCAATGGTGTATTTCTGAACGTAAGTGAAAAAAAATTTGAATTTTGTTTTGAAAGTTCAGGTACAGAAGATAAAACATCAATTACACGTGCAAAGCTGAAATGGCGCGAAATCAATCATCCAGAAAAAAAGTAAAACTGTTTAAAATTACAGGTAAAACTAAGGGTTATATCAATGATGTTTAAAAAAAAATTCGAGAAACAACAAAAAAAAAATTGAAAAAAAAGTGTTGCTAAACTTTTTTGGCTCAGTATATATACATGTATACTGATGGTTGATTTTGATTTTTTGTAGGTCTTGTGAAAGATGACAATCCATATGAAAGGTTTGAAAATGCCTAAATAATACCACCAAAGGTCGAGACTGTGTCCTGGAGAGTACAATTTTGATTATTACCATAAAATGACTGTGATTATTGAAAGATGTTTTGAAAATGAAAAAGAAATTTATGTAGATCACATATTTTGTTTGAAATGAAAATGAAACAAAGACTGTTAAAAGTAATATCTTGTTTAATGTTAAATTAAGAATGTAAAATGTTTGTATAAATTATGTTGTTTTTTTTGAAAATCATTTCCAGTGTAAATATTTTCTTGTGTATATGAAGCTTAAACTTAAACCAAGGCAAGCAGTAATAGTTACGCCTATTAACCACACATATGAAAACAATTTATTACTGATACATTTGCTTAAAGTTGTTACAGTAGTCCTTGTAGCTCTGCTATCTATGTATTTTGTCATTTGATGGATTAAGTAACAAAACACTTGCTTACATTCAAGCTTTAATGACTATTAAGATAGAATATGTTTAAAAAAAATATTGTTAGCTGTTTTTAAACAAAAAAAATGTTCAATGTTCAGACTTACACATAAATACAAATAACATGAACATTTGAACATTTTAAAACCTTTGAACATTCCTACTAAAATTATGGGTAGTGAACTGCAAAGTTGATTTGTTTTCCACTGTTACTTTATATGTGTAAATATTTGTGTCTAGGAAAGATAAAACAAATTCCTGGTGGATAGTATAAAAACAAAATTATATAACTAAACTTTAAACTTTTAAAACAGCAGAACTATATTGTAGTAAAATATGTGAATGAGCCCACCATCCTCTGACCGTTGCCAATTTAAGAAATTTTTCACATTGTAAATATTTTATATTAGTTTTTTATGCCAGGTTCAAAGGTCTTCCAAAAATCATAAAGTTTATTTTTCTAAACATTTGATATGCATGTATTTTAAAGAAAGTAAAGAAAAGTACAAAAGTTATATTCTTAAAATTTGATTAATAATTTTGGACAAAAACTTGTATTTATTAAGTGTGTTGTAAGCTTGTATAATAGAATTTTAATGTATGATGTAATATTTTTGTTAGTTTTAAAACACCGGTTATATTGTATTGTTTCTGTAATACATACAATGGGCAATGTTATTGTCCACTTTATTGAGATTTTTATAATTATTTATTTGATTTTCTTTGCATTTAACCAGTTTTTACAAGTTTGATAGATTTTTGATAAGTTACAAAGTTATTTAACATGTGATTTCGCATGATTCTTTTGGAATATTGTACTCCAGAGTTTTTCACTAATTGGTTATAGATTCTACTACTTAACCCTATTTGTGATATTAATCCATTCTCAATGGTTTACTATTCTACATGCTTGGTAGGCCACAAAATTCATATCATGAGGTTAACTACCTGTTCTTTCAATGGATGAAAAACATCAGTAGGATATGATGGTACAAATCATCCATATTGTCACAAGTTTTAATTTTATATATTATTCAGTTGTGGTTTATATGGTCTAGAAATGTAATTGTAAGGTAACAAAAAAAGATCCATTTAGACAGTTGTAAACAATTAACAGTTTCAGCTAATGAAACTTGTGTAAAATCACCATCTAAATAGACCTAAACAGATTTACACAAGCTGTCTTTTTTAATGTTATAAGATTATAGGATTTTTTTTGTTTTGTGATGAAAGTGTTTTTGTGATAATGCTGTGCACTCATTGTATATAGTGTAAAAGTCCAGCTGTCATTGTCTTTATTGGTTTTTGTCATTTCAGGAATTTTTTCTTTTACTTTTCCAAAAAAATTATTTCTGCCTGATATTTTTTTGGTACTTTGCTTCAAAATTTGGGAACAGTTTGAAAACCATGTATATATTTTTTTTTTAAATTTCTGCATATCAAAAATAGTTTTTTTTTCTTCAAGAGAATGCATATAAAACAAGTATGTATGGTGGACACCTTTTGGATGTAATGAGAATAAGGAACCTTTGATCTATTTAAGCTGAATACCACTTTGTTTAAATGGCTTTCACTTTTGGCAACGTAAACAGATTTTTTTAGTCCATATTTAACATAATTATGCATTGACTTCTACTATAAAAGAATACCCTACCGTAGTGAGAAAGTCCATTGTTTTTTTAAGACACTCTAATGTTAGGAAGATACTAGGAACAATGTGAGGAGGTAAAAGTCACTTTAAGAAAGAAAATTCACTGAATGTTTTTATTAACTTAATGGATGGTTAATTTAAGAAAAAAACAAAGTCCTCAATTCTCTGGATTTTTTTTAAATACTCCAAATTATAATAGGCAGACTCATAGGTTTTATTAAAATGGTGACATATTTTAGAATTAAAAATTTCAAATTGCACCACTTATCAAAAATTTAACATTAGATTTTGAAGACTTACAATACTTTTGGTAAATTTACTATTTCATTCTTTATTCTGAAGATTGTACCTCCTGATGTTTTATTTTTGTAAATAAATGATTAGATTGTTAGGAATATTTGTATCATTATATTCCAACTGCAGTAAATGTCACTGAATTTGAGACAAAAGTTATGGCAACAGCAGTGTTATATACTGGTGTTTTTTTTTAAATATAAGAAGATGTGGTATGATTTCAAATGAGACAACTCTTTATTAGAGACCCATTGATTTAGAAGTAAGCAACCAAAGGTTACTGTCAAGACTTCAACATGGAGCAAAACCCAAACTGCATATTAAGCTATAAAAAGACATCAAAATGGCTAATGTTAAACAATTTAAAAGAGAAAACTTACAGCCTGATCAATGTACAAAATAATAAAACAAACAAAATTATATGATACAACACAAAATTACCAATGAATTACAGGCTCCTGACTTGGGAAAGACATATACTGAATGTGGCCTGGTTAAACTAGTCTGTTGGCACCAAACCCTACCCCATACCTGAAACAGTGGTGTAACTTTACAACATAAGAATAACGTATATAGAAAAAAAGTTAAAAACTCATCCGATCCATACAAAGCACAAATCCTTCAAAAACAAAAAAGACACAAGTACTGATCTGAGAGTACTAAGTTTCTGAAAGCAAGGATTTATGAAGGTGGATATTTTAATATATACAAAACTAAATTTCAGTTTTAAATATTGGAGTTTTATTACATTAAATAACTCACCTTTATAAACTTAGATTAACATAAATCAAAGAAACACTGAATCCCCTTAACTAGGAGGAGGGAAAATGTAATTTGCAGCAACTAGGGGTTCTAAAGAATAGAGGTTTTCATAATGATGGGACATGGCACGTAAATAATGCTTTCAGAAGGCATTATCTGACATTCAAAAACCAGTTGACATAATTTCACTCGAAGAAGAGGAATAAAGCATCCCAAAATAGTTCTAACTTCATTGGCTAGTCGAAACTTTAGAAGAAGCAGACTTTTAGGCCAATATTTAATGGTTTCAAATTTGGGTAGAAATGTCAAAATAGTCTTAAACAGGAATTAACCAATCTGTCTTATACTGGCTTACGAAACTAGGTACAAAAGCAAATTTCTCATGGGACACCAAACCTGATTACCTGCAGGGGGAATGGCAGGAATAGTGATCCAGAACATTTATTTAGGTTCTGATTGAGATAAAAAGTCTTGATAGTGACACGAGTATCTGGAAACTTATCGGACGCAATGCGGAGGCAAGACTCAGAAGTAGACAATAACCAGTTGTCAACGCCATCTGTAACAACATTTATAAGATAAAGTTTATAAGTGGCTGAAGAAACTCCCAAGACTAAAACCAAGTCCCATGAAGGCATCAACCGCCTTTGAAAAGCTCTTTCAAGGCAAATGTTAAATCATCAAGGAAAATGTCTTTATCTCTTAAATCTGAATCTACATACAGCTCTGGCTAAGGGGAAACTTTATCCCTTTTTAAAAGACGGGACATAACTTTTATCTTCAAAAGGAAGAAGAAAAAATCTACTAACTGTTGCACAGTAAATGAGATTTGATCAAATTGTCTGGACAAACACTAACACAAGTTAACCATTGGAGCCATAAACAGATCTGGTAGAGTTTCTAGAACGGCTCTTTTGTGAGGAAATTTTGCCAATAACTTATCGTGCAGATGAAGATTTTAAGACCCGGAGGAATATTTGTTCTTTTGAATTGAGATAGTAGGTTGTTCCTGAGAGGAATATGAAATGGCTTGGGTAGCAATACACAGTTAGAAGTTTAGTTTCGCATTATGGCCCCTGTGAATTTTTTAAATATGAAAGTTTTTGCACAATAAAATTGATTTTTTGATAATTGAAGAATAATATAGCCTTCTTAGTGGGTTTATATGAACATTTAGATTGTTTTTAACATGCTTTGTAGGCCATTTATATGATTGACACTCCGTATTTTCCTATCCGTACCGTCCATAGGTACATAAATTATTGTAGTGTTCATCAACAAAGATTTTGCGCTCGATCTTTTTAATTCAATTTTATGGAAAAACGAGCAGAAATGCATATGATTTTTGTTGGACCACTTGATAGATATAAACCTATGGATTCAGGAAAGGTATCATTGTAATTGATTGAAATTTTCCTTTAGACCAAATTTTGGAGACTTTTGTGACATGTTCACCCCCTTTTTATACGACCGCAAATTTTGAAAAAATTTTCGTCGTATATTGCTATCACGTTGGCGTCTGCGTCGTCGTCGTCGTCGTCGTCGTCGTCGTCCGGCGTCCGAATACTTTTAGTTTTCGCACTCTAACTTTAGTAAAAGTGAATAGAAATCTATGAAATTTTAACACAAGGTTTATGACCATAAAAGGAAGGTTGGTATTGATTTTGGGAGTTTTGGTCCCAACATTTTAGGAATAAGGGGCCAAAAAGGGCCCAAATAAGCATTTTCTTGGTTTTCGCACCATAACTTTAGTTTAAGTTAATAGAAATCTATGAAATTTTGACACAAGGTTTATGACCACAAAAGAAAGATTGGGATTGATTTTGGGAGTTTTGGTTTCAATAGTTTAGGAATAAGGGGCCAATAAAGGGCCCAAATAAGCATTTTTCTTGGTTTTTGCACAATAACCTTAGGTTAAGTAAATGGAAATCTATGAAATTTAAACACAATGTTTATGACCACAAAAGGAAGGTTGGTATTTATTTTGGGAGTTTAGGACCCAACAGATTAGGAATTAGGGGCCAAAAAGGGACCCAAATAAGCATTTTTCTTGGTTTTCGCACTATAATGTTAGTATAAGTAAATACAAATCTATGAAATTTAAACACAAGGCTTATGACCATAAAAGGAAGGTTGGTATTGATTTTGGGAGTTTTGGTCCCAACAGTTTAGGAAAAAGGGGCCCAAAGGGTCCAAAATTAAACTTTGTTTGATTTCATCAAAATTGAATAATTGGGGTTCTTTGATATGCCGAATCTAACTGTATATGTAGATTCTCAACTTTTGGTCCCGTTTTCAAATTGGTCTACATTAAGGTCCAAAGGGTCCAAAATTAAACTTAGTTTGATTTTGACAAAAAATGAATCGGTTGGGTTCTTTGATATGTTGAATCTAAAAATGTACTTAGATTCTTGATTATTGAAGTTTTTTTGGTCCAGTTTTCAAATTGGTCTACGTTAAGGTCCAAAGGGTCCAAAATTAAACTTTGTTTGATTTCATCAAAAATTGAATCCTTGGGGTTCTTTGATATGCCAAATCTAACTGTGTATGTAGATTCTTCATTTTTGGTCCTGTTTTCAAATTTCAAATTCTACATTAAAGTCCAAAGGGTCCAAAATTAAACTAAGTTTGATTTTAACAAAAATTGAATTCTTGGGCCTCTTTGATATGCTGAATCTAAACATGTACTTAGATTTTTGATTATGGGCCCAGTTTTCAAGTTGGTCCAAATCAGGATCTAAAATTATTATATTAAGTATTGTGCAATAGCAAGTCTTTTCAATTGCACAGTATTGTGCAATGGCAAGAAATATCTAATTGCACAATATTGTGAAATAGCAAATTTTTTTTTAATTAGAGTTATCTTTCTTTGTCCAGAATAGTAAGCAAGAAATATCCTATTTGTGCAATAGCAAGAATTTTTTTTAATTGGAGTTATCTTTCTTTGTCCAGAATTTAACTTAAATCTTTGTTATATACAATATACAATGTATATACACTTTTTACTACCAACTGATAAATTTAAATAATCTTTACCATTCAGTGATAACAAGCAGTTTTTTTACATCTTAATATTTTATGATGTATTTAAATGAGTAGTTATTGTTGCAAACTCCATTAGAAATTTGAATTGATATCAGTTTTGAAAAAGGGAAACGGGGATGTGAAAAAAAAGGGGGGGGGGGTTAAATTTTTCTCATTTCAGATTTCATAAATAAAAAGAAAATTTCTTCAAACATTTTTTTGAGAGGATTAATATTCAACAGCATAGTGATTTGCTCAAAGGCAAAAAAAACCTTTTAAGTTCATTAGACCACATTCATTCTGTGTCAGAAACCTATGCTGTGTCAACTATTTAATTTTAGATTTAAAAAGTTTGAAGAAGAAATCTTTAATTGATTTGTAAAATCTTGGCATTTGTTTTGTGTAAAAAAAAACCATGTAATGTCAAAAATTTGATCACAATCCAAATTCAGAGCTGTATCATGCTTGAATGTTTTGTCCATACTTGCCCCAACTGTTCAGGGTTCGACCTCTGCGGTCGTATAAAGCTGCGCCCTGCGGAGCACCTGGTTTGCTATATTTTGTATCTAAGAAATGCAGATTGTTGCCATGGTAACACCCAAAAGGTATTATATTTCTACTGTCTTGGCCATTCCGGAGCACTAAGAATGGACTTAAATCAACCCATCTGAATTTTGTCTTCGGTCATGGAAATAAGAAGAAAAGGGGGAAACATGTAACCGGTGATTCCCAAGAATTTTTGTCAAAATGGTGGCAAAAATATCGATAGGACGATCCCATTAAAGTGAGATATCCTTAAATACTGGAACACTCATACAGGATACGGCATTCACTAGAAGGTTTTGACTGCCTGGAACATGTTGTCTAGAGACTATTTTACAGAAAAATACATGGGAAAGGAATGTGTTTCTACTTGATTCTGAAGGTAATTCAGCAACTTCTGTTGACATGGTTGTGGCAACCAGTAGTGACCTACCAACTTATATACCCTAATAACTTCTCTGGAGAAAGACCTTATCAAATATATGTTCGAAAATGTTCTGCAAGTTCTCAATGGTGTTGCAGAGGTGGATCATCCTTTCCATCTTGGTTTTTGTTCCTTGCTTTTTTTTCTTCATAAAAGAACGGAGGAAAAGTTAACTGTTCTAGACCTTTCTTTTCGGAAGCAGTATCTGATGGTACCACACATAAAAAAAGGAATCAACAGGTACAATCAGGTAGTCTCTTTATTGGGGGGATTTTGACATTCTCGACTTAAAGGATGCATATTTTCACATCCCTATTACTCCCATGTTTTCGTATTTTTATTTTCTTTGGCTGGTCTGGGCAGACAGGGCGTAGAGCTTTCTACTGCTTCATTATTTTTCAAAAGTAGTTTTCAAGTCGGTGGTATCTTACCTACATTCCCGGGCGACGCTCATATATTCCTACTAGGACAACTTCTAATCGAGAATCATTCCAGTTTTCTTCTGGTGTAACACACCGAATTGGCTACGCATTTACTCCATAGAGGTTCATTTTGCATTTTATGAAAACAAATCAGAGCATTCCTAGCCAGAAATCTGGATGCGAAAATGTTCCTTCGTCGGTCAGGAGATGTCAAAATCCTTGAAAAAGGGGACTACTTGCATATACCTGTTGGTTTCTTTTTTTATTTATTTGCGAGACCATGAGCGTATTTGTTTGGTCTGCAGGATCGCTACTGGATCGCTCCGCGATAGTTCGTTTGGGAACAGCTGGTCTACTGGAGAGCTACCGCTTCTCCATTTCGAGACCCAGGTAGCAAGTGGAGAGACCACGTGACAACTTCATTCACCATGGCCGAAACAGAAGACATCCATTTTGAGTGTGAATCTTGCAAATCAATTTCAACTAATATGGACGAATTTTTGCGCCATCCTTGTATGAGTGCAGGTAAATGATTCGATAAATATATGCACAAATGTGTAATGCATCATATTCAAGCATTTTCCCATATTCTTTAAATGTATATTTTACTCAAGCATTGACTTTCAATCGTCCCCTTTATATGTTTCGGCCCTTATATGAATTTCAGCTGATCTCGTTGATGGCACGTATATATATATAACATATTAAAAATGGTAGACAGGTTGATTTAATGGTACACAATCGTTTCTTTTTATCTTATTAAACAAAAGAAATATATGCAATATCCAACAAAGTTTAATAATTGGTTCAAAAGCCAAATTTACCTCTTGGCATGCCACCCTCCCCCCAAAAAGTAAAGAAGTTCAGTTCAGTTTCTTGTATATTCCTCCATTAATTGTGGAGCACTACCCAAAGGGTATAGTTTTAGCAACTATGTACACCTTAAAACATAAGGAAACAAATGATTATATACAGATGACTGAATTTGGTTATAATAATCACTAAATGATAAATATCATAATTAATTCATAGGAATGTCATCATAAAGTTTAAAAAAATATATAATAATTCATATGTGCTGAGTTGTAAGAAAATTTTAAGAAGAACCAAATGGTATTAAAACAATGGGCTTTTAAAAAAAATAATTTGATTCTAAATTTTCTTGGAAAATAGTTTGTTTCAAAAGGGTGAAAGGAAGTGGGAAAAGTGGTTTCTTTTTCTTTTTAAAAAAGGGGTAAAAATACAACGTTGAACTTAGGAAAAAATAATATTGTTCCTGTATGTTATTAAAAAATATAGTTTGTATTTTTACGAATGTCGAAAAACATTTGTTTATCCTGAGAAAAAAACCATGCTCCCCACCCAAAAGATGTATGGTCCATGTCTTAAACAAAATGAATGTAAATAAATTGAACAACTACTACAGTAAAGACATTATATTTATACATAATGACATTACATGTATGTTTCATTAGATTTAGTAATTTTTGATTGGCTGAAAACAATCGTGAGGCACTCCCATATCACATTTTATTTCCATATAAAATACAGCAGCTATGACTGCACGTGCTATCCCTGACAATGTCAAAACAATGCATTTACATGAATTAAAAAAAAAACAAAAAAACCCAGAAAGCTTGATATAACTCTTAATTTCATGGTTGTAGCATAAAAATGTAATTATAAGAATTGAATGCTTCTTTTTATAATTTTATAAGGGTGTAAAAGTGTTGATCATGCGCACATTTTTAATATGAAGCGCTTCCACACTTTATACAAAATGTGCTTTGGTCAACGCTTGTACTGACTCCCAATAAAATTAAAAAAAGAAGCATTCAATTCTTAAATAAACATCTTTACCTTGAGGCTAAAATGACTGTGTCTGAACTTCATATCTGCAGGGACCAAAAAAAGTGCACAGAAAAATCCAGTTAAGTTTTTAATTTTCTGAAACATTAAATACATTTGAATTTTATATATCTACATGTAGGTCATGCCATGCCTTAAAACTTTTCCAGCTGCACAGGTTTGTCTGTGCTCACAGTAAATTTTGAGGTGTAAACAGCCATTTTAGCTTAAAGTAAAGAAGCTACATGTACATGCAATATCTAATCCCATTTTTCCAATGGTGACCTTTATTTACATGTTTAAATAATTTTTAATTGTAGGCCTAAACTCTCAACAGTCTACATGTACAGAGACTGGTGATTCCCGTGATGATTCAGCCTCATCATCATGCTCAACATCCAACTCACCGTCTTTTTGGAGCGATTCAGCAACGAAGATTCTTATCAATGAGGTGAAACAAAGAGAAGTTCTTACAAACAAAGGGAAGCAAACTAAAAAGAGAATGTGGGAGGATATTTCAAAAGTATTGGCTTGAAATGGTTTCCGGTTTACATGGGAGCAGGTGCAAGGGAGGATGAAGACTCTTACTACCAACCTGAAGAAAATCAATGACCACAATTCAAAATCAGGTAATGACAGAAAAACATGTCCATATATGGAAGAAATGAGTGAATTGTTTCAAGGAAATCCCGTTATAAAACCCAAATCAACCTTGGGCACATCTATTTCAAACAAGAGAAAGCAATGCAGTGAGGATTCTTTGGAAAGTAGTACCGGTATATCAGATGATGAAGATGATAAGAATAAAAAGAGTACTGA
Source organism: Mytilus edulis (assembly GCF_963676685.1). Taxonomy (NCBI): domain Eukaryota; kingdom Metazoa; phylum Mollusca; class Bivalvia; order Mytilida; family Mytilidae; genus Mytilus; species Mytilus edulis. Next base: position 100,504,578 of record NC_092345.1, on the reverse strand, counting down.
AAAAGCTGGCACATGTACGTCAATCAAAAAAAAAAAATCTGCAGCTACTGAGATTGTTGAATTTCTCAAAGATTACACAGGAAATCAGAAAGAGGAGAGGGCTTCAAATATGAAAGAAAGAAAAGAAATGCATAATGAAAAAATGGACTTGTTAAGAGAATTCATTAATGCTGTTAAAAAATAAGTCGACATGTAGGTGATCAGGGTTGTTGCATGTGTAAATAAGTGGGTTAACATTGTTTTTTTTATGTACATCATTTAGAAGATAAAGCAACAAAACAACATCATGCTTAACAGTTAGTTTTTTTTACAATACAGAAATAATGTTTGAGTGAAGTGTATACATTGTGTATCCATACATTTTTATACATGTAGTATTTAATTACAAACTGTTCAGAGATTTTTTATTCTCTTTTGTAGGATTTATGGATTTAACAGAAGAATTAATTAAAGGGGTCTTAAAATTTATTAGTGTCACTGAATTGTTAATGACTGTTTCTAAAGTCAATAAAAAATTGCATGACATCATTGAGAGAAATTGTGGAGTGTTTGTTGAAGTATCATTTAATGAAGATTGTTTTGTCATTGATAAGCAAACTCTAAAATTATCAACAATGTCAGTGGAAAAACTACATACATTTGAAGTAGGGAGTCAAATTTTTGATATGACAAAACTAGAATTTAATCAAATCATATCAAGACTTGCAGGAGGTTACCATTTGAAAAGGCTCAATTTATGTGAAAGCCCATTGTTCGATTTTTCATTTTTGCAAAACTTGGTAACCTTGACATCTTTGGATATTTCAAACACCCAAATTATTGATGATGAGTTGAAATATTTAAAAAATCTCTCAAATTTGACAGAACTTTATTTATCATTTACAGCTTTGTCTGTAAACTCAATTGTAAGCATTTTGGGTTATATGCCTTTAAAAAATTTGGATGCTTGTCAAGTGAAATTCAGTTTTGTGAAGTTTCGCGAGTGTTTTGTGAAATGCCCTACATTGCAATACATTCATACTTCTTTTATTTCAAAAGAAGATGAGTCAAATGCTAAATCTTTTATTTACATGATACAAAATTTCAAGGATGTCAAATTAGCTATCTTCTGAGATTAGATTTGTGTTGGTTTATAGTTGTTTTTAAAGTATATAGACAAGACTTTTAAATGTGCTCTGTTTCATTTAAGAGATCAATGTTATAGTAATAACAAGATTAGTTCTTTTTGTTTATTAAAGTTTGAAAGCGGAGTATGAACTTTAACCTAATAGAGACAATATTATACTTTACAAGGAATTGTACTAGATGTTTTATGTTGTGCACAAGACAATTTAAAAAAAAAGTGTATATTCTAATTTTGCAAGACAGCAATGTATTTGTATTTATTTTAACATGTTTAGAGTACTTGGTTTACAGTATTTTTGTTTTAAATTTGTGATACTTTTTTACAACAGTCAGTTGTTATAGATTGTTACCTTTTTAATTTGTTATTGATTAAAGATTTATATATCAAAGTCTTGTTTTTGTTATACTACATGAGGCCTTGTTGCGAATGAGACATCACTGATTTTGTACCTGAGGCTATACATGAGCAACATGATGGGTGCCACATGTGGAGCAGGATACTACTGAAAAAGTCCTGTTTTTGAAGGAGGTCTTGTTGCTCTGACAGTCTTGAGCTTTCTTTGTTGTGTTTTGTGGACTGTTGTTTGTCTTTCGTCATTTTTCATTTTATTTTGCCATGGCTTTGTCAGTTTTTCATCGACTTTGAATGTCCCTTAGGTATCCCCCCTCTCTTTTTCAGTGTTTTGAAGTAAAATTGGTCAATGAACCTTATGTTACATAAAATGCAACATTCAAGAAGATTTCAGAAAATGGTAATAACTTCATGTTAATTAAAAGATAGATTTAGATTGTGCAATCAATAACTTTTCTCAAGTTGTCAGTAAAACCATAGTTGGTGCAATCTTATTTGCACACCATATTTATTGGGAAACTAATGAATATCAGGCATACCAGAAAGTTGTTTATATTTATCTAAATTCCAGCCTGACCTTGATGCAGGGTATGACGTATTTGTACATTGTTCACGTTTTCCAGTACAGTACTTGTTAAGATGAATATCAATAACAAAAGCACTTATTTCTCTTATGATGAGTAAAGTTGTCACTTGAAAACTTGCCCCATATCATTTTATTTCTTTATAATCAAATATGAGAAGTGTAAAATTCAAAAGAAGTGGCACTCCTACATATGTTTTGGAAACTATCTTACTTTATATAGAACACACAGCAGTCTGAATGAAATTGGCAGATGTATATGTATGATTTTTTTTCTTCAAATTGAAATGCCTTTTGTAGGGTACTGATAGAGGCCACTTAAAATGGATCCATATAAAAATGAGATGTGATATGATTGCCCATGAGACAACTAACCACAAGAGTTAAAATGAAGTGGTAGTAAGCAATTATAGGCCACCATGTACATTAAATCAGAATTTATACTGTAGGTGTGGGTATGCTTATAGTATGCTTATTCCTCCAGAACACCTTACATTTTTGTGTGAGTCTGTTACTTATATTTTTCAGTTTTTGCTTGTTTTTCTGTCAATCTGGATTTTATTGATTTTTGAATAGAAGTTAAAAGAAATATGAAGTATAAATCAATGAGACAGCAACCTAACGTCAAAAATAAAATATGCAAACAACCAATCAGCAAGCCTCACATGTATCGAATTGGCAGGAAATTAGGATGTTGCACAAGATTGAGTGATTGCTGCCAAAAAAATCCAGGAAAAAATTTACATGCATATTCAGGAAGATAATTTGGGGAAATAAATATACCCTTCTTTATAGTAGACATGTTTTTTTTTAATACTAGCTCCTAAGGGAACAAGTAACCACACTACCAGGAGACAACCTAGGTAGCTACACCTCTCTGTTTAAGTTTCCTTTATAAGGTTAGTTTAAGGAACATCAAGGATAAATCCAAGTAGAATATATCTGAACACGGTAAAATATTGTCAATCTTTAAAAGGTAAAATGCAGTAACTATATACACTTCTCTATTTACATATAAAATATGGTAGTTATATATTAATTCCCCCTTTTCAAATTTACACCAACAAAAAGCAGAGCCTTCAAGGAGCCTGTAGTGTTCACCTGACAGTTTGGCATAAAACTGATACAATGCAAAAAGAATAATTGTCTTGAATGGAAATTTTTGTGGGCCCAAATCTTGTCTTGTTGGACCCATTTTCTTTCTTTTCTATTATAGTTTTCATTAGTACAGAAAAAAAAAAAAATCCGCAAAAACGGGTAAAAATTGTCATTCAAGGGCAATAACTCGTATACAAGTATACTGACGATTTTGTCCTCAGATACAGCTTCTCTCTATTTATTACAGTGTTTTTTTTTAAATGATGCTAATCGTCATTTCAGACAATAACTCAAATAAGAATTGGTCTGACAACTTTGGTTAAAATGGACAGTAAGTAAATATTGACATTTCTATCCCAATCAGATTTTCACTGTCTATAACGGTATTCAAGTTTAAAAAAAACCAACTATATACTAGATAAAACACAAAGGTTATGTAAAAAATGCATGCTGGATAAAGTTGAAGATGAAGAACATTTTATATGTGAATGTCCCCTTTATCTTTTGAGAAAAGAGTTCTGTGATAAAATTTGATAAGTTGTCAAAATTTCGAAGTGTTAAACACAAGTGCCAAGTTCAATTGACTTTTTATTCAAGAAAACCTATAGGTATTAAAAAAATTTTGAACTTATATTAAGAAATGTTTTGAACACAGAAAACTATCATTAAAGTACAGATATGTTTATATATAACCCATTGAGAATATTTGCCTGTTAATATTTTATACAATCGGTTTTATTACTGCTTTTTTACACATATTCTTTGGCTCTGGTCTGGCTGTGGCTTAAGATCCGGCATAAACTTATAAAGTTGATTATATTCATATTTATATAAGATTGTCAAAATTATTTGTGTCTCTCAATTATAAAAAATCATTGTAATAAATTGCTTTGCTCATCATGGGTCCTTTAATTGGAATAAAGATATATTGTGTCTTATCTTATCTTTATAGACGATACTTGTATTTTACACCTTTTTTCTACGTTTAGAGATTGAAGTAATATATTTTTTTTAAAACTAGATACACCAAGGATGATTGTGGCCAATTTTGGTTCCAACTGACTAAGACGTTTTACGGACGACTACGACGAAGAACAAGAAGTGATGCCAATAGCTCACACTGGCCCCTTGGTCCGGGCGAGCTAAGCTTAATGTACAAGTATACCAATTAAGACGTACAAATCTTTTGGCACAACAAATTTCCTTCATCAGTGTCGTTCTTTTTAAACAATATTATTATCTTTAAGATATATTAATTAACAATGAAGGTATTTTATTTTGATCAAGGACATGCCGTCCTTTCAGGCTAAATTTTACAGAAATATAAGTTTTGACCTGTTTAATCATAATTGTCTTCAACAGCAATGCATTACACCCAATACTTTTTGATTTTATGAATACATAAGAAATTGTTGCAAAATGCTTTAGGTCAACTATTCATTTTAATTCCATTCAATAGAAGATGATGACGGATTGGTGTTTAACGTCCAGTGGGAAATATTACATGCATATCGGGACGAGAACATGGTAATGAGATAGAAGTATGAATCCTGTTAATTTCAAGACCGCCGACGAGCCGGATTTTTAACGTGCTAGTTCACAAGGTAAAAGTCCGAAGGAAGACACAAATAACCTTACTCGGGACACATTATTCTGACTCTGATCATGCCAGACTTGCTCATGCCGAAAGAAATCATAGCTTAAAATTCTTGTATACCACCGTAGTCCTAGGGACTTCCATAGAATTAAAAATATGTGATTTCAACAAATATTGAAGTTAATGACATGTGTCACTTAGCACATGGTCATGCAGTAAATCGGACTAAAACTCATCCATATAATTGTATGGCTCAGTGGAGTGTTTGCAGAATTTCATCGGAGGCAATTTCTTGGCATGCTTACTCCTAAATGCGTGTGCTTGCCAGAGAAGAAAAAAATTCAAATTTTCAAGTCTTTGGTTTGACCCGGTTGGATATCTAACTAACAAACTACCGACATCCCAAGTCATGCTAGGCACCACAAGACCACCACTATAAAAAGGTTTTCGTCATGACGTTCCAATTTTAAAGTTAAAGGGATAGGGTTTGGAAAAAATTAGGGAAACCAATTAATAAAATAAAACAAATATAGTAAGTTATTTTATTGCAAATTTGCAGCTATTTGATCGCGTTTTAAAATTCCTTGTTGGTCTGGTCCTTGAAGATTGTTGACTGCGTTTTGTTGAATGTTATCTTCTTCATCGTCATCCATCATATCAAGAGCAGCGTCCCCATCGAGTATTGATATGTTGTGGAGAACACAACAGGTGATAATTATTTCGTTCACTGTTTTAATCTGCTGGACTTCGATATACCGTAGTCTGCGGAATCGTCCTTTCAACATGGCAAAAACTCTTTCTATGATACTACGTGTGGCAGAATGAGCTGCATTATATCTCTTTTGAATTTGTGTCAAATTACCAGTGTTCCTGTATGGCGTCATGAGCCAGGTCTTAATCGGGTAGGCACCGTCTCCTAAAATGTGATTTTGACCACAAGCCATGTTTGCTTCGTCCCATAAATCTGATTGTCGTAGCACCCTGGAGTCATGAACACTTCCAGGAAAACCCGCAAAACAATTCGAAATCTTCATATCTTGAAGGCAAACTGCTTGCAGAATAACACTGTGGAAACTTTTTCTATTGACATAACTTTGTGGGTGTTCTGTTGGGGGTTTAATATGGATATGTGTTCCATCTATACATCCGACGATTCCAGGAAATCCCCTCTTTTCTCTAAATTTTCTTACGACATCATTTTTTTCAGCAGCACCCGAGGGCCATCGTATAAATCTGTCCTTAAGGTTATTCAAAATAGCCGAAATAAACCTATCTCTACTAACAATTACAGACGAGTCGGCCACATCAAAGATATTTGATATAATGCGCACATTTTCCTGATGTCCAAGATATCTCAAGGCTATTAGAACGGTTTTCTCCAAAGAAATTCTCCCCCTACCGCCAAACTGAGGTGACCTGACTGACATTTCTGGGCATGTAGACAATAACTGGCAAAGGTGCTGAAAACAGTCAACTGATATTCTATATATTCTCCTGAATTCAACAGCTGTAAATTGGGCAACAACATCAGATATATAATTGTCTATTCGAACACGACTTTCTCTTTGCCTAAAAAAAAGAAGAGAATTAGCTACAAAATAAATGAATGATAAACATTTTTATAATGTCATAAGATATCTGATTTCATATATTTTTTAACATTTAATGTACTTTATCCATGCACTTAAGAAAAATAGGCAGTGTCCCCCCCCTTTTTATGAATAAAATCTTATAACTCGGAAACGTAAAGTCTGAAATTTATAAAAATCGAAAGGAAGCTTAAGTCAATAGATATAAACAATTCACCAAAGTTTCATACAAACTGGATAAAGCGATTTTGAGTTATTGTCCGACATGTGGACGACGGACGGACAGACGGACGGACAACGGTATACCATAATACGTCCCGTAAACAGGCGTATAAAAAGTCAGTCCTTTTTAAAACTACTTGTATAATAAACAATAGTTAGTAAATGTGTTCATTTGTCGGAAGTATCGAAGGACCGTATGTCTCTACTAAATAATTTTTCAACGTCACAACAATCATACATTTGTGTTTGCTGGAAAACTTACAGAAACTTACAGAAAGGTCTGTAGTACTGCACCAAATATAACTGTACTTTCTGAGTCACAGTCATTGTCACTATCATCGTCTGATAAAAGAAACTCTGTAAAAACTGTTTCCATTTTTTTAATACGAAAATTATTTGTTTATCAAATACATACACAATAGTCCAGAAGCGATCTGTTTGTGTTTGTTTGCTTCAAACTTCTGGAGGTAACACGTGATTCTACAGAAGCACTCCATTTCTATTTGTTTGCTTCCCAAACCTGGAGGTCTTCTGGATGTCGTCAGAAGAGAGCAAACAAATACACCCCATCAGATACTGCTATTGAATAGAAAGATCTAGAACAGGTATCCGTTTCCTGTTCTTTTATGAAACAACACTATAATATTAACTTCGAAGTACAATACATCCTTTGGAGAATCCTTTGATTCCTTTTACAGAAAAACTGAAGCTCTAAACCCCACAGTTACTAGTATACCAAAAGAACCGACTTGTTCGATGTTTTCAAAGATCAATGAACCAGAAAGTGAGAATCTGCTACCACTAGGTTTGATAGTGTTAACATTATTTTCAACCTAAAAAGAGTTGAAAAAAGAAAAAAGCCAGTTTGAAGGGACCCCGACTCGGGGAAATACATCTTATAAGAACTTAACCAAGCAAGAACAAGATATGAAATAAATCTAAAGCAGTGATGACATTTGGAGATAAAGAAATTTTCCTTTGAAGAGGATAGGCCATATTCATGAGAGACTCCGTGAGAATGCTTAAAGGAGGCCCAACTTCCTGTGAGAGTGCAGTATCTTCAAAGAAGATGGAACTCCTACGACCACTGTCATCAGCTAATATAAAATCCTGATCACCAACAAAACCCTTATCTTGGCTTCTAGGGTAAAAGACCAGGATGTCTTGTAGTTCTAGAGATCACGGAGGGAACGTGAAACAGACATCTATAATCCATTTGAGTAAGGCGGTTACCAACTTCTAATAATTTGGCGTTAACTGTGAGCTTGCAATAGAGTTGTTAGAATCTTCATATCGTCTATAAGAGATGCCAACCATGAGAGGGTTAAAACCCTCGACTAGACCATACAGACTCAGCCGAACATGGATTGTAAAGAGGCAAGTCGGATAAACTCATTTCTGCAAAAAGGGTCTCTCATTATGCCAGAAGAAAGCTAGGGACCCCTTCATACTTGCGGTCTAGTTACAATAAGTGATAATTTCATTAAGACATAAATAAACTCAAACGACTGGGTACTGTTTTGAAACACCAAGAATAAATTGAAACTAACCCATCTATATCCTAAATCTCATAAGAGAGTTGATGATATAAATCATGAGGACAAGCCACTTAACAGTGGACACAAGCAATTGCTTCCTATCATCCATAATAATTGATGCATAATAAAGGCAACAGTTGTTGCTGTTCGAAAGTCATAATTCGATTGAGAGAAAACAAACCCTGGTTACAAGCTAAAACCGAGGGAAACACATCAACTATAAGAGGAAACCAACGAAACAACAGAATGTATATCATATCTGATTTTTGTTCATTGTTTTGTGCTTTAATCAGGCCGTTAATTTACTTGTTAAGTTGTTTTTTCATTTGTCATTTTTTGGACTTTTATAACAGACTTTGTGGTAATGGTTTATCTCATTGTTGAAGACCGTACACATAGTTGTAAACTTATGTGGCATTCAGTCTCTGTTGGTCTCATCAGCAATCATACCATATCATATTTTAATACTTAAGAGTGGACACAAGCCATTGCTTCCTATCATCCATAATAATTGTAGTAAATATTACTTATGATATATACTATTTAAATTATCATCCCTTACCATAGACAAAATTGCTTACTAATATCTGAAAGTGTGCCAACTACTTGCCTCTAAAAGTCAAGTACTGTGTTACAACCCTAGATAAAGTCAGTGAAGAAAGGTATTAGATCGACAACCAAAAGCTATTTTTTATGTAGCCTATGGGATCATGCGGTCTAGGGAGCTGGATACGGTGAAGGGGATGTTGCTTACGGAAATTGAAAGATCTAACATGTTGGGCTTAATTTGAGACGAATTATATATATAGTTTGGTGTAAGCCCTGTATAACAACGTGTTATCCAATGGAGAATGTCTGTCATACTGAAGAGACAAGGTCTCACTAGGTCACCGAAAGATGAATTTTTAGTTCAGTCTTGAGTGCTGGCATCTTTGCTTGACAAGGGTTAAGATCCAGTCCCACTCTCCACCTTGGCGAATTAAGAGAGAACTTGAGATCCACGAGGTAATGAATTCCATTGGTCACAGTCGTAACCGTCTGCATCCAATCAAAAAGGCCTATAACACAATGAAGTGTAAATGTAGAAAATGTAGATCAACATATGCCACATACTCCTGAAAACATACGGCAAAGCTGAAAAGACCTAATTGTGTTGACAAGTTTTTCACTTGGACCATTGATAGATGACCTTGGAATTTATAAGATGTCATCATTGTGACAATCTCATTAAAATCGGATGTTCTGATACGCTACCTCCACTAGCGTTAGTGGAGGGTAGCGTATCAGAACATCGGATTTTAATGAGATTGTCATTGTGTTTGTGTGATACTAGTTACACAGAAATTAACTGTGGTTCCATTCGAGAGAAAATAAAACCACTATACTGAATCTTATTCCTTTGTAAGAACATTGTAGATGAATCATAAAAAAGAGGTAAGTTACCAAAATGATAGTTAAACTCACTTAAGGTTTATGACCCCTTCTGTAGCCATTAAATTAAGAAATTTTCAATCTTCAATTGTATCAAAACAGCAGAAAGGATAACTTATATAGATAGACCATTTTTTACATATACCAAGGGGAATCTTCGAGCAAAGCATGATTATTTATTGTTTCATTGCATTTAATAGAAAAAGGGGATTTTGTGGCAAATAAAACCAGATTTTTGTTCTAAAATTTTAAACATAGATTACTCACTTATTTTTCTATGATGTGCTAGTGTTTATTGTTTACAAAATGTCTTATTACATCCAAAATACCTCGTGCTGAGTCACTAGAGTCAAGTGCACTCTAGAAGGTGTACTTGAATTGGTCTATATTTATATTTGTTTTAACCAATATCTAAATTTTATAAATTTATTTGAAGGAAGTCATTTCTAGCACTGCATGCAATGATCCTCTATTTATCATGCACTGAATCACCAAATATGTGTGTACAAGGGGATAGGCTGTGGATTTTCTACAAAATTTTCATATGTTTAGCATTGAATCAACACAAGGGTACATAATCATCCTTAAATTGAAAACAAACTGGTAATGCCATGCAGAAAAAACACAGAAAAATGACCAAAAACAAAACAATAGTATTCGCAAGACAACCTAGAAACCTAAAGACTGTGCATTATGAACTCCAACACAAACCAGGAATGATCTTAGGTGCTTCAAAAACAGATATTTAATAATGGTCAACCAACACATGATAGTGCATGGATTTCCATGATGCATGAATAGCTAACCATGATAGAGTTCACTCAACAAAAAAAAACCAAGCATGTTATGATTGAAATTATTACTTTGTAAGGAATAGTGATTAGACAGATATATTGTTTATTTTAGAATAACCATTGTCATTTGTAACAACTTCAATGTCAAGCCTGGCTCCTCTTAGTAAATGTTGACCATAATTCAGCTGTCCTCTTACCATGAAAGTCTTAATGTTAGAAGGTTTCTATTCAGGTTATTTGGTTAATTTTTCTCTCTGTCAAATACAAATCAAAAACACAAACTCGAATCTACAATTTGCAAAATCAACAAGTTTTGTACAAGTTTATGTAAAGCATTGAATAGTTATTGGTTAAGGGTATAGCTGCATAAATGTAGCTCTAATGGTCCTAATAATACTTTTAGACAATTTTAGGTCATCAGAACTGGATCAATGTTTTCTCCTTTGGGGTGCGATTAACAATTATTAACCAGTTTTTTTCAAGGCTTTAAAATAGTAATAAGAATGGTTGTGCTATTAAAGCAATTGAGTATAGTTACTAACAAAAATGACAGCAACCAGAAAAACAAAAATAAATTTTGACTACATTTTCAACCATGGCCCATGTTTTGCACTTACTTAAGATGGAAGGATTATTTGACGATCACAGAAGGTATATAAACAATGTCAGTGTGCCAATATAAAACAGATCATGGTGATGCCTTATGGATTTTGTATATATTTCATAATAAGGTTTGAATTTCAATACAGCATATTGGATACATACTTATGGCTTCAAAACACAAAAAAGATCAGTTTTGTATACAAAATTTTACTTACACATAAGATATTGAATATTATTCCATTACAAAACTCAAACATCCAGTTCAATCAACAATTAAAATAAATACTAAAATAGGGTATAGAAGAAACAACCATTCTCACAATACAGTCGCATCTCATTTAGAATGTTTAATTTTCATATATTGATTGTATTATAAATACTTATTGAATGGGATAAGTGTCATGTTCTCATTTTTTTAATACATTAATAATTCTATCAAAACAATAAGTGAAATGTTAAAACAAAATAATATTAAAACACTAAACTAAAAAAACATTATAGATCTGTCTTCATTATATGCAGGGCCTTTTCTTTTGATAACTATGTGAAGTACAGATCTAGTCAAGTATAGATAAAAGGTAAGTAAGGGCAGATAAGTCAAGAAGAAAGGAAAGAGATAAAGATACCTAAAATGTCCTCATCATTATAGAACTAAATAAAAATAACAATCTAACAAGTCATGTAGTTTTGTACCTCGCTAATCTACCTAGCTTAGCTTGAAAGTATTAGAATGCTTAATTAAGTTTTGAATAAAACATGTATAGAAATAGCATATTAAATTTTGTATAATACATCAATTAACAAACATATTTTTGCTCCCATAAATAAATACAAAACATATATTGGGTTAACAAAATGGCAATTTCTAAGAGTATCCTATTGCAATTTAGCAATACTATCAATACATTTTATACTTGAAGCTTAAAAGAGCTCATGCACTAAAAGTTTCAAACTGAATTGGTCTCCAGCTTAAATTTTCTAGTCTATTCTGCTATCAGCAACATGTAACACAGAACATCAGGCTTTCCAGAAACCTTTACCATGGTAGATCTGACCTTCCCAGCATGCTTGGTTTACATTCATCTACAACAGAAAAGGTTACAGTACACAAATGATTCTGTTAATAAAGGTCAATATGTTAAATTTGTAATTTTGTAAAGACTATCCTGACTTAATATGGGAATTTTGCTTTCAATGGGAGATCTTTTATCAGTCTCTATAGATTTCTTAACTAGGAATTAAGTGTTAAACATTGTACAGACACCTGCCATGCATATTGTCTTTTTATTGTTGTTTGGTTGCTGTGTCATTAATTTATCCCCCTAATCAAATTTCATTAGTTTTCTGTCTAAAGCATCCTCAGCTATTGTGGCTAGTAAAATAGGAATGCAAATGCTTTATCTATATTTTTTAGTTGATTGAGTCTCAAAATATATGTTACAAATGCTAGACAAAAGTTCTTCTTTCCATGTGTGAACATAAAACAGCAGCTTTGTGTTTTAAATATTTCATACATTTCACTGTACTGTTTCAAAATCAGTTAACTAACCATATTCTTCCTTAAAAATTTCATAATTGTAATGGTGTATGAATCTATCTGATCCCAAGATACTACAATAGGGACAGTAGACAAAACATGACAGATCCAATTCAATTGCTCTATACATTTTAAGTTAACATCACAAAATGTAAATGATTTTAACCTTTCAGTGTTCACAAGCAGTGATTGTTTTAACAAAAGCCTTCTAGAACATACATTATCATATCTTCGTCTAGTTTTAAAGGTTATACAATGACCTGTGGGAGTATATGTTCATTTTCTCCTCCAGTTGGTCTATGTTGGAAATAGAAGTTTCATTAGTGATGAATAACTTATTTTCATACATACATCAACCTGAAGTTTATATATTGCAAGATTAATCTTTACTTTATTTACAAATGATTTACATACCCAATCAATTTTTTGCCAGCCAAGACATCTTCTCTTCTAAGTTTCCTGCAATTGAACAAACAAAAATATATATATATGTGTATTTTAATAATATTAATAAAGAAAGTGCACACACTAATATGCCATGCCTGGTTTACTGAAAAAGATTGAATTTAATTGATCAGGTACACTTAACATTATCAAAACTCATTCAAATTCCTGACATATTTATCTTTATGCAATCATTCAATACTATTCATGATATTGTTGATAGTTGTTTATTGAAACAGATCTACCTAAAAACACTTCAGGCTGACTGACACACCATGAAAATACATTCAAGGTCAGATGAAAATGCCAGACTGATAAATACAAACACACCTAACAATTATTTCATACACCTATTTATTGTTACTTAATAAATTTTTACGTGAATAAAGTTTAGTAGAATTATTTCATGCATATTCAGGACAATAAAATTATTTGATTAATATATTGTTAACAAGTCTCTGTAAAGTTGTATCTGAAAAACAAGTCTAACCAACAGTTTCGAAATTGACCTTTGCAACGGTCAAGTTGAAATGAACCCTCCAAGATGTGCATCCAGTTAACAACCATTCCATACACCGCAATATAGTTGCTCTAAATCTATTTTTTATAGTATCTGACATATGGACTAAACATAAAAAACTTAAATCTTCATCAATGATCCAGTATTGAAATAAGATTAATGCAAAATTGACAAGGACTTTTAAAATTGACATCTAAACCTGGTTCAACCAATGGCAAGTCACCATATTTTTTTTTTAATAACAACTATTTAGGTTCTCAAAGTCATATTCAAACTAAAACAAAATATATTTGTGTTCTTGTAATTTGTTAACCCTTTCCTCCATGGATATTTTTTTACATACTTGATTCGCATAGGATTTTTTCAATGAAAAATAATCATCAGGTTTAAAGTATTAATGCATTGCGAAAACAAATTTTTCATCAATGAAATTCCAGTCAGATGTTCTCATGAATATCCTTTTTATATTAGATACATTTTTTTTTTAAAGTCTGATGAAGTTTTTTCCTAGGTAATACGTTTCAATTGAGGAACTACACAGGCGTTGAAAGGCGTCATTATGGAGTAAAGGGGGTGGCGTCAAAAGGCGTCATTATGGAGGAAAGGGTTAATTATGATAACTTACGCATGTAAAGGCTTTTCTTTATAGCAAACATTAGCAGCTCTTCTTCTTGACCTTGGTTCTTCCAGTACATTTCTATATCAGACAAAAACATTTCTCAATTATTTGTATATTTATAAGGATAGTGGAAAACTGACAATGAAAAAAATATAATTTTTCATTGAACTTTTAGAGTGTTTTTTTAGCTGTTAATTCATATTACTGATGACGAAAAAATATCATTACAGAAATATGACTCTTCCACATACAGTCATATAATCTAGAGGTTCTTAATTGCCTGTATCACCTATCTGGATTTCTATCTTTTGTCAACATTGTTCATAATCAAGGATCCGGAAAATAAAAATGTAGTATGAGAAATTAAGGACAGCAATTTGAAATCAAATTGAGATTTGAGATGACTAAAATTTTATCCTTGCAATAACTTTCATATTTCTGTTTCTTGCAAAAGCCTTACCTAAACCTTAGAAGTATGATGAGTCAGTTGGTTAGATAAAAATGTTAAAACACTGAAATACACATAAGCAAATCAAAGAAGAATACATCTAATATCCTAAAGATCAATGAGGTTTTGAGGCTTAGCACCCGTAGATCATGAAGGTTCAGGCAAACAAACTTTAATCTTAGTAACTTACTCTGCATTAGGAGTAGTAACACCATCTTCATCAAATGATCTATTGTTCTTGGATTCCTTAGACTCATTTAATAATACATTAGGACTTATATTTTCATCTCCTTTCTTCATAACAAGAGCTGGACTAGGAACATTTTTGGACTCCAGTTTGTCAATATTAGCTCCTTTAACTGGTGACTCCATACTTTCAGGTTTCATTTTAGGACCAAGTGATGCCAGTCTCTTTTTCAATAAACTCAAACTACTTGATGTACCAGTGCCAGTATTCTGAAATAATAGTTGTCAAGTTAAAGCAGTAGAAACATGAGAATATGATATGTAAAAAAAAAGATTGCATTATTATTCCTTGGTTATTAAACATAATGATTCAAACAAGTGTCACAGTGTCTTGATAGCGTGACATGTCATCATGTAGACTGTTACTGTTTTTGTCCTAAATATACAATTAACCAGTTATCTCAAAAGACTAATTTCAGATTTTTTGCCCCATGAATTTGTCTTTGATTTGTCTTTGATTTTTCTTGAATTTATTTCACACCAGGGTCATTACAGTTTAATTAGTTATCAAAGGTATCAGGATTATAATTTAGTATGCCAGACGCGCGTTTCGTCTACATAAGACTCATCAGTGACACTCATATCAAAATATTTATAAAACCAAACAAGTACAAAGTAAGCCTTTCAATCTTAACCTGAATCTACAGTATCGCAGCTTTATGCATGTACTTTTAGGTTATAACAATATAATGGCATATATATTCCTAAAAAATATTGTCAAATTTAACATTTTCTGATAGTTTATATTTGAAATTTCCTCAGATTTTTGGAAATTTTAAAGTATTTATCCCCTCAAAAAAATAAATGGATACTGAATCTATTTGAAGATCAAATGTTGAAAGTGAATCAATAAAAAATAAATCTATTAAAGTCATATGAAACCTCAAATTAAACAAAAAATATGCATATGTTTTTTTTTTAACAAAATGGATAGTTTTCATTAGGCCAAAAAAAATTATATGTGTGTTTACGGTTACCCGACTGACCCTATTTTGAGCACCAACCCTAAGCCATTTTATTTCCGTCGTAAAGTGAAAAATAAAATGAACTAATGTCTAAAGTGAAAATAGTGTTGCCTGATACATCCCATTGTTCATAATCGTGAATATGATAGCTGTTTTCAGGAAATATTGTGACTCGTATGATGTAATAAACGATTTGCCACCACTTTTTTCCCATCCAATCATTAAAATAACGGGTAAACTCGGCCCATGATGCACTTGGACCACGACAAGACGAAACCCCACACTCAAAATTATGTCACAAAAAATAAAATGGAAATACCGACCTACCTGCCCTATTTTTTTTAAAGCATGTTACCTTAAACAGACATATTTTTTTTTGGGTCTTATTAAACTATGTACATATACTTTTTTCTGAAGAAAATTCTCTAATTTGTCCACAATTAGAAGAAGTTTACTTTTTTTAAACTTCTTGCTTCCAGGAAGCAATTCACCGACATATTTTCCGTATGCAAAGTGACCTTAGCGTGACCCTTCTTGTAAAAATCCGGTGATTGCAATACGCATGATCTGTCACTAAAATAAACTATTATCTGATTGTTCAAGTTATACATGTGCTCAATATCGATGCTTATTTGTTGATTGTTTACTATATTAAGGTGACAATCGGTAAACTACGGCTTCAAAACTCTACAAATTAATGAGCGGCCATATTTTCATCTCATAACAGACAAAGAGAAAAAAAAATTGACGATTGAATATTAAACAAAGGACACAGATGAATTTATGACAAAATTGTGTTTTGGTGATGGATCTTACTTTACTAAACATTCTTGCTGCTTACAATTATCTCTCTCTAAGATGAACTTTGCCCAGTAGTTACAGTGGGAAAGTTAGTGAAAACTTACATAATTTTTTTGAAAATTGTTAAAAATTGACTATAAAGGGCAATAACTCCTTATGGGGTCAATTGATCATTTTGGTCATGTTGACTTATTTTTAGGTCTTACTTTGCTGTACATTATTGCTGTTTACAGTTTATCTCTTTTTATAATAATATTGAAGATAATAACCAAAAAGACAAAATTTCCTTAAAATTACCTTTTTTTAGCAACTTGGCAGCAACCTAATAACGATTGTCGGATTCATTTGAAAATTTCAGGGCAGATAGATCTTGACCTAATAAACAATTTTACCCCATATCAGATTAACTCTAAATGCTTTGTTTTTATCGATATACAATGTAAGCCAAAAACTGCATTTTTCTCTTATGTTCTATTTTTAGCCATGGCGGCAATCTTGGTTGGTTGGCCGGGTCACCGGACACATTTTTAAAACAAGATACCCCAATCATGTTTATGGCCAAGTTTGGTTTAATTTGGCCCAGTAGTTTCAGAGGAGAAGATTTTTGTAAAAGATTACTAAGATTTACGAAAAATGGTTAAATAGTCTATAAAGGGCAATAACTCCTTAAGGGGTCAACTGATCATTTTGGTAATGTTGACTTTTTTTATAAATCTTATTTTGCTGAACATTATTGCTGTGAACAGTTTTTCTCTATCTATAATAATTTTCAAGATAATAACCAAAACAGAAAAATTTCCTTAAAATTACCAATTCAGGGGCAGCAACCAAGGTTGGGCGGTAAATACAACCCCCGGTATTTACCAGTGGTATTTACCGCCCCGAACAATACTCCCCAAGTGGTCAATACTGGAAAAGTACTGGTCAATTGAAATTTTCATGGTTGTTTCTACTATTAATTGAAGTAAAATCTTGATAAAAAGTCAAATATAATGTGTCAGCTTATAAAATTAATGAATTTGATATGTTTTATTCATTTATAACACTTATTCTTACTGATTTAAAATTTAGTTTTTATGAATTATGATATTGCATACTTCATTGTACTTAAGATATATATATATACAAATTTATATTTTATTTCAACATGTTTAAATCAAAATATTTTTATTCAAAATTTATGATTTTACAGGAAATTAAAATTAAAGATAAATAAAACTACAGGTAAATGAAGTTACATGGTTCTTTTTACCTATCACCTGGCATTGCTAGGTGTGAAAATTTAATTACTAAAACAACAGCTTCCAATAAAAGTTGACAGTACCATACCTGCCAACTTTTCAAAATGCCCATGGGGGTTTTGCGTCCAAGATGTATGTCATAGTCCTAAAATACACCTTCAAGGGGGCCTTCAAATACATTTTAATGTTGTTTTTTGGCTTCTTCATACTAATATAAGCCTAATGTCATTGTAAAATTAATTGTTTTGTTTAAAATTGTGGACAAAATTGCTCTTTCAAAATTTCAATTTGGGAGCCTCCATGGGTGAAATCCCCCACAAATAGTGACAGTTGGCAGGTATGCAGTACATGGGTTGAAAGTAATAAAATTGATATATGAAGACTCCCTTAAACAATAAATTATTTCCTGTCTATAGCTATTTAACTGTGAGATAAAAACCTTCTTCATGCTGGAAATGGAAATTTGAAGCAGGGACAAAAAGTTTTTATCTTTTACTATAGTATTATGTACACATTAATCAATGTACATGATGTAGATCCCTGTTTGAATTTACAATAGAATTAGAAATGAAAGCATTAAAAATGATTTGAACACTTTCTACATGTATATAAATTAATTATTAATTGTAATTATAATTGACCAAGTAGATAGTGGTTTTTATAGTAATAACCACTCAAAATTTCAATCGACCAGTATTTGCCGGTATTTCCCAGTATTTCCCGGTAAATACCGGTATTTACCACTGGCATGGTCAATACTAATATTGACCGCTTTTTTGCCAACCTTGGCAGCAACCCAACAACGGGTTGTCGGATTCATCTGAAAATTTCAGAGCAGATAGATCTTGACCTGATTAATAATTAAACCCTCGTCAGATTTGCTCTAAATGCTTTGGTTTTTGAGATATATGCCAAAAACTGCATTTTACCCCTATGTTCTATTTTTAGCCATGGCGGCCATCTTGGTTGGTTGGCCAGGTCACCGGACACATTTTTTTAACAAGATACACCAATGATGATTGTGGCCAAGTTTAGTTTAATTTGACCCAAATGTTTCAGAGGAGAAGTGGTGCTGTGTAACATCTTAATTGTATGAATAATGTAAAACTGTTGAAATTTTTATGCATATATACTCTTTAATATCTAACAATGCTCCATTAGATGTAAGATTTGATTACTTTAATATTCTTGTAAACAAACACTAGAAATGACAATACACTTTTATAGAAAAATGAAAATCCCACTTTTTTCCCAAAGTAATATTAAAGTTACCTCTTTGTCTTCTTTCCTTGCCTTTTTCTTTTTCTCTGATCTTACTTCTGATGAAGAGTCATGGCGCCTTTTCCCCTTTCCTTCCTTTAGGACAATATCTAATGCTTTGTGTTCTTTTTTTAATTCGTTATCAATGTTTAAAGTTTTTGACAATATTTGCGTTCCTGTTACCGGCTCTAAGCACTTATCAGGAACATGCTCCTGTTCTAAGCTCTTATCAGGAACATGCTCTTGTTCTTTTATGTCAAAGTCTTGATTTCTGTCAAGTTTATGACTTCTAGATCTTGACCTCTTTGTAACACACATTAAATCAATTTTCACAGGGGATTCGTCTATCAAGATTTCTTCTTCATTTCCACTATTGTCTTTGATTATTTCATCTCTAGGCTTCAATGGGGTTTCACAAATTGCATGAACAGTTTCTACAATGTCTTGGTTTTCTACATTCTCACAAGAAAAGCTGTTGTCAGGGAAACTCTTTTTTCTAGTGTTTTTGAATAATTTATCTAAAGGATGATCTTCCCCTTTATTTGATTTAGGTTTTGTCCTGGATTTTTTCTTTAGTATTTTTGAAGTTTGAAAGTCATCCTCATCACTAAGATCAGTTGTGGTTGATATGAATGATTTTGAACGTCCTGTTTGATAGTTTGATTCTGCTTTGTCAGTTTCTTGGCTTTTTTTCAGTTCTGATCCAACTGACCTTGATTTCTGAATATTTGACCTTGAATTTTTTAACTTTTCTTCATCATGTTCATTAGAATTAGCTGAAACTTTGTTAGGACCTGGAATATCAGCATTTGACAGTATATCTGGCTCCTGGGATACAGTTTCTTCGCTATCAGATTCCCGATTACCAATAACTTCTGACAAGGCTTCTGACCTTAACCTACCTCTAGATTTACTTCGTGTTATTGTTTTAGAAGGTATGAACTCTGGTTCCCCTAAATCCTGTTCCTTTGACTCATCATTTTTCCGTGTCCTTGATCTTCCTCTAGATCTACTTCTTTTTTCTTCCTTTGTTTGACTTTCTATCACATGATCTATGTTACACGCCTCATTTTCCATCTTCCTTGCCTTGCTCCTGCCACGTGATTTACTCCTTGTTGTGGACTGTTTTGTATTTTCTTCCATTTCATCTTTCATTTTCTTAGGTCTACCACGGGAACGACTTCTTGATTTAGTTGGCAAATCATCTTCAATATTGTCTTCATCATTTTTATTTTTGTGAAAACTTCCTACAGGTGACTCTGGATTTACAGAGATTTCAACATCAATATCTTCATTTTCACTTGCCTTTTCTCTGGACTTTCTTTTCTGAGCATCACCATTTGAATCTGACTGTCCTTCATCAACATCCTGATTCACTACTGTGATTCTCTTACCGTGAGATCTACTCCTTCCTCTGGACTCACTTCTCTCCCTTTCTTGTGCACTGCCTTTACTTTTAGACCTTGACCTTGAAGTTTTCTTGGGGATGTCTGGAGAACAACCCTTTAAAGGCAGATTATAAATAACTTCACCTTTTCCATTTGACTCTTTGCTAATCATCTTTTTTTCTCCTGCAACTGATTTTTTGTTCTGGTCAGACTTTAATTCCAGATTATCTGTTTGGTCAGATTGTAATTTGACATCATTTGTATGGACGGACTGTATTTTATGATCATTGATTTGGCTGTCAGTGGTTTGATTGTTTACTTTGTCCCTGAATGTACCATATGATTCCTTTTCTCCATGAACAGACACGTCCATAGACATATCATATACAGAAGATGCATGTTTTAGGACAGTTGGTGTCCTCTCATGGAAATCAAACATGGACTTAACGTTACTATCATCAGTTTCATGTTTAGTAAGCTTGATTTTGGTTTTAGAACGTGATCTTTGTGGTAGCTTGGTTGGTACACGTTCTCTAGTTCCATCGAACATTTTTCTCGACGCTGCAAATACAATTTTTCCTGGTTTTGGAAGTCTGAATTCAACAGCTGATTGATGTCCTTCAGTCTTTTTATCTTCTGTTTTACTATTATCTTTCAAGTTGTCATTGACAACCTCCTGATTCTTTCCTTTTTTATTGATATCATTTTTAACCATTTTGTCAACTTGAGCAGTAGATTTGCGTTTTTTATCTGAATTTTTAGAAGATTTGACCATTTTCTGATTATCTGCTTTTGTATCAGATGTTTCGAGAATAATTCCTTTAGAATTATCAATGATTTCAGTAAAATCCATATCACTATTAAAATACTCTGTAACATCTGTATCACCAAGATTATCAGGTGTTGTTTTTTTCATAGCAACTGGTAGTAAAAATGCGTCTTTAGATGATGGAACCAAAAATGTCTTCCTTTTGTCTTCCTTCGAGTTCACAGAAGTATCAGATTTTGAGGATTTTGGGGGCAAAGTTTCCTTTTTCATTGAAATATTTTCCTGTGACCTTGAAGTAACAACCTCTTGAGTATTTTCTGACACAACAAAAGTTTCTCTTCTATCCTTTGACTTGGTGGAGTTCTGCAAGGTACCAGAAGGTACTACAAATGTTCCTCTTCTGTTTTTATCTTGTTTTGTAAGTTCCTTGTCTTCTGATTCTACATTGTCAGGAAGAATAACAGTTTCTTTTGGACATTTTGTATTTGGATCATCAGTATATTTTGTACTACCATCATGATCTAATTTATCAGTTGTGTTTGTACTACACTCAGGATCTGGCAATACAAATGTTCCTCTTCGTTCTTTTTTACTTGGTTGTTCATTATTCTTAGTTGTGTTTTTTTCTTTCTTTTTTGAAACCTTTTTAGATTGATCATCTTTCACTTTCTCTAATGTATGAGTTGACTCAGTTGGATTTCCAGATAGATTTTGCTTTTTCTTTTTCCCTTCATGTTCAGAACTTTTCTCCTGTGTTTGCTGATCAGTACTTTCTATGTTTGTTTGTTTATCTGCCAGTTTTATGTTATTTATTTCCTTTTTCTGACCATCTATATTCTCTGACAAATCAACCTCCTCAAATTTCTGGCTCTCTTTCTCAGTATTTTTCTGCTTTCTCTTTTTACTTCTTGTTTTAGCATGTATATCCTCATTATCTACCGTTTCAATTGTGTTTTGTTTTTCTTCCTCTAAAACTTCTTCCTCTATACCTGCAATGGCACATTATAGAATTATAGAAATAAATATTAAGAGAACCTTCAGGAGTTATTTCATATCGAGCAGTATTAAATAAATGAATAGATAAAGACTTATTATGAAAAATGTTGCCAATAGTACCGGAAACCTTCTTTCAAATTTGAAGTGAATAAGTTTCAGCTGTAAATCTTATAAATTAGGAATGTCTTATGATAAAAAGTTACTGGTATGTCAAACCTATTACTGAGGTTACGACAGGGTGTGAAGTCACTGGTATGTCAAACCTATTACTGAGGTTACGACAGGGTGTGAAGTCACTGGTATGTCAAACCTATTACTGAGGTTACGACAGGGTGTGAAGTCACTGGTATGTCAAACCTATTACTGAGGTTACGACAGGATGTGAAGTCACTGGTATGTCAAACCTATTACTGAGGTTACGACAGGGTGTGAAGTCACTGGTATGTCAAACCTATTACTGAGGTTACGACAGGGTGTGAAGTCACTGGTATGTCAAACCTATTACTGAGGTTACGACAGGGTGTGAAGTCACTGGTATGTCAAACCTATTACTGAGGTTACGACAGGGTGTGAAGTCACTGGTATGCAAACCTATTACTGAGGTTACGACAGGATGTGAAGTCACTGGTATGTCAAACCTATTACTGAGGTTACGACAGGGTGTGAAGGATTTGCTTTTATTAAGAAACATCTTTTTGACAACTACTTCAGGGGGAAGTTTCAATTTCATAACTTCCAAGCCCAGCAGACTTTTTTTTTAATCTGACAGTACAGATGACAGCTGGAATGACTTAGACCCATTTTAGTCAAAAGTGTAATCATAGGAAAGCTCTTCTTGTGTGTAAGTCCATTACTTAAATGATTTATCTCAAGAGCTGAATTTGTAATTCCAATTGAAAGATATTTTTAACTACAACTTAGCACACAGTGCTCTAGCTAGAAATCAAAAGGGGCAGGGTGCCAGTGGAGGGCAGGGCACTTTTTATGATAAGAAAAGGCACTGCTCATTTTTTTGTCTACGTTTCTATGTGCATCATGAGTTAACGAATCTCTTTTTTTTTTACTGTATATGTTGTTTTTTTTAAATAAAGATGCTTTTCAACTATAGTCTTTATTTCATTGTTTGTGTATGATATGTTGTTTTTTTTAAATAAAGATGCTTTTCAACTATAGTCTTTATTTCATTGTTTGTGTAGTTATAAAAATAGATATAGGAAGATGTGGTGTGAGTGCCAATGAGACAACTCTCCATACAAATAACAATTTAAAAAGTAAACCATTATATTATGAATGATATAGTACATCTTCATCAACATATTATGTTTTTACAGTTTAACTTCACTCTACCCATTATTAAAGAATATGTGTTTTTTTTATATATAGGAATTATAGCTTTTAATGCAACTGAAACTGAGAGCATTACTAATTTAACAATGTTTAGAACATGGATTGCTAAAAGTATAATTATCAAGTAGAAATTGCAATACATATTCAGGGATCTCCATGGATGAAAATTGAACAATGGAGGAACTTTCACCATTATAAACCGTATCTACGCCGTACAGTGTAGCGCGATCAAAGTATTTCATCCCTCCACATAAGGATAGGTGAACATGCTAATTCATTGCTTATCTAAATTATATTTATTTTATTTATTTGAATTTTCATTATAAATACTATATAAAAGTATATATATTTTCAATAATTGCCGTTTGTAACCGTTCAAATGCCAAGCCCTCATGCCCCCTCCATTTCCCTTAGTCGAGAATGACCAATAGCTATCACGAAGGTCCCAATGTAGTTTTCTTGCTATTTTTGGTAATTGTAATGGGGGTTAAAATTCATGTGGAGCCTTTTTTTCACGGACATTGTCAAATTCAGAATTCATGAATCCATTACCGGTATGGCTGGTTTGCAGCAACGACAAAACGAGTCGTACAGTTATGTAAAAGGTAAAAAAGATTTGTAAAGCGGACGTGTTCAAATGAAAAGGTTTTTAATGACTTTATCTAGCAAATCGATGCTATATATATGCAACATGCATCTTTCGAGTCTGAATAGAAATCGGAAACTCGGATGTATCAATATGATTGTAAACTACGAAATGAATTCGGAATTACGATACGATATTTATTTACAGGAAATATTAAACGTTTTTACTTTTTAACTTTTAAAGTAATTCTATATGATCGTTACAAAAGAGGGACGAAAGATACCAAAGGGACAGTCAAACTCATAAATCTAAAACAAACTGACAACGCCATGGCTAAAAATAACTAGAGGCTCTCAAGAGCCTGTGTCGCTCACCTGTTAATGTGTTTACTGATGTCGGCCATCTTCGTTGGTAGGCGGGGTCATTAGACACTTTTTTTTTAAATAGATACCCTAGTATTATGATTGTAGCCAAGTTTGGTTAAATTTGGCCAAGTCGTTTTAGAAAAGATTTTTATACAAGTTACAAAAATGACGAAAAGTTGTTCAATATTGACTATAAAGGGCAATAACTCCTTAAGGGGTCCTCTAACAATTTTGATCATGCTGACTTATTTGTAGATCTTACTTTGCTGAACATTATTGCTGTTAACAGTTTATCTCTATCTATAATAGTATTCAAGATAATAACCAAAAACTGCAAAATTTCCTTAAAATCACCAATTTTAGGGCAGCAACCAAACAACAGGTTGTCCGATTCAACTCAAAATTTGTGAGGGGATATATCTTATTCTGATGGACATTTAAATCTTGAAAGATTTGCCCTAAATGTCTTAGTTTCAAAGATATAACGCAATAACTGCATTTTACCACTATGTTCTAATTTTAGCCATGTCGGCCATTTTGTTTGGTAGGCTGGGTCATCGGACACATTTTTTACAACTATAAACCACAATGATAATTGTGGCCAAGTTTGGTTAAATTTGGCAAAGTAGTTTTGGAGAAGAAGATTTTTAGAAAAGTTACAAAAAATGACAAAAAGTTGTTAAAAATTGACTATAAAGGGCAATAAATCCTTAAGGGGTCAACTGACAATTTTGGTCATGTTGACTTATTTGTAGGTCTTACTTTGCTGAACATTATTGCTGTTTACAGTTTATCTCTATCTATAATAGTATTCAAGATAATAACCAAAAACTGCAAAATTTCCTTAAAATAACCATTTCACAGGCAGCAACCCAACAACAGGTTGTCCTATTCGTCTGAAAATTTCAGGGCAGATAGATCTTCACCTGATCAACCATTTTACCCCATGTCAGATTTGCTCTAAATGCTTTGGTTTTTGAGTTATAAGCCAAAAACTGCATTTTACCCCTATGTTCTATTTTTAGCCATGGCGGCCATCTTGGTTGGTTTGATGGGTCACGCCACACATTTTTTAAACTAGATACCCCAAGGATGATTGTGGCCAAGTTTGGTAGAATTTGGCCCAGTAGTTTCAGAGGAGAAGATTTTTGTAAAAGTTTACAGACGACAGACGACGGACGCAGGACGACGGACGACGGACGCCAAGTGATGAGAAAAGCTCACTTGACCTTTCAGGTCAGGTGAGCTAAAAAAGACAAACAAACAACAGCACACACGACACAACATAGAAAACTAAAGAATAAACAACACGAACCCCACTAAAAAAACTAGTGGTGATCTCAGGTGCTCCGGAAGGGTAAGCAGATCCTGCTCCACATGCGACACCCGTCGTGTTGCTTATGTGATAACAAATCCGGTAAATAGTCTAATTCGGTAGGTCACATTCAGGAAAGGGAAGGGGATTGTAGTTACGACGTAAGGAACATATCCGATATCATTTGTGATACGGTTATTCCATAACGGTCAACCAACTCGTGATGGCGTCCGTAAAATTTACGAAGGGAAAATACAGCAGTACTCGAGTTATTTATTTGCGATAAAATAATAATTACTGTTTTACGTCTTATTTTGTACTTCTTACAAAGGGGGATGCTGATTGCGTAAGTCAAAATAAAAGCACGTGTTCTACTTGTTAAACTTTGTAACTAGACTATTAATTTATTTATTTAATCTGAATTATCATAAGCATTTGTGGAAACTAAATTAAATAATTCGACAAATGAATCGTCTATCTTCAGATAATATTCTCCTGTCTGCTTTGTTGATCTACCTGTACAAGCTCAGGTACAAGTGATTAGCGATCTTAATCCGGATATTCCTCAGGCGTTAGAACTGGATTATACTATAAAAAAAGCCTGAAGGTTATGCAATTACAAGCATTTGATTATAATTGCTAAAAAAAATGGCGTCAGGCTATAAAAACGATCACAGTTTTGAACGATGGCGCAAGACATTTGAACGATGGTGCAAGTCATTTGACGATGGCGCAAGACATTTGAACGATGGCGGGGCGCCATCGTTGAACAGGCCATGGAGATCCCTGCATATTTTTTAATATGTTCAAAGACAGTTAATATCTTTAAGGTAACATTATTATGTTATTATATATTCAATTGGTTATTTATTCCTTTTTTTGATACTAGATAATATTTTAAGAGCACAAGTTTGTAATAAGCTAAAACAGGGGAAGTAATTCCAAAATCAATTTCCACCACAATTGGGTTAATAAAAACTGTGCTTGTCGCTAACAAGTTGAGATGAAAGGCATTTCTGTAAAGGCATAGTTTTATTTTGATGACTTAAATTCAATTCTAAAGTCATAAAAGTCTTCACTTATATATACGCTCTTCCATTGTGACTTGGAGATCGAAAATGCCGACCCAAGCTAAACACACTCGCTGACACATTCATCAAAAGTATGACAAAAAGATACATTGTCCTAATTAAATTACCTAGTTATTAACACCTTTGAAGTCTTTATCATTGTAATTGAGTGTAATGACATGATTGGGGCAATCACACAGGTGTCATATATGTAATTAACTTGGAAATCAGAAATCGATGAACCAAAATTTTACCAAAACGGCACAAGATAATTTTGGAAAAAGACGTCAGGGGGCAGAAGGGCGCGGATGAAGGCACCCAGGGCGCGGCTGAGGGCACCCAGGGCGCGGCGCCCTTCTATTTTGGGCTAGCGAGACCACTGGCACAAACACGAAATATATTTTAACTATGACTAATCAGTGGTTAAAATTGAATTCTTCAGCGAGGTGTTTGCAAGAAAACAAATTTTATGGAAAAACTAGACAATGCCGTAAAAGGAAAGCAATTCGTCAATTATCATTTTGGTATTTGATACTCTATTTTTCAAAGCAATATTGGAGTTTTCAAGTACCTGTTGAGCTCTCTATTGTACATATGTACTAGCATAAAAAGGTAAAAGTATTCAAAATATTAAACAAACATATTATTCAGATATATATGACAGACACACCTTCCTCTACAGGTAATTCCATCATTTCATCAGGCTGTAAGACATCATCAATCAACATAGACTGTTCTGTAATGATACTCATGTCTAATCGTGCCACTCTCTGTGGCAGCGATCGTGTAGGTGAGTCAGTCATTAATACCTTAGTTTGATGTAATGGGGCCCTGAAAAACATATACTATGTTTAATCACTTTATTCATATTACATTTTAATATGACTGTTTAAGGAAAACCAGAATTAGTTACATTGATATAAAGATTCATTTAACATCATTCTGATAAAAGGATTTCTGTTATCAAAAATATTTATATATTGATACTTTTTTTAATTTTTGAGTTGAGTTGTACTTTTTAGTAGTAATTATAATTTATTTGTTGTGTTTTTCATAACAATTCAACAGCCAAGAAAGTTGACTAATACCAAGATGTTTTTATGTTTTTTGCATTTATATTATTGGTTTATGATCGTTCTACATGTTAAACATAACTTTAAAAGAAAATATATCAAATGATTTTCCAATTTGCAATTGATTTCAACTGAAGATATGTTTATGACAAACAACAATCTTCAACAGATGTCAAATGCTGACAAACATTCACATAAATCATTTTGGCAGATGAGCTGTAGTTTACCACCACTTACCTTACAATTTGTTCACGATGAAAGTCTCCATCATCATCAGAGATCAAACAAATTGATGAAGATCTACATGACCCTGTTGACCTTCGAGATACATTCATACACAAATCCATAGCTTCTCCAAGACTTGCAGTAGCATCAAACAACTGCTGTCCCATCTTACCAAGATGGTTCTTTAACTCAGATATATATTTCTAAAAGCAAGCAAATAAAATGTTCAAATGCATCATTATAAATTAAAGGGAAGCAATAATCAAAGAGCTGAAAGCTCTGAGGAAAAATGACGCCAATGTCTCTAATATTGGGATACTTTTTATGCAAGTCTTGATTTTCACATACTGCAATTAGTTTAACATTGCAACATGTCTTGTACGGATATAATTGATATTCGTATAAGTGTGTGTGAAGTAAAGATGAAAACTGGCTGTTTTTTTTAATAGTCCAAATAATTATGACGTCTTGGAAGGCTATTTTAAATTTTTGCTTCGACGCCTTCGTCAAAGAAAATAATAATATAGCCTTTCAAGATATCATAATTATTTGGACCAGTTTTTTTAGTTCAAATGAAAAGGTCAAGACTACCTGAATGATCTACAGTATCCATAGACTACTGGCTGTTTTTTGTGCAAATAAATACTGTAGAAAGGCCTGTATAGTTCGCACTGGTACATAGTCCGAACCCCCTTCTCCCCACGAAATTTTAAAAAATTTCTGTTGCTGTTAGAAAAGGTCTAATGAAACTCTGGTAATTTCAAATCCTGTGCGATCGTTTGCGGTATTTTCTTGGGAAAACCAGTTTTCCATCATCAAACAGAAGTTGAAACTGCTTGTTAAAGATTCTTATGATTGTTAAAATAAGTTTAATTCACTTACAAAACAATTTAGAAACTTGTGTACGTTTAAACAGGAAGTTTAAAAAGCACGTGTAAAAGAAGAAATTAACCGGTGAGAGTTGAAATCCGAACTGACATGACAGATATCACTATAATATATACGACTTTGAAAGTAAAACAGTTCCATCCTTTTGTAAAACAGTCTTTAATATACCTATCACATTAATGTTTGTAGGGTCTTTAAAAGCTAATACAACGAACCATATTAGTCAGTATGAAACACCAAAACAGAATAAACAATAACCGATTACGTTTTGTAATTTACAAATTCTAAGCTGGTTTACGGTTGTCTTTTTTACTATGTATCGTTTCAATCAAGCAGATACCAGTTTATTTCAACCAATGCATTGAAAAGAAACGAGAAATTTGTAATGTAAGGTTTAGTTTTTATATTTATCAGTATTAATTTGATATCGAATAGAAATAACTTATTAATATGGATGAGTTAAAATTATTAGTTTGAAAATTGATGAGAGCGCCCTCTACAATATCAATAACAAGATGGAGGAATGTAAACAAACCACCTCGCTGAAAAATTGAACTTGTTCTCTTCTTTCTTGCTTATTGTACTCTATAGTCTGCACCCCCTCTGAAGGTCCAATTTTGTAGAATAAAACCGCAGACTATACAAGCCTTTCTATGGACAGGTCAAGATTTTTTTTTGTAAATAAAATAAAGTATGTAAACTGGTTCCTGTCCGACTACAACACTTTGTTCGGGTGTAGCATAATACAAGCAGATTCCAGTTAGTATGTAAAATAGTAAATATGAAACTGAGTGCGGTAGGCGGAAATATAATCGACTTCCAGTTCTGGTCAATGGTATTGGAAACATACCGCTGATAGCGTCATTTTCCAAAAAATAATACTATGTGATTTTAGGGAAGAGGTTTAAAAAAAAAAATCACAAATAAAACATAGCTTACATGTACCAGGCTTTTTTTTCACTAAAGAGAGCATCAGAATTAGAAATGTAGGTAATTAAAGGGGATTTTTTTTCATAGAAATTAAATTTAAACATGATATAACTTTGAAGCACTGTTAGAATCTTAAAGTAAATATTTTATTATCTTTTTTGTTATCATATATTTGGTTCCTAATCATAGTTTATTATACCTCCATTCTTATCTGAACTTCATTCTCTATTTCATCTGGTTTAAGTCCAGCTAGGTGTTTGTATGTAGTAACTTGTGTCTGTAGACCAATTATCTCCCTTTTTTGGTCCATTATAACATTACTGGCCATTCTGAGATCCTTTCTGGTTTTCTCTAGAGTCATGGCTAACTGTCTATTGTTTGACTGCAGTGTTTGTTTGATAACTCGACTGGTTACTAGAAATATACATGAAAAGTCTCAAGATCTAAATTTTGCTTAAAAATTTATAAACAAATTGAATACATTTCTATATATTTTATATGATGGTCATACAATTGAGAGGTTTAGCAAGCTATATAACCAGGTTTTATCTACCATTTTCTACATAAGAAAATGGCTGTACCAAGTCAGGAATATGACAACTTTGTGTAATTTGATTGAATAAAAATATGACCTGACATATCTTCTGTGGATGTTGGCCAATCATAGCAAATATATGCAGACTCCATTAAAAAGCATTAAGAAAGTCTTTAACAGTTTTACTATCTTTAATTCCTTGTTCATTGACAAATAAAAAGGCAAACTTACAGTTATTAAGCAGTTTGTACAATACTGAAAATACTCTATATTGGAGTGGCATTTTTATTACAAGAAAGGGATTACAAAACAAAAACATGTGCAAAATGGAGATAAAATACAGATTTTACTCAGTATTCTCCACAGGATTTTGTGATAGTGCTGTGGTAAGCGCGTAATTTCGATAATTCTCTTTAAATAAACTTTGTTGCGGCATGCAGTTTGTTTGTAATTGATTTGTTATGTGTTTTTCTTATATTATGATATTGATGTTTTCTCTTGTAATGATGTCCTCATCATGCTCATGGAAGTTACTCCTTTGTTTGTTAATGTTATTGTCTGGATATAGAAGAAGAGTCTTTTTTTCTATACCATAAAATTGAGAAAGGAAATGGTGAATATGTCAAAGCGACAACCACCCGACCATAGAGCAAACAACAGCCGAAGTGAATGTGAATGTGAAGATTTCTAAGCACTAACAGGTGATGTTGCAGAACTTGTAGGACCAACATTTAAGTCATTGTCAGCTTCTGTGTTTGGTTTTGTAACCCAGTGTAGCAGTGTACTGTTAACCTTGGAATTGACATTTTTTAGCATAATGATTTCTCATTTTTCTGACCTTAGCGTTTTATAATATTCCAATGGCTTCATCCAGTGACATTTTAATAAACTTGTCTCTGCTTCATTCAAGCTGGACACCGAGAAATAGAACTTCTCAAGTTGTATCAGCTTGGGGTTTGTTTTTCTAATCATATCCTCCTAATTGTTTTCTAATGGTAAAATTCATAACTGCAGAATTGCTGACTAAACAATTATTAGTTCAAATAGGTGATAATTATTACTTCAAAGACTTGCTAATTTTCAAGGGTTCCTTTCGTATGGATAGTGACAAACCCCTGTGTTTGATCGTTTTTAAAATCATCCTTTGTTCAAAGTTCATTAAACAAATTTGTGAGTGTCGTCGGGAAATGCGGTCAATTAATTTCATCTCATTTCATTCATATATGCCTTTATATATTCTTTTAATTTGAAAAATAGATGTCAATGTTGAAATCTTTATTTATTTTGATCTTCCAAAGTCACCATTTTGTAAATTGTATTAGACTGGTCCAGCGGAGTTACTTAGTACAAAGAAAATAATTTATTCAGAAATAGTAAACCAGTCGATCACGTGATCTGAAGTGAAAAATAAGCGGGAAATTTGACAAAAATGACGAAAAAAAATATAGTGATGTGCTTGCGTTTGGATAGCGCTGCTGTTAGTGCAATAGAACAGCGGGAAATTGTGATAGCGCTGAAAAGCGCAGTGCTTAAACAGCCTGGGGAGAACACTGTAATTTCTGAAATGACCAAAGTTATTTCTGTAAAAAAAAAATTATATTTTGTTTTGTTTTAAATTCCAATCCGCTGTTTAGGAAATGACTTGCAAATATGAACATTCTGGAACCCTCTGTTCTAGTAATTATTACATTAGCATTCAAATTCTAAAAGGTGTTTATTACGGTAATCAAACATTACATAGGCAGAAGATCCTGAAAGGTGTCTAACAGACAGTAGAATGGAGCGATTTGATCTGTATTTGAATCAGATTGAGTTATAACTATCAGTGTAAACACAAACAGTACCACTTCTATTGAAACTTTTGGAGAGTGAAGACAGTGATGTATTCAAGTTTCTTTTCTGTTTAAAAGTCTTAGCTTTATCTTTTTTCATAACTCTCTTTAATGCTCTTCTTTTCTTTGGTGGAACCTCAATCTTCATGGAATCTGACATGCTGATATCTTCAGTATCCTAAAATAAAAATAAAAATCTCTAAATTTCTATGTCAGACATATATTAGAAGAAATAATATATACATTATGAGCAAAGTTTCAAGTTAATTAAACTTCAACCTCAGCAAAATCTACCTTGACCAAAAACTGTAACCTGAACTTCCCACTATCATTTTGAATTTTCTATGCTCAGTGGACTGTGAAATTAGGGTCAAAACTTTAAATTTGAAAAGATCATATCATTGGGAACACGTTTTCTAAGTTTCAAGTTGATTGGACTTTAACTTCATCAAAAACTAAACTTTGACCAAAAACTTTAACCAGAAGCTGGACAGACGGATGAAGAACAAATTTACGCACAGACCAGAAAACATAATGCCCCTCTACTATCGTAGGTGGAGCATAACAATAAAAATGCATAATTGTATAATGCACTATGTTTAACAAAATAAAAGATATCATTTATGAAGATATTAAAGTGTAACCTGAGAGCGCGAATTTCATTACAAAATTACTTCTCTCCACCAGGACCTCTGTGTTACAAGGCAGCGCTTATACCGACTGAGCTAAAGAAGTACTTCCTTAGCTCAACCGCTTACGGCTGACTAAGTATCTACCAAATGTTCTAAGGGAAGCAATCCCGTCACAAAAGAAAAGGGGCCCCAATATAGAGCCTTGGGGTACCCCCTTTGGATGTCAGCCCAGCTACTCAGAACACTGTTTACTTTAATTTGCTGTTTTCTTTCAGAGAGATATGATTTTAATAAAGATACTGAATGTGGAGAAACACCATATGCTAGTAATTTATCTAGTAAAATTTCATGAGGTAGGCAGTCAAAAGCTTTTGATAAATCCATAAGAACTGCAGCTATATAAGTTTTTGTCTAAAGCTTTATGCCAGTCTTCCAAGCAACATAGTCTGACAATCATGTCCTCTACTGAAAGCACATAGATAAGGATTAAAAATGGAATCAAAGAAATCTGCAGACTGGAAAAATATGCACATCATAAATGACATTTATAATCCAGTTATAAGTATTCAATTTTCTGAAACATAGACTAGATACAACTTTTACATATCTAGGTCCTGCCATGCCTTAATACTTTTCTAGATTTATTAGTTTGTCTCTATTAATTGATCTTAGTAGATTTTGATAAAAAAAAAAAAAAAAAAAAAAAACATTTTTTGTGATGTAAACACGGAAATATTTTCAATTCCTTTGATGAACCTTAAGCTACTCTTGATTAGTGTTTGCTATGCATAAAATGCTGCTTTTTTTATTAAAGTTTTTTGCACTGGTACGTCCCCTTCCCTGTATTGAAGTTTGATTATTTATGGGTATAATGTTTGTGTAATGTATTGACTCACAGGAGACTCCATTTTGTTGAATTTAGCGCTTTTTGTGAAAAAGAATTTGATTGGTTTATTCAAAATTATAAATTACAAAACAAATTCCGAGAAAGCAGAGATTATATTTCCGGATAATTTCTATCATTTGTAAAAGATACTGTGATGCAGATGATCTGTGATAAAAGTCACAGTGTATGCTATATTGTTTCCACTCCATATGGGCACCATAATTCCTATTGTGCTTTTTTAATTTTTTAATGTATGTATGTTCATATATATATATATTTATTATTATATGTCATATATATATATATTTATTATTATATATGTCATATATATATATATTTATTATTATATGTCATATATATATATATTTATTATTATATATGTCATATATATATATATTTATTATTATATGTCATATATATATATATTTATTATTATATATGTCATATATATATATATTTATTATTATATGTCATATATATTCATATACAAACAATGAATAAAATAAATCAACTAACTTCAGTGTACTATTATGAACCAGACTTTTTAAAACTGAAACATTGTTAAAAACCATATTCTGACACAGAAAAAAAAACATGCGTCCCCTTTTTTTGTATTTTTATCTGACTTATTCAAGAACCAATACATACAATTTGTAACATAATACATATAAAAACTAGAGGCTCTCTAGGTCCTGTGTCGCTCACCTGTACTTACTGATGCTTTGGAAATCATGTAAAATAAGGTTAAAATCAAAATTTATAGTATGAGATATCATTAGATACTATAATAATATCTAAGATAATAGCAAAAACTGCAAAATTTCCTTAAAATTACTTAACTCAGGGTCAGCAACCCAACAACTGATTGTCGGATTTTTCTGAAAATTTCAGGGCAGATATATCTAAATTTGATGAACATTTTTGCCACCAGTCAGATTTGCTCTAAATGCTTCAGTTTCAGAGATATATAAACCAAAAACTGCATTTTACCCTATGTACTATCTTGGACTATCTTGGTTGGCTGGCTGGGTCAACAGACACATTTTTTAAACTGCATACCCTAATGATGATTGTGGACAAGTTTGGTTAAATTTGCCTAAGTAGTTTCAGAGGAGAAGATTTTTGTAAAAGATTACAAAAAATTAAGAAAAATTGGAAAAATTGACTATACAGGGCAATAACTCCTGAAGGGGTCAATTGACCATTTTGGTCATTTGACTTATTTGTAGATCTTACTTTGCTGAACATTATTGCTGTTTACAGTTTATCTCTATCTATAATAATATTCAAGATATTAACCAAAAACGGCAAAATTTCCTTAAAATTACCAATTCAGGGGCAGCAACCTAACAACGGGTTGTCCAATTCATCTGAAAATTTCAGGGCAGATAGATCTTGACCTGATAAACAATTTCACCCGGTCAGATTTGCTCTAAATGGTTTCTGAGTTATAAGCCAAAATCTATATTTTTAGCCATGGCGCCCATCTTGGTTGGCTGGCTTGGTCAACGGACACATTTTTAAAACTACATACCCTAGTGATGATTGTGGACAAGTTTGGTTAAATTTGCCATAGTAGTTTCAGAGTTGAAAATTTTTGTAAAAGATTACAAAAATTTACGAAAAATTGTTAAAAATTAACTATAAAGGGCAATATCTCCTTAAGGGGTCAATTGACTATTTTGATCATGTTGACTTATTTGTAGATCTTACTTTGCTGAACATTATTGCTGTTCACAGTTTACCTCTATCTATAATAATATTCAAGATGATAACCAACCAGATGCTCCACAGGGCGCAGCTTTATACGACCGCAGAGGTTGTACCCTGAACAGTTGGGGCAAGTATGGACACAACATTTAAGTTTGATACAGCTCTGAATTTGGATTGTGATTAAATAGTTGACACAACTTAGGTTTCTGACACAGAATGAATGTGGTCTAATTAAAACTTCAACTTAAAAAACTTTAAAATTTTAAATTGGACATTTACCCATTATGGTCCAATATCCAAAATCTAAATACATGGTTAGATTCAGCATATCATAGAACCCCAAGAATTCAATTTTTGATGAAATCAAATAATGTTCAATTTTAGACCCTTTAGACCTCAATGTGGACCAATTTGATAACCAGGCCCAAATATTAAAAATCTAAATACATGGTTAGATTCAGCATATTAAAGAACCCCATATATTCAATTTTTGTTGAAATCAAACAAAGTTTAATTTTTGACCCTTTGGACCTTAATGTAGACCAATTTGAAAACGGGACAATACTGTGCAATTGAATATTTCTTGCTATTGCGCAAAACTGTGCAATTGAAAATTTCTTGTTATTGCGCAATACTGTGCAATTACATATTTCTTGCTATTGCACAATACTGTGCAATTGAAGATTTCTTGCTATTGCACAATACTGTGCAATTGAAGATTTCTTGCTATTGCGCAATACTGTGCAATTGAAGATTTCTTGCTATTGCACAATACTTAATATAATAATTTTGGACCCCGATTTGGACCAACTTGAAAATGTGGCCCATAATCAAAAATCTAAGTACATGTTTAGATTCAGCATATCAAAGAACCAAAAGAATTCAATTTTTGTTAAAATCAAGCTAAGTTTAATTTTGGACCCTTTGGACCTTAATGTAGACCAATTTGAAAACAGGACCAAAAATTAAGAATCTGAATATACGGTTAAATTTGGCATATCAAAGAACCCCAATGATTCATTTTTTGATGAAATCAAACCAAGTTTAATTTTGGACCCTTTTGGACCCTAATTCCTAATTCCTAAACTGTTGGGACCAAAACTCCTAAAATCAATCCAAACCTTTTTTTTGTCATAAACCTTGTGTTAAAATTTCATAGATTTCTATTTACTTATACTAAAGTTATTGTGCAAAAACCAAGAAAAATGCTTATTTGGGACCTTTTTTTGCCCCTTAATTCCTAAACTGTTGGGACCAAAACTCCCAAAATCAATCCCAACCTTCCTTTTGTGGTCATAAACCTTATTTTATATTTCATAGATTTCTGTTGACTTATACTAAAGTTATTGTGCGAAAACCAAGAAAAAGCTTATTTGGGCCCTTTTTGGCCCCTAATTCTTAAACTGTTAGGACAAAAACTCCCAAAATCAATCCCAACCTTCCTTTTATTGTCATAAACCTTGTGTTTAAATTTCATAGATTTCTATTTACTTATACTAAAGTTATAGTGCGAAAACCAAATGTCTTCGGACGACGACAACGCCACTGTCATACCAATATACGACCCAAAAAGTTTCAATTTTTGCGGTCGTATAAAAACGGCAAAATTTCCTTAAAAATACCTTTCTAGGGGCAGCAACCCACTAACAGGTATTCAGATTCATCTGAAAATTTTCAAGCAGATAGATCTTGACTTGATAAACAATTTTAACCCCATGTCACATTTGCTCTAAATGCTTTGGTTTCAGAGATATAAGCCAAAATCTACATTTTACCCCTATGTTCCATTTTTAGCCATGGCGGCCATCTTGGTTGGTTGGCTTGGTCACCTGACACATTTTTAAAACTAGATACACCAATGATGATTGTGCCCAAGTTTGGTTTAAGTTGGGCCAGTAGTTTTAGAGGAGAAGATTTTTGTAAAAGTTAACATCGACGGAGGCAAAGTGATGAGAAAAGCTCACTTGGCACTTCGGGACAGGTGAGCTAAAAAAAAAGGAAAATCACCAAAAAACTGAACTCAGAAGGAAAATCCAAAATGGAAAGACCCTATTCGAATGGCAAAATCAAAAGCACAATCACATCAAACGAATGGATAACAACTGTCATATTCCTGACTTGGTACAGGCATTTTCTTTATATATTTAGAATCCAAATAAAACTCCAACTTTTTGTATTTAGGGTATAATTGCTCTTTTATCATGGCAATTCAGTTGTTGTAGGGGATTTCTTACATGATGACAAAATTGACCAAACTATTGACATTCATGCACGAATAGATTGCTTTAAAAATATAAGTCTCATTTTTAAGTTTTTTTTATCATTCATTTGTGAACATATATCAACATAGTCACAAGTAGTATAGGGAACTTCTTTTCAGCATGTATAGAGTCAAGACTTTGTGGCTAGTTCTTCTACAACCTGATTCTGTTAGGCTTTGGCCTCAATAGAAGAAAGGTGGAACTATTGGAACTTCCAAAACGCTAGATTTTAAAATAAATACATGTTTTGTACTATGAGACAACAAAAACACATCATAGGACGACCCATGCACAAACAAAATATTTGTATTTGTATTGTATTATATAAACAAAAGTGCACACACTGGAATGTCTCAGCTGCTTTACTGGTATTTTGATTTTATTTTGATAGTCTTAAATATATAGCTTTACTTCAGGTATCACATAAACTTAACATGATCCAAGAACATGGGCTAAGGTCAGATAAACCAAACTAGAAATACATGTACACCTCTCAAAATATAGTTGACCTATTGCTTATTTTTGAGCCTGCGACTTCTGTCAAAGATAGCTTACCACAGGTATATGGATCTGGCAGAGATGGCTTTAACAAACTTCTTAAAAGTTTAGTATTTTGGAGGGTAGAGGACCTTTATCCTTCACATGGCGTTGTCAGTTTGTTTTAGATTTATGAGTTTGACTGTCCCTTTGGTATCTTTCGTCCCTCTTGTATATAGATTCGTTATGCTATTAAGTTTTCGTCATAAAACCATAAAATTTAACCCCGACCAATGAACCATGCAAATGAAAAATGAAGTCAAGGTTTGATGATACATACAGACATATATACATCTGACAATCCTTCCATTCACCAATTTAAAGTTGATACATTGATTACAGTTTAAGAAAAACAGACCAAAACATAACCACTGAGCAATGAACTGTGAAAGTGAGGTCAAGGTAAAATTATTCCTGACATGTACATCATAAAATATTTCCATGCAACAAATAGTTGACCTATTGTATTAGAATAAAAAGACCAAAACACAACTAAGAGTGCACACACTGAAATGTCTCACCTTCTTTACTAACCATTGCTATAATGTTGAGTTCTAAATTTAAAGTTTTACTACAACTATCACATAAGTTAAACAAGATCCAAGAAAATGAGGTCAAGGTCAGATAAACCAAAATAGAAATACATGTACACCCTACAACCATTCAATACACTAAATATGGTTGACCTATTGCTTATAGTTTCTAAGAAACAGACTTAACCAAGAAAACTAAACATTAACCAATGAACCATGAAAATGATGTCCAGGTCAGATGAATGATGCCATGCAGACATGTTCACCTTTCAATCAATCTATGCATTAAATATAGTTGACCTATTACTTATAGTATCAAAGAAACAAAATTAACCATGAAAACTATCATTGACCAATGAACCACCAAAATGAGGTCAAGATCAAATGATACCTGACAGACAGACATATCAAGCTTACAATCCTTCTATACACCAAAAATAGTTGACCTATTGCATATAGTATTAGAAAAAAAGACCAAAACTCAAAAAAGTTAACTTTGAACACTGAACCATGAAAATGAAGTCAAGGTCAGATGACATCTGCCAGTTGGACATGTACACCTTACAATCCTTCCATACAGCATAGACCTTTTGCATACAGTATAAGAAAAACAGACCAAATATAAAGTATTTAATAAGTTATTTAATGTTGGGCTGCCAGATCACTATCTCTATGTGGAGCTTTCTGCGACTTTTCTGCGACAAAATTCGCAAGGTCAGATGAAAACTGTCTGAAGGACTTTCAGACTTTGCAAGGTATGTACATTTCAAATAGTTATTCTTTTATTCATAATATTAAAGAGAGAAATTATCATTACAAAAAAATCTGGACTTTTTTTTAAGTATACTTCTAGAACCATGAAAATGAGGTAAAGGACAAAGAATCCAAAGTAACCCTCACAGACTTGTTTCCATTTAAATAAACAAATACCCAATCCCTTTCAGAGGAAACACCTTCCTCATATTACATGCTGGTAGTCAGATACACTCTTCAACTTTGTCCTTTATTTGTCACTTTTTTAATCAAGCATCTTTGATGAGTCTTTTGAAGACGAAACGCGTGTCTGGCATACAAAATTTCAATCCTGTTTTTTGGTATCTATAATGAGTTTATTTATATCCACAAAATTGTGGTAAATGGAATACGCTTTCATGATTGTATAGAAAATTATGAGAAATCATATTCATCGATCTTTATGTTTTTTTATGCAAATACCCTCTTCCAATCGGGGGTATATATATTTTTTTACAAATAGCTGACAAAAATTAAGGTACAATGTGGTATCTCTGATAGAAAATGATAATAAAGTAATACTCCAGCTTAAATTTTTCTTGGTAATAAAATGAGTTTGAAATATTCCTCTAATATTTTGGATGACAAATTAAGTGTCGCTGTTCCATTTCCTAATTACTAGAATATTTAAATATAAAGGCCTTGTAATAAAAAAGAACTCATAACAATTTTGGAATGAACTTAATATAATCATAAAATATTACAATATAGCACTTTTCAATATAGCTATGTTCACTTTTATTGCACACAAACAAGACATATAGCGGTAGCATATTTTAATATTACACAATGTTTCCTATCAAAGTTTAAGAATTATTAATTTTTAAAGTTGAACACAATATAACAAAGGCAGAAAGAAATAGTTAACAGTGGATATCACATCCTCAATCCATACAAAGGAGTAGGTTCAGTAAGACCCCTTTTTGGCCTCAAAATATAGCAGTTTTAGAAAATTGTGAAAATGTAATCTTT
The DNA here is from genome assembly GCF_963676685.1 of Mytilus edulis. NCBI lineage: Eukaryota > Metazoa > Mollusca > Bivalvia > Mytilida > Mytilidae > Mytilus > Mytilus edulis. The sequence continues at coordinate 100,463,920 of NC_092345.1, read as the reverse complement.
GAGCTATATTTTGGAAAGTAAAATGCTTGTGCTACATAAATATGAGCTGTTTTCGATAATACAATGCACACATATCACGTTTCAGCATCATTAAGTCATGCTAAATTACTGAAATCTTTAAAATTTAAGCATTTTGGTTAATTTTTAGCCGGTTTCCGTCTAAAATGAAAGTGGCCGCATTCGTGTTCATTCATAATATTGAAATCAGAGCGTTTTTAATGACTAAATCAGTTAAAATCTTTCACAGAAACTAATCGAATCAATTGAAATAGACAATTAAGTGTTTAAAAAGTGTCTAAAAACTTTCGTTAGATGAACCTGAGATTTGAGGCCAAAATCGGCCCTTACCGGACCTACGCCTTTATCAGGAAATACTAAAAATGCATTCTAATTTTACACCAACACATTGTGTAATTCAGAAAACCATCTTAAATCCTCTTATCTAGAATACAACCATTCCTGGAAAAAGCCCAACTTAAAACATATACCACACCTTTTTTATATTGGCTGAATACGCCCTTGCATACATAGGATTAAATAATTAGACTGAATGATAAATATTCACATTTTCTTGGTCACATAGCTTGCCCATTAGTAGATAATAGAGAAACAGAATTGATATATTTCAGTTTAAAAATGTAGTAAATTTGTAATTTTAAAAACATCCTGCACTAAAAATGACTTAAGGGGGCTCGAGGGTATAAATCCATCTTTTTTTAAATATAGGATTTTGCTATTTTTTTCTATAAATGAACTGCATCATATACTTAACAGAAAAATTAAATAAAAAAATGGGGTCACTGATCATTTAAGATCACAATCTGCGTTTGAAAGAAGCATGCATTTTTGTTAAGGTATTAATTTTCTGTTGAAAGGTAATAACAAAAAAAAATCAACTTAATTACAGAAATTTTACAATTGTTTAGTTTAAGTACAGCTTATTTGAAAAATGTAATAAAAAATATAGGTCACTGATGAGTTTAAAAAGATATTTTAATTTAAATGCCAAAAAATGGCATTTTTGTACCTAAGGGAGATAATTTGAAGCTTTTTCAATAATATAAACATTTTAAAAGTCATCTGGGGCTAAAACAAATCTATTTTATGGTTGATTTTTGTGTGTACCATAGCATAAACTAACAACTATTAGTGTTAATGAAGAAAAAAAAAATTGTACCCTCGAGCCTCCTTAAAAAAACAATAAACTGATATCAATTGTGATTCACTAAACAGCAGTAAAACTGAAATATTTTGGATAAGTTATGATATATCCACAAAGATAACTAAGGATCTAATCACTGGTCCTAACATCAAATTAGGTAACTATATCATTAATGAATAGTAGACAAATCATATCTACATGTATATAATGTAGTTTTTCTTTATAGGCCTTTATTTCTGTGTCATTTGGTCTCATGTCAATAGTTGTCTCATTGGCAATCATACCACATCTTCTTTTTTATATCTTTACAATACTAGTAGATTATTGATAGTTAAAACTTATTTAACTTTAAAATGAATTAAACTTCCCAGAATTTTATACTAAAAAGACCTTTTTAAAACATAGTGAGCAAATAAAATGATTAAATGAATAAATGATTCTGGCTACACACGGTTTGTAGCTTTGTATGATACAGTTTCTATATGTTGTAATACACCGTCTATAAATGGCCTCTCTGCAGAGTTAACTTTCATCTGTAATAATATTGTTTCTTGTAAAGATTTGGAATATCTGCAAAAAAAAATATCACATGAACTAAACTCAAAATTAGGAAGTTTCTTGGAATACATAATATAATTTCAAACAAATGTAATATGAAAACATCATTTTGTTTTTTTCGTTTATTTACCTAAAAAAATTCAGTGGGATTAAAAAACATTTTAATACCTTGAAATTCCCTTTTTTTTTTTTTATCTTATAAATCTTTTTACTGTAGAATTTAAATTGCTAGATACAGTACTACAGTCTACAAGCAAGTAATGAGAGAAAACAAACATTGGTTGTTTGCATTGGCTTTCTCAATTTTATACAATACTGGAAAACCAAATTTCATCTCTCTTTTGTGTTTAATTAGGTCTTTCCACTTTTCGTGGAAAGACCTTTTGTTTTTCTTCTGATTATTAGCTCTTTCCAGTTTTCATTGAAAGACCTTTTGTTTTTCTTCTAATTATTTTTTTTTTTTTTTTTTCTTCTGGCGTCTGAGATGCTTTTTTGTTTTATAACATATCGAATGGATTTTTGGCCAATGATGTTGTACAGTAATGGGGGTTATAAACTCACCCTGTGTGACCGAAAAACTTATTCTTATAGAAGTTATCTCCCCGTACCCCCTTTTTCTTGTATATAATATCGCTATACATTTTGTATCTCTAAAACTGTAAAAGATTTTAACAAACTGTTTTCACCAAATTGTTTGTCTACTCTTAAGAATGATTTGGTTAATTTTAACCGGAGTGATAGGAAGACATCTTATGGGAGTTATTCCCTTTGACAATTTAAGATAGGCGATATGTTGGATAAATTCATACATTATAAGTCGTAGAGGCCTAAAGTCTTTTGATATGGAGTCCTTGGTCCATTTGGGGGAAATTGAGGTCATGATCAAAAGTCAAGGTCATGTTCTAAATTTTGAATTTTGTTTGTTATCTTTATTCAAAAGAAACCATAACAGTTAATGATATGATGTTTTTTCCAAATAACTGATTACAATAAGGCGCAACTTCAACCCATTTAAGTCGAAGTGTTTTGGTCAACCCTTAAAGGAGTTTTCTCCCCTTTTGTATTTGAAATCGGTATTTCTCCACAACCATACAAATGATTGATTTGGGATCACTGACCTATGACCTTGAAATTGAGGTCAAGGTCAAAGGTCAATTTGATGTTCTAGATTTTGACCTTTGCTAAAAATTCTTTCTTGTTCATTATAAAACAATTAAGTCTTCTGCATATACCTATTAATCTTATTTTTTATATCAATTTGAAGTACCAAACTACATCAACAAGGAGTGACATTTTCTAACATCGTTTTTTAAATTTCATTCTTATTATCAAGGTGGAAAGACCTTCAATTGTTCTCTGAAGAATTGGTTTTTAATTGTCTGTTATCTTACTTCCTCTCTCTCTCTATATATATATATATATATATATAAATAGCAGAGTTATAAAAATAGAAAGATGAAATTTGATTCCAAAACAAGTATACAAAAAGTGGTATAAAGTCACAACTTCAGATTTTTCACTTATGGATGAACGTAAAACAAAAAAAAATAAAAAAATGTTTATCACAATTTTTTTGGCAAAAAAACCAATATCAATATGGTCGAGCAATAAACTTTTTTGTACAGAGGTGGTGAAAATCCATTAAAAATTGCACTGATATACTGTAAAGTAATTAATCTTAAGTACCCGGTATATGTAAAAATACAAGTAGTTTAAATGGTTGTACCATAAGTCAGTTCATTTATTGTCAAGTCAAAGAAATGTAGATATACAGGACATTAAATTACTTTACACATGTCAAACATGTAAGAGGAGACTTACCCCCTATTATCCTCTGGAAATTTGACTCGACCACTTTGAGCAGCAAGAGCTATACTTCCACCATGATTATAATCACTCTCAAATGGTGATGTCAAGTAGGCTAATGCATACAACAAACAACCTAAAGACTGAACAAAAATCATGTATACAATTATTTCTGTACTAGACCTTCAAGGATATGTTTTATTGTGTCATGTATACAATTACTTCTACTAGACCTTCAAGGATATGTTTTATTGTGTCTTTATATCACTGATCTCAATAACTTTGGAATACTTATTTCCTTCTATATTATTGGTAATCATATCACATTGCCTTATTTACAAAAACTTAACTTTATCAATGAAGCACAAGACGTGTAGGAAAGCTGTCAGAAGGTTTAGTACTTCTATATTATTGGTAATCATATCACATTGCCTTATTTACAAAAACTTAACTTTATCAATGAAGCACAAGACGTGTAGGAAAGCTGTCAGAAGGTTTAGTACTTCTATATTATTGGTAATCATATCACATCCCCTTATTTACAAAAACTTAACTTTATCAATGAAGCACAAGACGTGTAGGAAAGCTGTCAGAAGGTTTAGTACTTCTATATTATTGGTAATCATATCACATTGCCTTATTTACAAAAACTTAACTTTATCAATGAAGCGCAAGACGTGTAGGAAAGCTGTTAGAAGGTTTAGTACTTCTATATTATTGGTAATCATATCACATGGCCTTATTTACAAAAACTTAACTTTATCAATGAAGCATAAGACGTGTAGGAAAGCTGTTAGAAGGTTTAGTACGTAGAGATTTTTATTTTGTAGCTGTTCTTTCATACAATATGGTTAGTCTTCAATTGTTTGTATTAGTATTTTTTAATACATTATACTATAGAATTGTGTGCTTTTACTCTTCTGTTTTTTATGGTATATTGGTTTATTTATCTTTTTTACTCCACTGATTGAAATTAAAAGGGAAAGGGTTGCGATTTAAAAGAACTGTTAAAATTGTGCCACAAGTTGCTGGTCCCATGTAAGAAACCTTGTCAGTGATTGCCTTTTTTTTTTTTATCTTCCTACAATAACATGTTTGTCACTTTGAGAATTGAGTGTTGAATGCAGAACTTTAATAGGCTCTCTTCAACTTATTCCCAACAGCCTTAGACTTTAATAATTGTACTGATACCTGTCTTCTTTGACCACTATTTGTCTTTTTTTTTGTCATTGTTACATGTGGTGTGGAACTTATTAAAAATGGTATTCTGATTCTGACCTTAGGATGTCTTCATTGATACTGTTGGATTTATCTCTCCTTAATGTATACCCAAAATCTAGGATTCATTATTTGAATGACTCTTATGAAAATCTAGAGGATATGCAATTTTTGTTTAATTCAACATTGAAATACTAGTGAATGTCTGTTATATCAATAGTTACCCATATATCTGTTCTTTCGTCTACGCTGGAACCCAGTTCTGGATTAAAAAGTTCTGGTGCCCTGTAGAACATAGAACATCTTTCTGCTGCTTCATCCTACAATATGAGTATAAGATTTACAAATATAGATTAGTATTGTAAGAAAACTTTCAAGACAAGCCATTTAGTTTTACAATTTATACGTTTTAAAAAAAGAACTATTGAATTTGGAGGTGCATTTACTTTTGTAGATTTGCTCTATATTTCCACTAAAAATACCTAAGTTTATGTGAAGAGTTGCTACATTTGAGGATATTCTTTAAATTCTCTTTTAAGTATTTTTAAAGTGCAAATAAGTAGAATTGACATCTGATACTCCCTTTATGATCATCCTGTGTTTTTTTTCTATATATAAAGTTTTTATCTGATTATAAGATGTAATTTTTCAATTAATTAGGTCTTTCCACTTTTCTGTGGAAAGACCTATTGTTTTTCTTCTGATTATTTTTTTTTTTTTTTTTTTTTCTTCCGCCAAATTTTGTTCTTGCGATAAACATTTGTTTCGCAATATGTCGCTTAGATATTTGGTATATGATATTGAACAGTTTATGCGCTTTTGAAATTTACCCTGCGTAACCGAATACTTTTCTTTGTAGGAGTTATCTCCCCAAACACTGTTTTCCTTGTGCTCACAACTCCTTCGCAACCGTAAAAGATTACGACAAATTTATTTTATAAAATTGCTCGTTATATCCTTCGCATGATTTGTTCAATTTCGACCGAAGCAATATGAACGCTCCATATGAGAGTTATTTCTCTTTTTGTATTTGAAATTTTAAAATGTATTTTAAACTGGAACACCATAAGTGATAGAGACCTAGGATCTTTTGATTTGAGATCCTTGGTCCAAAAAAATGAAAATTAGGTCAAGGTCAAAGGTCAAGGTCATATTCTAATTTTTTAATTTGTCTTATTTTCACTCATTTTCATTAACCTTATAAGATATCGACAAATTATTTTGTATAAATTGTTAGTTGCAACATGTTGTAACTAAATAATTTTAGTTAAAAGGGTGCGTAAACAATGAACGGGAGTTTTAGCCCCTATCATATCTTAAATTATGTTTAAAGTGATATAACTTATTAACCATACATATAAGAGACTAGGGTCTTTTGATTTGAAATCCTCAGTTTGTGACCTTGAAATTGAGGTCAAGGTCATAGGTTAATTTGACGTTCTAGATTTTGACCTTTGCTTTAAATTCATATCTAAACATCATAAAGCCATATGAACTGACATTTTAGACTGATTTTTAATATTTCAATATCAAAATAGATATTAACTGGTGGAAAGACCTTCAATTGTTCTCTGAACAATTGGTTTTTAATTATAATATATTTTTTTCTTTGATTTACAGTTACCACCATATGGGAAGGAAAATGAATATGAACAATATTTCAACATTTTTATTTTTTTAAGTAGAATAGGTAATACACTGTTAACAGAGATATGTAGTAAATAATGATAGTAAACTGCAAATATTGAAAATAGCAATATATAACCATGTTAACTACACAAACTTTCAAAGTCAATTGACTATGACAGAGAAATCGGCCACAAAAATCTGTACCTCCAAGATGACCGATTGGAAATCAGTACCTCAGTGTTGACAAAATTTGGTCCAAATACCAATTACATACTATGGGTTCCCTATATTTTTGTCTTAAAATGGCCTACAAACTTTAACATGTGAACTATGGAATAAATCTTATGCTGATCTATTTCAATAAATATGTAACGTAACTATTAGAAAATAGTAGAAAGAATAAGAAATAACCCAATTGATTCTTGGAACTATACTAAATACCCTAGACTAGCAATAAAGTGGTCTCAAACATTTAAACTAAATAAGCAAAAACAATAATTTGTTTACCAGTTTGTCCACCAAAGAAATGCTGATCCTTAAAGTAAATACAAAATTTACCTGCAAGGTGTGTGCCTGAGATGGAGTTTTGATCTCTACTCTGGCTTTATTTGCAGAACCTAAATCCATTATTATCGCTGTCCCATCATCTGCTAACATTATATTGGCCATCTTGAGATCCCTAGAAAAAGAAAAGAAATATTGGTAGTCTTAAGATCTTCACATAAGGAAAAGAAATAACACTACCAGTTTTATGTCATCCTTATTTTTTTTTAACCTTAATTCATAATTATAGAATAAACATTAGACAATTTGAAAATTCTCCCTAATAAAATCATAAAATTTTCTGTAAAAAATACATTCTGTCTACATAAATAAAAAAAGGTATCAAACCAACCTTCAATTTAATACATGTCATATACAATGATATACCTGGCAAGCATTTGGAAAAGTCTATCACATTATCTTTCTTTACATGAAACTTGAGTAAACACCTTGATAAGCTTGTAATTCATTTCATGATTTTTTTTTAAAGAGGGTTGCTGTTTACAAAGAAGCTATTTAACCAAGAGTTCCAAGTGATGAAATTAAAAAAAAAACAGGTCTTCAAAAATTTTAGGAATGCCATTGCTGAGTTCACTGTTATTGAATATCTGTTGCTTAGATGACAGTTGATACATTGCAATTGTAGTAGCCGTAATCCCATCCTTTTTTCCTCCAATGTCGCCTACTGAATTATACTTTTCACCTGTTTTGTGTTTTGTATACTGTTGTTTGTCTTTTGATCATATTTATTATATTTGCTATCGCCTATGGAGTTTGTTTTCAACAAGATGTATACTTGGTTCTAATGAGAAATAAAAGCAAACCCCCCTCCCCCCTAAATCAAACACTGAAAAAAGACAATAATTGATTGGTTTAATACCTGTGAGCATATGGAGGATTGTGTTTATGGAACACTTGGAGTCCAAGACAAATCCCTTTAAACAATTCCCAAACACTTTCTTCTGGAAATCTCTCCGACTTCTTACTCATCTTTTCTATTACATCTTGTAAGGATCCTCTCTGATAATATAAATATAAGAGGTTCTTGGACATTTAGATATCTATTTTACTTATATAATTTTCTTATATAAGTAAATCAAAGTGCTTGCAAGCACTGAACGGTAGGATTGCTTCAATTCTAACAGTTGGAAGTAAAATTAATTATAGCATTGAATGTAGTTGATTTAACAGCAGTTCTAGACAACTGAAGATAACTCCGAATGTTTAAAGATGATTTAAACAACGACATCATTCTATTTTTAGAAGATATTATGATTCCTGCACCTTGCAAAAGTTATGTAATTTTCTTGACAAGTGTAACATCATTTTGTGCCTTGAATATTTGAGCATAAATTACATTGATAAGTTCTGGAAATGTTTATGGATCATGTGGATAGGGTGTAGTGAATGTTAAAATTGATGCACTATATTTTGAGTATCCAATAAAATTGAGAATGGAAATGGGGAATGTGCCAAAGAGACAACAACCCGACCATAGAAAAAAACAACAGCAGAAGGTCACAAACAGGTCTTCAATATAGTGAGAAATTCCCGCACCCGGAGGCGTCCTTCAGCTGGCCCCTAAACAAATATATACAATTTAGTGATAAGGAACACCATACTTATTTCCAAATTATACACAAGAAACTAAAATTAAAATAATACAAGACTAACAAAGGCCAGAGGCTCCTGACTTGGGACAGGCGCAAAAATGCGGCAGGGTTAAACATGTTTGTGAGATCTCAACCCTCCCCCTATACCTCTTGCCAATGTAGAAAAGTAAACGCATAACAATACGCACATTAAAATTCAGTTCAAGAGAAGTCTGAGTCTGACGTCAGAAGATGTAACCAAAGAAAATAAACAAAATGACAATAATACATAAATAACAACAGACTACTAGCAGTTAACTGACATGCCAGCTCCAGACTTCAATTAAACTGACTGAAAGATTATAATTTCATCATATGAACATCAGGCACAATCCTTCCAGTTAGAGGTTTAGTATCATACCATCATAACATATATGAGAAGAACATAACCCGTGTCATGCCAACAACTGGTTTTTGAATAAATGTGTTTAGTTCCGATGCAAAGACCCTATAAGTGAATCAATATTAACGCCAAAATATGCAATCTTTAATGACCTGACAACAGTATCGTAACTATATCCCTTCTTAATAAGTCTATTCAAAGGTTTTGTTAGTTTTTGAGGTGAATACTGACACCTTTGTGCTTTATAAAGAATATTTCAATAAAAAATTGGATGTGAAATACCTGAACGTATAAGAAGTCTGCATGTTGAGCTATATTTACGAATGATGTCCTTATACCGATGATAAAATTTAGTAAATGTTTTGACTAGTTTGTGATATCGAAAACCCTGGTGTAATAAATTTTCAGTAATACATAAATTTCTCTCGTTAAAATCTAAAACATTGTTACATACACGAGGGAATCGTACAAAAATGGGTTTTCCCTTTATGCGGATATTTTACCTCTCCCTGTAGCTTGTAGTAAAATATTTAGCATACAGGGCCAACTCGTGGTAAAATCAGTATAAATTCAAGCGCCCATCCCATGAATTATTTTATTAAACACTTTTTTTTATGAAAATTTAAAAATGAGGAAAAGGATATCAAAGTAAGGAACATTTTATTGCTTTCAGTCAAGACTTTGACAAGATTAGAGACTTCACATTTTTTAATTGGACTTACTGAATAATAAGGCATGACAATGAGGACTTCACTGACAATGTCTAGAGATTTTGAATACTGGTTGACTTTAATGACAGAGGATGCCTCTAATGGAATGATGTTTGGATGCTGGAATGTTCTCATTAATTCTATCTCTTGCAAAGCTATCCTTTCTTCCTCATTAGAATGACATGTTATTCTCTTAAGAGCATAGTCTTTGTGAGTTCTGATTTCCTCTATCAGGTCAACATAGCTAAACCCACTGTAAAAAAGGAAAAAAAGACATCTTGACATTAGGTTTTTTAGGTTCCTAAAATTCTCTTAAAAGTTTATAAATTTTAAATAATATGTTAAACTTGATAAATATATCTTACCAACTATGTATACACTTACCCTTCTCCTAATCTTGATCGGAGATAAAATCTTCTATCATTGATGCGAAGGGCTTCTTTACCACAAATACAGCCCATTCTAATTAAACCAAACAGGGCGTCCATTTAGCTATCATTTTCTCCTGAAAATGAATTTAAATAATAAGTAGCATTGCAGTTATTAGCAACAACATGAACAATAAGGAGATGTGGTATAATATCTAGACTCAAGTAGTATAACAATGTAGTACTAATACTAATTATCAAAATCATTGTAATGAATTACTTTGCTCTTCATGGAGGGTGGTAAAGGGTTATTTCCGTGCAACGTGTTCAGGCATTTTTATTTCATGTGCAGCCGTGAATAAGGTTTGTTATTCACCGTGTTTCGTGAAATTGGTAAAAAGATCAACATGCAAGAAATTTTTAATTGTTTCGTTTATCGTGAAATGGCAAATTTATTTTGCGTTCTTCCTTGCTGATACCCTACTCCTCTTCATGGGCCCTAAAATTGGAATATAAATATCTTAGTACTATACACCTTATCTCTAATCCCGGCTGATCCGGCCGTTTGAACTTTAGACGCATACATGTATAGGATACACCGATCACTTTTCCATTGTGGCTTCAGATATTTTGTTTTATGACGTCCAAATTTTACGGGAACCTGTGTGATATCCAGTAATGGTGGACAAATAGCGATAAGCAACTTCCGAAGCAAGGTTGTCGGCTCTCCGAACTTTCCCGAAGTCCTGCGTTTGATTGCCGAGTTTATGAGCTTCCGTCCTTGTTTGGAAGTTGTAGCGATAAGGTGTATAGTTATACTATTTATAGTAGTGAAAGTCGTTTTTTTAGAAACAGTTTTAAATTAGCAAGGAAAAATATAAATGAGGGTATACAGAGGCGGATTTAGGGGGGGGGGCAGGGGGCCCGGGCCCCCCCCCTTTTTGGGAAAAAATTTGGTTGCTTATATAGGGAATCACTGAAGCGTGACTGGAGCCGGCCCCTCTTAGCTCAGTCAGTGGGCCCCCACTTATGAAAATTTCTGGATCCGCCACTGGTATATACAGATATAGACAAAACAACAAGGCAGTATATGAATGTATGTGCATATACAACAGATATGTTTTGGCTTTACATTTTCAACAATCATCAATTGTTAGAGATTTTTGCAGGACTTGGTAATGAGTACGTGTAGGAGTCTATTTTCAATTTCTAAAATTTCATTAACGGGAGTCTTTCACCCGGTACATGGAGTTACGCTTTTGTAAAGCGCTCTGTAGACTTTGATTCACGACCGGAAGTTATTCTGTCAAATTAATCAATTATTCGGAGACGGAGGCAGAAGATGGCAGATCCAAAATATGCTAATCTACCAGGCATTGTAATTAATTTTGATCACATAATGCATTTTTACTCTAATAATACTACTCAATTTCATTTCAATGGTTACGAAACGAACATACACTGATCCTGTCAAGTGTGTAATCACCAGTTCAACCAGATGACTCATATGATTCAGCTAGCAAAGTAGCATTTTTTTAATTGAAGATTGAAAGTAGCATATAGTATAGGTTCTGCAATACATGATCTTCCTACTGGTGCTTTCTTCTAAAAAATATTTGACGTCCAAAAGTGATAAACCTCAGGTCATACAGGTATATCCAATGACATGTTTTCTCCTGAACAGCTGAACTGAGTTTATACACCTTATTGCTATTTATCTACCTTAACTGGACATCACAAAAGTTCCTGTGAAACTTTGACGTCACAATAGAAAATGTATGAAAAGTTCAAGCAAGACATATTTTAATATTGCAATCAGGTGTTTTCATAAAATCGGTATCAGAATCCCTTGTATACATCACTTTAGAGTTGTTTTTAGGTGCCACATACGATAGTATAGGGGCATTATGTTTCCTGTCTGTTCGTCAGTCCCATACCTGTCAACTGACCCGTTTTCTGCGGGTGTGACCCGAGATTTTCACAATTCTCAGGGATCACCCGGAACACCCGCCGGGTCATTGAAATAACCCAGGAATTCCGAAAATGACCCGATTTCACCCGTATTTCTTAGCCTTGAGATTGATTTCATAAGTAATATTCCTTTGAAATACCGGCAAATTCGTAATTCTTCCATGAACAGGAAGTTCATCTAGCTATGTAAACTGTCAAATTAAGTGACCCATTAAGTGCATGGCTTCACTTGACAGCTTTGGTGTCAAACACACTGTTAATTAACACCAATTACCTAAGTAGCTTTAGGTCGTAAATAAATTGCACCATCAGTTTACAAACTGAACTAGAGTTACTTCCACTTATTTGTCACCATTCAAAATTATTCCTTATATTTACGTTTTATGGGTGAAAAAGATTAAATCATAAAAATATAAAATTCAAATACATATTGAAAAATAACTTTTCATTATTTTTATACCTTTATACAATTTTTTTTTTAAAGTTGAAAACTATTTTTTACATTTATACTTCCTTCAACTGTATTACTATATTGTATCATAGTCTAATTTCCTTGTTAACTGAACAATATTATGGTTAAAGGTTACATAGTCTATAGTCTCAAACATTAAGGAATTACATTAAATTCTGGTGTGTGATAATTGTTGTATTTTTTCTCAAAAAGTAAAGCACATAAGACTGAGTTACACAAATTTATAAAAATCTTTGAAAGTGCAATGAAATAAGATTTAATAAGATTTAAAATGACTTAACAAAGTGAACATGCATTGATGTTTTGGTATCTTTGATATACATTATAAGAAAATGTACCATAAATACTGAAATTCAACTCGAAAAAGTTTGTACGCGTTACGACCTGAGATTTGATTCTTCAATGCAGGTCATGACCTGCATTTTCATCGTCACAGGTTGACAGGTATGCAGTCTGTCCGGCTTCAGGTTTAAGTTTTCAGTCAAGGTAGTTTTTGATCAAGTTAAGTCCAAACAACTTGAAACTTGGTACACATGTTCCCTATGATATGATCTTTCTAATTTGAATATCAAATGCAAGTTTTCCCAATTTCACAGTCCACTGAACATATAAAATTATAGTGCGAGTGGGCATCCGTGTACTATGGACACGTTCTTGTTTATGAATGTGTTACAGCAGATGACTCAATTAAGGTCAGTCAGACCTGCCAACTATCCTGATTTTTTGCGGTAATCATCCCTATTTTCATGCCTCAACCTGAATCCCCATTTCAGGATAGTTTAAAACAAGTCAAAATCCTGATTTTTACAATATCTAACTGAAAACAAAATTTTGGTTATGGTTTTTGATGTGTTTTTTTTTTTTTATCAATTTCTAATTCAAAAGCACCTCTGATAATTGATAAAGCTTGATCTATTTTCTCATTACTGATTGAATAACTCAAGATCTGTCTTCATCATGGCAATTTTTCCTCTATTCTTCAATTATTTTGCCATTGAAAAAGTACAAGAATCATGCCAAAAAAAGAAATCAAAGCATTTTAATAAGTTCTTCATCAGTATACCAAAAGAAAAAAAGAAGATATGAGACAATTAAAAGAGTAAAAAACACTTCACACAAAAAAGCCACAAAAATTGTTACCCTTAATTAAACAACTGGTAGTGCACTTTTATTAGTCCCCCATGGGAATAATTTTTAACCGTTGACAGGTCTGGTAAATTGGTGTAGATAACATCATCAAACAATGGAATATATGGTAAAGTACACAATTCAAAAATCGTCTATTACAATTTTAGGTATTGAGGTGAAATTGTTTGCTGTGAATGACCCAAAATCAGGATAGATCTGAATCCTGCTGCGGTTATTCAACTTTCATTTGTTTATAAGATGTCAAATGTTTTAAATTGTTATGCAAAAAGGGAGTGTGATGTGATGGCGGACAAATTTGCGTAAATAGACCTACAAAAAACCTACAAATATTGCAGTAAAATAAATCATTTCTGAATCCAACATGTTCTCTGTAACATTATCAAAAGCTTTCACCAAAATGATAAGATTGTCTATTGTCTCAATCAATGGAAATCCAACAAATGATGTGATGTTTTGTTCACTTTAGGGTATAAACAGTATTATTGCCCATTAGATTCTAAATGGTCCATTTTATTGGAAAATGACGCAGTCATTGTTCCATTACTGCCGACCTGAACTTCATTACATTTCTCTGCCTACCGCGCTTGGTTTCGTATTTACTATTTTCCATACAAACTGGAATCTGCTTGTGTTATCATTATGCATGATCATTGTGTAGTAATCAGCCAGGAACCAGTTTACACTCGGTTTAAACTAACTGGTTTCTGCTTGTATTCCACTACACTCGAACAAATTGTTGTAGTTTGACGGGAACCAGTTTAGAATTTGTAAACTACAAAACGTAATCGGTTATTGTTCAATCCGTTTTTGTGTTTCGTACAGACTTATATGGTTTGAATAAGGTTAAGACCCTTCAAACATTAATGTGATAGGTATATTAAAGACTGTTTTACAAAAGGATTGAACTTTTTTACTTTCAAAGTCGTACTATAGTGATAACTGTCATGTACGGATTTCCTCTCTCACCGGTTAATTTCTTCTTTTACACATGCTTTTGAAACTTCCTGTTTAAACATCGCAAGTTTTAAAATTGTTTTTTGAGTGAATTAAACTTATTTTAACAATCATGAAGCGTTCCAGAATCATTTTAAAGCAGTTTCTTCTTCTCTTTGATGATGGAAAATAGGTTTTCTCAAGAAAATACCGCAAACGATCGCAGAGGAATTGAAACGTACAAGTCAAGTCGGCACCTAGTCCAAATAATTATGACGTCTTGAAAGGCTATTATAATTTTTTTCTTTGACGCCTTACATCGTCGATGTAAGGCGTCAAAGAAAAAAATTATAATAGCCTTTCAAGACGTCATCGATGTAAGGCGTCAAAGAAAAAAATTATAATAGCCTTTCAAGACGTCATAATTATTTGGACTAGTCGGCACCTAGTTAAATTGGCATCTAGTCAAATCGGCACCTATTTGACGTCAATTCGGCATCCAATAATATTTGTTATAATATTTTCTATTCAATTAATTAATTACTGTTACCAAGTACATAGTGAATATGTTGTTGTGTATTTAGGTAAACAACGAAACGAAAGTGAATATGTTGTTGTGTATAAAGGTAAACAACGAAGCCCTTACCAAAGCTGTTGTTTTAACAATTAGACAATTATTAAGATAAAATGGAAAACTATGAGTCCCTTTCAATAAATCAAACTTTCATGCCAAATAATTAGCAAATTTAAGGTGTTTTTTTCAGTAAAGTTTAAACAGCATTAAACCAACAATCCTGTAAAATGCTCAACTGGTTAAAATAATGCAGAAAAATATCCAATATCTCATGTATTAGTCCAAATAATTATGACGTCTGGCAAGGCTATTTAATTTTTTTTCTGGGACGCCTTCCTATGACGTTGGTAGGAAGGCGTCCCAGAAAAAAATTAACATAGCCTTGCGGTCATAGGAAGGTGTTCCAGAATAAAATTAAAAAAGCCTTGCCAGACGTAATAATTATTTGGACTACTCATATATATATATATCATTAAAAATACACCAAAAAAGTCATTTAGTTGAGAAAAATAAATATATACAAAATGTACATGAACACCCAAAAATGTGAAAATTAGTATTTAACACTTTTTGCTTAAATACTGAAAAAATTTTGGCAAACCCTTTCTTATTTTTACTCTTTTTGCTTAAAATACTGTTAAAAATATATATTTAACATGGGTGACGAATTGACTATATCAGGTGTCGATTTTAACCAGGTGCTGATTTGTCCAGGTGCCAATTTAACTAGGTGCCGGTTTGACTAGAATTCTTTGACAAATGTTTGAAATTATCTGAGTTTCATTAGACCTTTGATAACAGTAACAAAAATATTATTTACTTAATATTTTGTGGGAGAAGGGGGTTCAGACTATGTGGTATCAGGTCTGTTTGCGCCCAATACATTTTCGCACCCTACAGTGGCCTACACGTTCGCACATTTGCACCCAAGGTCTGTTCGCACTCTACTCATTCGCGCCCAATTTTAATTCAAATTCAAGTTGAATAATTGGAAAATCATGGTTGTTGTTTTAAATGGCTTTGGTGTAAATACTGAATGTATTTATAGCTTGGTATGAGTAAAACATTGAAGATTTTAAAGGAAAAACACAAAAGATAATTGTTTTTAACAGCTTGGTCCCTTTGATCTGAAACAACGAAACAATAAAACATAGAAACCAAAATATAGCAATCCACTAATATAACCAAAACATGATAAAATTTATTCAACACACAGAAAAAAACATAGTCAGAATCTCACTTCATTTTGAAACAAGTCAATGAAACAAAGTTATAGCAATACACTTACCAAAACATGATTCAGAGTTATTCAACACAAAATAAAACGTTGACAAAATACCACTTTATTTAGAAAGGATTATTATTTTTTTTAACAATACGCTATGCAAATCATGATTGAGATTTATTCAACACAAAAAAAAAATGCTGTCTCACTTTATTTTGAGACAATGACAACAATTATACTTATAAGAAAACACTTGCTTACAGAGTTATTAAACACAAAACCAATTAAGATTGGATGCGAACATGTAGGGTGTAAAAGTGAAAGGGGGTGAACATGAGTGGGCGCAAACGTGAATGGAAGCGAACGGACCCGGATTCAGACTATGTACCAGTGAGAAATATACAAGCCTTTCTACGGTATTTATTTGTACAATTCAGGTAGTCTTGACCTATTCATTTGTCTTAAAAAACCAGCCAGTTGTCACCTTCACTTCACACACACACACATATACGAATATCAATTATATGCTTACGATACATGTTGCATTGTTAAACTAATTCCGGTATGTGAAAATCAAGACTTGCATAAAAACTATCCCAATATTAGAGACAGTGGCGTCATTTTTCTTCAAAGCTTTCAGCTCTTTGATTATTTTTATATTGGGCATGTCCAGTAAAAATGGTATTCAAGATTTAATTAGCCTTGAACCAATGCCTTAAGCCCTTAACAACTTGATATATATTGTAGTCTGTATAATTATGTTCTCCAGAGTTTATGAACTGTTGATATTTTGAACAATTAGGGAATAATTTCACCAGCTGTTTGTGAAATATGACATGTATGAACTGTTGATTGTAGGATATAGGTGCACCAGATGTTTATGAAACAGATGAATTACCTGAAGATGACCAAGCTTTACAGACACCCAGTGAAGTCAAGGTAGGTATTATATTAATATTCACCAAGCTTTACAGACACCCAGTGAAGTCAAGGTAGGTATTATATAAATATTCACCAAGCTTTACAGACACCCAGTGAAGTCAAGGTAGGTATTATATAAATATTCACCAAGCTTTACAGACACCCAGTGAAGTCAAGGTAGGTATTATATAAATATTCACCAAGCTTTACAGACACCCAGTGAAGTCAAGGTAGGTATTATATAAATATTCACCAAGCTTTACAGACACCCAGTGAAGTCAAGGTAGGTATTATATAAATATTCACCAAGCTTTACAGACACCCAGTGAAGTCAAGGTAGGTATTATATAGATATTCACCAAACTTTACAGACACTCAGTGAAGTCAAGGTAGCTATATATATATTATATAAATATTCACCAAGCTTTACATATTAATGAAGTCTGAAAAATAAGGGGATATTCTCATCACTTAGTGTCTATCGTCTTTGTTGTCAGAAAACTGAGAATTAAGAACATCACGATCTCATGTCCTCTGAATTACTGAACCAGTCAACTCTTTGTTTATTCCCTAATATGATTATTTAAGGGTTTTTTGTTGAGCCTGCAACTTTTGTTGCAGAAAGCTCGACATAGGGATAGTGATTCGGCAGCGGCGGCTACGGCGCCGGCGTTAGCTCACTTCTTAAAAGCTTTATATTTTAGAAGGTGGAAGACCTGGATGCTTCATACTTTGTATATAGATGCTTCATGTTACGAAGTTTCCGTTAGTCACATGTCCAATGTCCTTGACCTCATTTTCATGGTTCAGTGACCACTTGAAAAAAAAGTTCAAATTTTTTGTAATGTTGAATTCTCTCTTATTATAAGTAATAGGATAACTATATTTGATATGTGCGTACCTTGCAAGGTCCTCGTGTCTGTCAGACAGTTTTCACTTGACCTCGACCTCATTTCATGGATCAGTGAACAAGGTTAAGTTTTGGTGATCAAGTCCATATCTCAGATACTATAAGCAATAGGGCTAGTATATTCGGTGTATGGAAGGACTGTAAGGTGTACATGTCCAACTGGCAGGTGTCATCTGACCTTGACCTCATTTTCATGGTTCAGTGGTTATAGTTAAATTTTTGTGTTTTGGTCTGTTTTTCTCATACCATATGCAATAGGTCTACTATATTTGTTGTATGGAATGATTGTTAAGTGTACATGTCTAGCGGGCAGATGTCATGTGACCTTGACCTCATTTTCATGGTTCAGTGGTCAAAGTTAAGTTTTTGAGTTTTGGTCTTTTTATCTAATGCTATATGCCATAGGTCAATTATATTTGGTGTATGGAAATATTTTATGATCTTTATGTCAGTCGAGCAGGTTTTATTTAACCGTGACCTCATTTTCACGGTTCATTGCACAGTGTTAAGTTTTTGTGTTTTGGTCTATTTTTCTTAAACTATAAGTAATGTGTCAACTATATATGTTGTATAGAAGCATTGTTAGCTGTACCTGTCTGCCTGGCATGGTTCAATGACCTGGACCTCTTTTTCAAGGTTCATTGGTCTTTGTTTAGTTATCTTGGTTAATGTTAAGTTTATGTGACAGTTGTAATAAAGCTTAGCTTTATACTTAGGACTATCAACATAATATCAATGATTAGTATAGAAGGCGAGACATTTCAGTGTGTGCACTCTTGTTTGTATATTATATGGAAAACAATCATATTAAATGGATAGCAAGTTTAGATAGCAAAAATGATCAGCAAGTAATCATTTTAATACAAAGTGTCATCTTGGGCAAATCATTGATCTACAAATGTACTTCCAGGAGTTTTTGACTCTAAAGAACAATTATTGTCAGTTTTTTGCACTTTAAACCAAAACTAACTGAAATTGATAAAGACAAATTGTAAACAACAAAAATTACCAGCAACTTGAGCAAGTCAGAATCTGTGATATCATATTGACATATTTGCTTATAGGAGTCAATGCCCATAGATCTAGGTGAGGACATAACCTCTTTAAAGACTCTATATTATGGAGTTAAGATTGCATTCATGCAATCAACACCCTTATGTAATAGTTGTCAATTTAGTGCATTGAGCAAAAACATAAGTTTTATGTCCATTTATGATAAAAGAGAAAAGATTCTGTGTAATAATTTCTTGATATACAGGAAGAAGAAAATGAAAGTATAGACAAATCAAACATTGACACATGTTCTGCCCTTGGCAAGTTTAAAGGCAAAGACCTGAAAGCATCAAATATAGGTTAGTAATAGTATACTATTAGGTATATTTTGATGTTTTATTGATGGTCAGCAGAATCAACCATTGTCACTTTTGATAATAATAATACTTATTTTCATATTACTATACTCAAAATTAGAGTAATTTAAACCATTACATTTTTTGCCTTACTATTCTCTGCTGAATAAAGTTTATCTGATGAAAACCGAGAAGGCTATTTTATGACTGATAAAAAAGGGTTGAACAGACACAACTTTTAAATTGAATTAGATAATTGTAGTTATTTTATCATCCATGATATATCGATACTGGTATATATGTGTACCATATTAGGTCAATGTCAGAAAAATATAAACTTTTTTGTATGAGGCTAAGAAACTGGGGAAGGGTGATGTTCTACCAAGCCCTTCCTCAGTTTTGTGCCGAATACAAAAGAAGTTATATTTTTCTGACATTGACCTAATATTGTTTTTATACTGCATCTTAAATTAATACATAGATAGCTTTTCAAATTGTAAAACTAATTTCAAACTTATTTTCATCCTTTATGGTACCTCTGGAAAAAGTTCTATATTATGAAATTGACGTTGCACAAAATATAGCTGTGTTACTATATTTAGGAAATAAACACAAGTAGTTGCAGTATAAATATGTGTATATATATGCAATTCTAATATGACGTCCTTATTACGCTTTGTAAACAAAGCCATGTTCTAATGAGCACAAAATATGTTTGACACATGCGCACAAACTTACTTTTTTTATTTATTGTATTTCCATCGTTATCCTTTAAAATATATACATTTAAGCAGCTAGCATAAACTCTTATTATATATTTTTATGAAACAACATATATTTACCCTGCTCGTAGTTTTTAAACTTATCAAATATGAACTGCAATGCACAGACTCCTTGAGGAGGAAACGGGAACAGCCAAACATTTTTACGGTAATTTTGCACGCTTCGACCTATAAAAATACTGTATTTGTCCTATTAGAATCGAAATAATTCCTTCATGTCATGCTCTTTGCTCATTTTAACATGGGTAGGCATTATATTTGACTACATTTTACACCTCGCTAACGCTCAGTGTAAAATATTGACAAATATAATGCCTACCCATGTTAAAATGAGCATAGAGCATTACATGAAGGAATTATTTCTTAAATAGAAAACATTGAATAAATTTCCACATTTTGCTTTTAAATCTGTCTTGTTTTTTCTCCACATATGGTGAAATATTTTAAATTGTCATTCATTCTTATATATATATAGGATATATATTAATAATATATTATTTTATAACAGACTTTTCAGACAGAATTACATCTTCAAGAAGAACAGGTTACGATGCAGATAAAACAGAATATGAAATGGTTTGTGTATAAACTTCAATGAAAAATATTAAAAATTACACAAATTTAAAGAAAAGTTACTCAGTTACTGACAAGTCATGAATTATATAAAGGGGAAAAAAGCAATCACTCAAACTGATAAATGTTGAAAGCATCATGTTTGTTCAACAATATCTTAGCAAATTAAAAGCAATTACCATATTATAGGTACATTATGTATATTATAAGGTATTTTGGGAAATGAAAGTCAACAATTTTTGCAAGATCTATATTTGAACAAAATGTGTTTAAAACATTTCATGGTAGATAAATAAGACTTAATAAAACTTGCAAATCAATTTTGAATATACAAACATACAAAGTGCACCAAATTCTCATAAATCTATTTATAGAACATTTGAAGTTAATAAAGACCTTTTAAATTTTGTCTGATACATTTGCTTAAGGTCTTTAAACTTCTTGCATTTAAAAAATACAACAACTAATTTCATGATAGTTGTTCATGATCATTTTTGTCATACCTTCTTTGTCATCTGGCCTTTGTATCAATGTTCAGGTAACCTTCACTAAATAATCCTAAGATGACAGCATGTTACTTAATGATGTATGTAGAATGAAACCATTTTTATAACTACACTAATCTTTATTACAACAGCTTGAAGAAGGAAAAATAGAGACTCCCCAACAGAAGTACCAAAGGATACAACATGAGATTCGGGAGCTTGCAGAGGAAGCTAATAGAATTAAGGTAAATTACTTGGAACTTTGTTATTGTTTTGTTTGTTGACACAATTATAATAGCATCAAACTTCAAACATTGTTCTTTTATAATCTTCATACAACTTGTCTCTACAAGTTAAATAAACCTGAATTTTGAACTGGAACTCTCTTTCTTTATGTCAGTGAATTAAATCTAAAAGTTTGTATTTGGACTATCTTCCTTATGCCTATGAATTAAAAACGTTTCCATTTGAACATTATGAAAGTTTTTGATGATGTTTCAAATAATAAAGTGAATGTTATTTACAGGAGAATGTAAAAGAGGAAGCTAATACAGAGAAACTGAACCCTGTAGCCTTCAGTAAACAGCTGGAGTATTTACAACATCAACTTAGTGATTTACAACTAGAAAAGTTACTGGGACCTGATACAACAGTCAACCTGTCTGATCCACAAGGAGCTTTACAGAAGTCATTATCTCATTATGAATAATATACCAATAAGTTTGATCAAAGTACTGATTAAAGATTGACTGCTACATGTTCTGAGTTTCAATTTCTCAAATATCGTTTTTTATTGGAAGTTAAATAGGAGATCTCATGTCCTTTGATAATCCTGTGTTAAAAATTAAAATGTATGAAGTTCATGTAAGCTGTAAGTCAGTGAAACAGTAATCCAACGACAGCAAAACAAGAAAGGTGAAGATACTATATTCAACAATCAACATTGTCCACACGAAATGTCAAGTCTGAAGTAATCATGAGTCTTAAACTGTTGTGAATAAATTTATCAGACTATCAAAGGTCTGCCATCAATATCTTATTTTCTTAATATAAAAAGAACAATACTATTAATCTTGTGATGTCTCTTTCAGAAGACTTATGACACAGTTACAGGCCTACAAACCAGTAGACAAATCTAAAAAGTCACCAGATGGCAAGGGAGAAGACTGTGTAATGTATGAATTATACCACAGACCTGAACAGGCACAGTTCTCTAGAAATGCTAAGGTAAAGTCAACAAGGACAGTACAAATATCACAAAGACAAAACTCTTTCATTCTTACTACAGTTTTATTTTACAGATACCTTCATGTGATAGATTGGGAGTTATATTTATAAAAAAAGAAGATGTGGTATGGTTGCCAAATGAGACAACTCTTCACAAGAGAACAAATGTCATAGAAATTATCAACTATAGGTCACTGTACGACCTTCAACAATGAGCAAAGCTGCATCTTCAGCTAAAAAAGGCCCCAAATGACATATAGGAAACAGTTCAAAAGAGAAAACTAACTGCCTAATTTATGTACAAAAATTGAAGGAAAAACAAATATGTAACAAACTACAACCACTGAATTACAGGCTCCAGACTTCAAACAGGCACATACATACAGAATGTGGCGGGGTTAAATACGTAAGAGGGATCCCAACCCTTCCTAACCTGAGACAGTGGTGTAACAATACAACACAAGAACGAACTATCAAAATGAGTGTAAAAAGGCTTCACTCATCAAATGGATACAAATAGAAATGCAGATAACGAAAATACTTGGTTGACTTGGCCAGGTACATCCCATTAACAAAAAGACACTAAGTACAGATCTGAGAGTTCTTGCAGTTACTCACAGCTAGATCATGCATCTAAGACTAAATTTGTTAAAAAAACAGATTGTACTTGTTACAGTTTTGCACTTTTAGAGATTTAGTAGAGTCACAATCAGTCCAGGATTCGCTGTATTCTTCTATTTTACACAAATGTTTTATTGTTTCATCTATATCTGGTATAATGTGTTGAATCCTGTTTTAGATGGCCAGTTTAGAAGAGAGATTAGACAGACTTGAAGCAGTTATAGGACATAATCCTGAAAAACTTGTAAGATTGATATATTTGTTCAATGAATCACTTTCTTCTTTTCATGCTTTAGATAAGAAATGGCTAGATGTACTTAATTTTTATAACAGTTGTTTTCTTTTTGGAAAAACTGATAGACTATAGAAATTTGTAGACATTTGTTCAAGTTAAATTTATTGACAACTTGACTGCCAGTATATCTGATTAAATCTAATTTATGCATTGCAAATTACTTTACAGTGGAAAGAAGAAGGTTCACAAAGAGTTAAAATTGGCCAAACAATTACAAATAGAAATACTTGTGATAATACTGTTAAGACTAAAATATACTTTTTTGGCACCTTCCTTTAATTTTGGAGCTATGACCCCTTAAATATACACTATTTGTATTTTAGGTCAATTTTGTCCAAAATTTTGATTGTTTTTGGCATTAGTAACCTTGGCCGCCATCCATGATCCAAAAAGTTTTTATATTGATGAATTCTATATCACATTTGGAATCTTTTGGTCACAAAACATTTTGGATCGTAGGTGGCTGCCAAATTTTTTCTGAAAATTGCCCAAAATCATCATAATTTGACAAAATGTCCAAAATGGGCCTTATTTGGAGAGTATTGTTTACCTTTATTAAAAGAACTGATTTATTGAGCATTAAGACTTTTGAAAAAGACCCATTTACGAACCAATTTGTGAACTTTTTTGTGTTTTATGATAAGTTGATATTTCAGGCCATTTTGGGCCATAAGTGAACCTTGTCCTTTATGAACTTTAAAATAAAGTGTCAAAGAGGTTGTACATATCTAAGATTAGTTGAAGATGAAATTCATTTTCTTCTTCAGTGTCCTGTTTTAGAAAATAAAAGATCTGAATATATAGATTACTTAAATAAGGTTAACAAAAACTTTAAAAGCCTCCCAAATAAATCAAAATTAATATGGTTAATGTCATCTGAGGATAATGTTATAATTAAAAAAGTAAGTTTATTATTGTGTACTTTATTCAAAGAGAGAAAATTAATTCTAGATACAGTTTAGTCACCGGTAGTTTGTCCATCTATATTATATTGTAAAACTATATATATATATATCTTTTCTGCAGAATTTATTTGGTTGAAAAAGACTTGACTTTGTTTAATTGTTAAATAATCAATGTAATCAATATGTAATCACTTGTATGAAATTGAACTTAATTGTACTGCTCAAATTATTGGGCGTCATAATTGACAATAAAAAACTCTGTATTGTATTGTATTGTACTTCATGCTGTAAATTATTTAGTTGTACAAATATGTTATGTATTTTACAGAGTATATTGACTGCAGACACAGATAGTAAATGTTTACTGGTAAGTGCAAAAATTAGTGGGATTTTAAAATAATATAGGGATAATTGAGAAAGAGTTGTGGCTATAAATAAGGTTGCATGATGATAATTGGAAAAAAAATTTAAATGATGTCACAATCTAATAAACCATGCAATAAAGCTAGATGCTGTAAAAGTTATGAATATTATTCCAAGAAATTATGTTTTTGTTTCTAGATATTAAATTATTGGTTGTTGTATGATTGCCAATGAGACAACTAGCCACCAAGGTTTAAATATAGTGGATGTAAGCAATTATTGGCAATTTTACCACCTTAGCAATGTGAAAAAACCAGTATAGTCGGTATGGTCATTTATGAGTATGATTTAAAAGATGCATAACTACGAACTAAGATGCAGTGACAAAAATAAGTTTTCCCTCAACAAAATAGCACAATAGTGCTGAAATTTACGTAGAGCACATATCAATCAATAAATCAATAAAAAACTAAACAGAAGAAAAATACATTATTTAGGATCTGTTTTAAGGAATTATATTGTATTGCTGCTTTTGATCTTTGACAAACATGCAGTTTAGATTTTAAGGAGCAGGTCTTGCTTAAACAGAAGATAGGGGGTTATGGTAAATTTACGATCCAGACAATATTATAAGACTTATAAATCACTATTATTCTCTGACATGAAAATAAACTCTGATGTAGGAAGCATTTTGTATTAAATAGAATGCGGAAGATCTTTATAATCTTATGTTCTGACTGAATAATTGTCTTACTGCAGGTGGTACCAAACACCTTGACTAACATTAATTTGGCTCGTTTAATTTCATAAAATTTTTACAAAATTTACTTTGACCCTTTGACAAAAATATAAAAGTTTCAAAAAATTTGACCGCACTTTATCATAAAATTTCATTGGATATATAGCAGTTTGACAAATGCTTATTTTGATCATTGAAAAGTTTAATATTTCATTAACAATAAAATGTTAAAACTTTCAGCTAAGTTTTACAGAGTGATCTCCCTGCAGTGTTATGTACCACCTTAAGCAGATATATATTTATCTTGTATTAAACATTGCATTGTATTTATTGTAGGAAGCTGTATCAGTGGTTAACTCCAAGTTATCTTTACTGGAGCCTACAAGTCTTGAGCAAGTTGATGCCAGACTTCATGGTGTAAATCACAAACTGACGCAGATTGCTGAGAAGAAAACAGCCCAAGAAAATAATGAAAAACAAACAAAGGTAATTTTAAAACAGTAAAGTGACAAGAAAGGAATTTAACCAAGTAAGAAGCACAGTGAACAATCAGCATATGAGAGATATGAAAAAAAATATTAAATTTATGCTTCTAAGAAGTATTTGTTATTAAAATTGAATGAAATACCCTCTTCTGTATCACTAATTTTAACAGATTTTGATAAAGTCTTTATTGAAAGTTTTTATGCTTAATTCAATGTTTTATCAAAATCTCATCTCTCAACGAGTAAAATCAATATTTAAACATTGTAAAACAATACTCATTAAAATGAGAGCCATTCTATACAGAATTATAATAGACTATTAAAATGCATAGATATAATGCACTAAACAATATGAAATAAAATACTATTTACAATATATAAAATTGCTATACCTTTTTAAAATCAAATAACAGGTTTTTGCAAAAACAGTACCTAAGGCCAGACTTTTTATTTTATCTGTTTAACGAGAAAATTTGTAAAAAATTAGGGTCGAGGGGGCAAAATAAAAAAAAAAAAAGTGCAAAATTGGTCAAGTCGACACTAAAAATAAAAATAAAACCATTATTAAAGTGACTTTTTTTTTTTTTTTTTTTTTTTTTTTTTTTTTTTTTTTTTTTTTTTTAGAATTTATCAAAATACAAGAACAATGAAATGAGAACAGACCAGTATATTAACCCAGAGAAATATAAATACATATAGTTTATATATGTCTCTGGTTAACCCTTCTATTAATATAAACATAAAAACTATGTTTTGATTCTGTATTTCCACTAATATAGATCCATGGCACCACTCAAATATATCAACCTCGCTGCATATACACTATATATGTATATACCAGTCACCCAGTCAGGAACCTCTTAGTGTATGCAGAGACATATATATACACATGTGTATATATGTCTCTGGTGTAATAGTCCCAGAGTTAAGCAACTTTAACCTATAAATTGAAACAATGCTTATACATGGAAATATATACATTAATCAAGAAGATCTAACCAAAAGTATGTTAATGCGTCTGGAATGCGTAATTTTCCCTTTTGGGATCATTTTTTGTCTGTCAGCAGTGCCATTCATGCGACTGTAGTCATTATCGCAAGAATCCGGATTTCGGTCATAGCGGGTCCGTTTCCGATGAAATCCCGATTCCGATCCGTAGTTCTACAAATTTAAATGTCGGACGAAGAAAAATTTACAAAAATAAACGATGTTTGATACGCTATTTGGAAAGGAATATGACGTTTCTAATGCAATACATGGATGACAAGTTTACTTTAGGCTAATTTCATCAAGTTCTGATGAAGTAATAACTGATTTTGCCGAAAGTTAGAATGATTTGATGTACGCTCTCGTGTAACAATATAGTTGTTTCCATTACCTACACCTTTTGGTTGGTTAATGGAACATTATATTATATTTTAAGCATACTTTACAACTGATTTAAAGTTTACTAACAACTGAAATTAATCCCTGTTTAAATATTTTTCAGTTGATGGAGTTGTATGAACTAGTAAAGAAGTGGAATTCCGTGTCTGACACATTACCCCAAGTTGTAGATAGACTTGTTTCCTTAAAGGATTTACATGAACAAGGTTTGTAGGAATTCTGTGTCTGACAAATTACCCCAGGTTGTAGATAGACTTGTTTTACTAAAGGATTTACATGAACAAGGTTTGTAGGAATTCTGTGTCTGACACATTACCCCAGGTTGTAGATAGACTTGTTTCTCTGAAGGATTTACATGAACAAGGTTTGTAGGAATTCTGTGTTTGACACATTACCCCAGGTTGTAGATAGACTTGTTTCTCTAAAGGATTTACATGAACAAGGTTTGTAGGAATTCTGTGTCTGACACATTACCCCAGGTTGTAGATAGACTTGTTTCTCTGAAGGATTTACATGGTCTGACACATTACCCCAGGTTGTAGATAGACTTGTTTCTCTAAAGGATTTACATGAACAAGGTTTGTAGGAATTCTGTGTCTGACACATTACCCCAGGTTGTAGATAGACTTGTTTCTCTGAAGGATTTACATGAACAAGGTTTGTAGGAATTCTGTGTCTGACACATTACCCCATGTTGTAGATAGACTTGTTTCTCTGAAGGATTTACATGAACAAGGTTTGTAGGAATTCTGTGTCTGACACATTACCCCAGGTTGTAGATAGACTTGTTTCCTTAAAGGATTTACATGAACAAGGTTTGTATGTGTAATGAAAGAAAAACTAAAAAGAAAATCTGGTGACATTCTCCCTCACACTAACTGTTATATAGGCAGGGAGATGAGCATTAGTTTTTGGCTGAAGTTGTAAAAACTTGGAAGTTCTATTTCTTCCCACAAAGAGTTTATCTGAAAGTACCTGATAATTTGATTTTGTTAGCCAGTTGTTGTCTTTTCATGGCCTTGACTTACTCTAAAAAAATAAAATTCAGTAACTTACATAATACATTAAATTTTTGTTAGTTCTGACAAACAGATATGTGATGTATTAATGAAATTTTGAAGTCTTATAATTATTTTGCCATTAGGCTTTAAAAAAATTGAGACAAATGCCTAATTTGTTTAATACAATGTTTTAATAGCTTGGCTTATTCTGCTTATTTTTACAGTCTATATGTTGGAACTCATAATGACTATTGTAAGTTTTTCTTTTCTTGACTCAAATATTTTCAGTTAGAATTCTTGGCTCTTTCCAAAAGTATAACAAATAATATACATATTTAGTACTGATTTATAATTTTGATTAATAATTTGCCAGAATTAAAGTTGATTTATTTGAGGTATTTGTCTTTTACAGCTCTACAGATGACACAAACACTGGGATATTTAGATACAGCGCAACAAGAAATCAATTCTAGTCTACATTCACATGGAGATTTATTGAAACAGGTAAATTCAGTTATATTTCTTTTTTTTCTAAATGCATTTAACTGTTTCTGACTAGTTTGCTGATAAACAACATGTTGTGTTAATTTTTTTAAATATCCATTCAGAACATATATGTACATTCATATTTTTCAAGTAACAAGCTCATTTCAACAATGGGTATAAAACAAGGGTCCGGAAACGGTCATATATGCCAGTCTTGACCTAAACTGAAAGTATTTTGTCCTAAATGAGTAATTGGGATTTAGGACAAATTTTATTTTTTTACAGAAACAATTTCTGTCATTTAATGCCATTTCGTTGAGATCGAGTTTCTAACATTGTCTAAATCGCCATTTTGAACTTATTTTTTGTTTGTTATCCTTTTCCTGTTATAAAACTGCCACTGCAGTAAAGTGTTATAATCCTGAGGGCCCTCCTAATAACTATAGTAATGCCTCGGGGAAATATTGGCTAATGATCGCTAATCTCTTTACCTGTGTTTTTAATTAAATTTTCTATTGATCACAAGCTCAGAACTAATATTTTAAAGAAATTAAAAGTTCATAACAACTGTCTGCATTATTTAATTACTTTTCTCAGCTTAGACAATTGTCAATTCTGATTTAAAATTAAATTAAAATTAAATTAATTTACGTAGAACAAAATATTGTTTCACTACAAACGCACGTGCTTTGTTTACTAATACGCATGCTTGAAATGCTCTTCTGAAAATTAGACACTTAATCGTAAATTCAAAATGATTTCATGCTAAATTAAACAAGTCCAACTATTATAATTAATATTCAAACACTAATAAAGGTAAAACAGTTAAAAAGCCGACGATTTCCTGTGAATTTGATAAACAAAACTTAAATCCCGGAAATGAGTCCGTAATTGGTCGTTTTACTATTGTCGTAAAGCATCCGGTTATAATTTTGTCTTCCAAAATGGAAAGAATCGTAAGCGAAGTTTGAGAAATTTATCGTTTTGAGTCATTAAAATCATTTCATTTTTAAACTGTTGCCTTCCTTTTATTGCTAAAGATCGATTTAAAGGAAAATGGTAGGAAAATTTCTGATGTAAATGCGATGCAACAGTTAAACAAGTTCGTTGATGCTACGAGTATGCCTGTATGAGCATGCACACAATCTTTGTTTGAAAAAGGGCACCAACTTTTAAGTTATCCGAAAATGACCGAAATTAGGTGAAAAAATTTCCGGATCCTATAAAACATTAAATCAGCTTATATGTATAGTTCACAAGAATTCCCTGTAAAAAATTATATTGAAGAACAGTTACTTTAAATTTAGTCTTAAAAAGTTATAACAAAAATATTGGAACCTGTTTTAGGAAATTAAAATACTAACTTTAACTTTATGCTAGACTTTTGTAAAATTCACATAATTTAAATTTCCACCGTGAATTTTCTTGTCAGGATAAATATCTTTATTGTTGTATTAATCAAGATACATTCAGTCATGTTGGAGGAACATTGCAATAAAAGTTTAGCTTGTAAAGATGTTCAATCTTTTATCAAAGAACCACTGTCAGCAGCACCACTGTATGCCTTTATTAAGTTTATTTCTGAAAAATTTAATATCTGAACCAATTGTTTTATCAGACAAAATTTAAACATGGTCAGACATTTTAATCAATTTTCTGTTTAAATTGTAGATTCAAGAAACCTTTAAACAGAATACAGATGCTATTAAGACAAATACAGAGAAGTTAGAACAAAGAATGAAGACAGTACAGAAATAGTGCAATAAACAAATACTTATACATTGGATAAAACTCATTATTACTTTATTATACATTTTATTTGCTATTAGAAGATAATGTAATTATTTGCCTAACTTATGGTTTATTTCAGTGGTATTTATCTGGTAATAGACATTTATCTCATTTTTATGATGCTATTTATGGTTAAATGGAGCAAATATGAAATAAAGTGACAAATAAAACTGAATTCCTTATTATTGAACTTATTAATCAACATCACTAGGTGCAAAACTGGCATCATTAACCCTTGATAATAAAATTTGTAATTTTTCAAAGTATGAACATTCAACTATTTGAGTGTTTGAGTTGATGGATGAATTTGCAGATGAAAAGCATTGATAAGATAAATGTAATACATAATGCTAATAGGGATGATAGGAAAATGTTAGGACCCTGGCTTGGAATAGAAACATAAACACCAGGACAGCCATATTTTGATACCAACTTGAAGGTTCCAACTCACTCAAGAATTAGCTGCAGATATTTTTGGCAACCATTTCGTTTAGTCTTTTTTGATCATATAGATCCTTGATTATTTATTTATCCATAGCTTTCAAATTTTTAATTTGAAGTGTCCTGATAAAAGTAAATCAAGTCATGGGTTTTGGCCCTCAAAATTTATGGAATAACATTTTCTTCTATCGGAGGCTAATCTATGGCTACTCAAAAGTAGCACAACAACAATGGAACACAAATTTGAAATCAATTATTTTATCAAATGAGCATGTCTGTGTTCTATGTTAAGTCATAAAAACATACAATCAAGACATATCATATTCAGTTCCCTCAAACTGTTTTAGTGCTATACAGCTTCTATATTATTCTAAGATATGATATAACGAAGTGCTCTTACCAAAAAAAAGATCATGCCAAGAATCAACTAAAGTGGTATTGATTTTTAGGGTTTTCAAAAAATAGCAAAACATGGACTACATTTTTCCATAGATGTGGGAAAACTGATCACACAATTTTAGCTGATCAGAGGAAACAAGAGATTTGACTGTAAGAATGGTTATAAGGTCAATCTGACCTGAGTAACTTTAATCTCTTCAAAAAAGTTCATTAATGATATAATTTCCACTGTTCAGAATCATAATTAAGCCAGTTTCTCAGTTGCAGTACCTATGAAAAAAGGGTCAACTATATTCAGTATATTGAATGGTTGTAAAGTGGTTGATGTTTGTCTGATATCACATGACTTACACTTATTGTCACTGTTGCTATGTAATAGGTGAAATATATTTGGTGTATATAATGGATGAATGTCCATTTGATAGGAGTTACTGAACCTCTGTCATGCACATATACTATTATGGGGTAAAATCTTCATGTAATGCAATCAAAACTCTTGTCACATTTATTCCTGGCCTCAAATCTACCTCCGAGAACACAACACAGTGGTATGAGGTAAACATTTTTTATATCCTGTCTTGGTCATGCCAAGTAATTTATATAGATAATATATGCATTGTATATTCAAGTAACAAAACGATATTTATAACTATATCCATTCTTGTCAAGAAAAACTATTTTGTTGAAAATTACATATTACAAGTTGTGTATGGTGGGGAATCTTATCTGTTATGAAAAGGATTCAGGTCTTCCTTTGTAAAAGCAGACTAGAATTGGTTGTTTAGTGCGTCTGCTTTCAATTTATTGTCTTCTTTAATTTGATAGTTCATTTGATTGATGATACACCACTACTCTTATGTTTTCTTCACTTTACATATTTGTAGAATTGTTTGGTGATTCCTTCATTAGGCGAGTAGATATTGATTTCATATTTTGTGCCGAATAAGTTATATTTACTTTGGTGTAGAATGTTTTGCATGGTTATTGTTTCGTGGTCGCTCATTCCGCTCTGTCACAGTTATGTTCTCTTATTTGATGTTTATTGGTGGTGAAAACTAAGTCAAGTATCTTGTTGCCTCTTGTTGGTGTACTATTTCGTTGTTCAACATTACGTTCGTTTGTAATACTAAGAATTGTATCATTTACTTCTAGATTGTTTAATTGAGGCATTCGGATTAAATATGTATCTTTCCACTGATAGCAGGGGTGTTGAAATCTCCTGTTAGTATTGTATTGGATAGGTTTTTATTATGAGTAATCTTTAAAGTGATTAATCCAGATTTTTTAGTGATACAGAAACATACGTTTTATAGGGGTTTACTCCCCTGAACTTGTATTTTGTTATATGATATTAGGGAGCTACCATTTGATATTTATGGGGGGGCTAGGATGAAATTTGAAAAAAATAGGCAGGACAGGAGTTTTGAGTAAAAAAAAAAGGCAGGATGAGCAACTTGGTAAAAAAAAAAGACAGGATGACAATTTGTGTAAAAAAAGTCAGGATAACTAGTAAAAAAAAAGGCAGGACCGAATAGAGTAAAGAATAAAAAGGCAGGACAGAGATTACAATTAAAAAAAAAGCAGGACAAAATTTTTCATCCTAGCCCCCCCATAAAAATCAAATGGTAGCTCCCTTACACAATCAGTGTCCGTGCATTTAAAACGCTCTCGGCAAAATTTTTTTTTTGAAATTAAGATCGTTCCTGTGACTAAATGAAGGTCAAGTACGATTTTTTACTTTTATCGTTTTTGAGTTATATGCGTAGCGAAAAGTGTCCATGCATTAACTTGAAAAATATTTAATCCTGGTACCTTTGATAACTAATTGACGAAATTCTTTCAAATTTAGATATGATTTAACCAGGGGCCTCGGGGTTTACTGTAGCACTAGCCAGTCATTACTGAGGTTTTGAATTGGAATCCCGCACGGGCAGGTTTTCCTACCAAACGTCGGTTGTTCACTCTGGGCACTCCATCCTCATCTTCTGTCATTAAATAGCACAATCATGATCGTTAAAGTGGCATTAAACACCTATCAACCAAATGAAGGTCAAGTTTGATTTTGAGTTGAAGACCGTTAACTTATTAGCAAATAGTGATAGATTGATTGTTGCCTTTCCATTTCTTAAACAGTTTGCCGTAAATCGAACAGCATCTTGTAATATAAAGATATAATATAGGTTGGTCTAGATTATGACCAGATTTTAGAAATCTCTATGTATTTGTTTCGTTGAAAAATTCTATAACACCTGTTAGTAATACCTAGATAAACATTGCTTTGGATAATCCAGATTATCTAGTAAATCTGTAGAAGTTATCCTTGAGTAAGTAAAACATGAAAATTCGTTGCATTTTGGATTAAGATTTTAAGTTTCATTACAAATTTAATATGTCGATATCCCTTGTTCCTCAGCTTTTGCTTTTATTATTTCCCAAGTGAGTGTATTGGCTGAGTCTGTAGCGACATTTTTGGATATTTGCATGATTTGAATAAAACGGATTATATCTAGCAAAAGTTAGCTCACATCTGAAACATCAAATGGCTTGTTACTTATAGTTCTTTCATATAATATTGTTTATAAAGCAGGTAAGTTCAATCAATATAAATTGGTTTATTTGATATTCTTTAATATAATAGTTTTACATTGAACATTTAAAATGCCAAATCTTTAAAAACTATCGTCATTAATCTAACATGTATTATCAATAATTAAACACATGTAATCCAATGTATTACATGGGAACATGTTTTCCTCTTCTCTATAATTGAGAGATCAGTATAATACTTTCAAGTGTGTCAACTTTTAAAAAAGAGGCGAAAAAAACCTTCTAGGGACATTCAAACTCGTTAAAGTATAAACTGTCCACGCCATGGCTAAACAAGAAAGAAAAGATGAACATCAGTACACAAAAACTGGTGGTGGTATCAATTGTGCCGGAAGGCTAAGCAGATTCTTCTTCAAATGTGACACTAGTCGTGCAGATCATATCAGTACAAATTTTGTGATAAGTGTAATTCGGCAGGTCACATTTCCTGGAAATGGGCACGTGATTGTAGTTCCAACGATTGTACAAAGGAACTTCACTACTTATAACTCTAGGTTACATATCTTCTTCTGATTAGCAACCCTCTTTCGAGGAAATCATGATAGGAAATACAAGCCTAGAATATCGTATCATCTGGGAGATATATACTCGGAATAAAAATCAGTATGTTGATGGTTTTCTGCAACTGAAGTAGAAGAATACAGGACCTGCTATTTCGTAGAAATGGAAAGTTCACAATTGGAAACCTAAAATCATATCTTTTGTTGTAAAGTTTTGTATTCAACGGAAGTCAAGATAGCAGGCAAACGTTTCTGCATGCATCTGCTATATCCTTTATCTCAAGTTTAATAGGTAAGACGCGTTCAACATAGTCTTCAGAATTTGAATATTTAGTGATACTAGTAGTAGCGGAAATTGAAGTTAAATGATACTGTTAACTTCTTCCTTTTTCGTATAAGTCAGTCTCATTTGAATAAAGGACCAAGTCGGCATGAAGAGGAGCACAATTGGTTCCCATGGGAATGAAGATTGTTGATAAACACGTCCTCTAAACTTAACATGTATGTTCTTTATCTTTATCGTTTTTGGTCTGAGACATAGTGATTTTTACGAGTTAAGTACGAGTTGTCGCTCTACTTTGTATGTACGGTGGCCACATAAAAAAGAACGTGACCAACTATTTCAATTTGTCTTTTAGTTTTGAATAGGTAAACTTGTGTGACTTAAAGAAAAGTCAAATGCTTTGATCATACTGTAAGATGGAAAAGTCTTATATTGTATGCACTCTTAACAATCTGTTTTTCTTTCTTTTCATTATCCACACCAGATTCACGCCACCTCTTGAATAGGTACATGTAGTTTGACAATAACTTTGAAACCCGGCTTTGATTGCTGATGAAATTTATGTTAAAAATGTAGAAAGAGGTTGCATGGAGTACTTGTAAGACCAAGCATTATTACGTTGTTTGTAAGGACAAATTATGTTGTTTGTGTATCCATTATAATGAAGGAAAAAGTAAAATAACAAATTACCGAACTCCAAGGAAAATTATAAACGGAAAGTCCCTAAGCAAATAGCAAAATAAAAAGCTCAAACACATCAAACGAATGGATAGCAACTGTCGTATTCTTGACTTAGGTTAAAATCCCATCGATACACGGAATAGACCTATGATCATCCAGGATTTCACCTAGGTAAGTGTCCTTGGGGTATGTGTTGAATTTCCAAGTGAATTTTCAATACCTAATTCATTTATCAAGTAATTAAGGTGATGTAGCTTACAGACATACACGCTGTTGTTCGGAACTTTATCTGCGGGGATATCTGGTGATGCAATATTTTTGTCTTTAAAGATTGATGTGGCATGGGTATTCATTGAACCATTTTTTTTTAATTCTGATTTGTATCAATAAACTCACAACCTTAATCCATTCGAAAAAAAGAATCAACGACTCGCGTTAAAGCCATTGTCTTGTATAATCCTCGATTGATTCTTTTACTATTGTGAAGTTGTCTCCAGCTAATGGATTTTTGCGCACGATAGATCGGGTCTTTGGATAACGCATTTCGAAGAGAAGTGTTATTGACAATTTTAGGTCACTAATAATAACGTGGCCAGTCGGTTTATATATGACACATGTGTAAATAAAGGCAACAGTAGTAAACTGCTGTTCAATAGTCATAAACCGATTTGACAGAAAATAATCTGGGTCACAAACCAAAACTGAGAGAAACACCTCAATTATAAGACGAAAACAACGGAACAACAGAAACACAGAACTGTTAAAAACGCCAACGTGGACTGAAACGGAATATTTGATAACAACTGCCATATACGTAGTCAGTAGGT
This sequence comes from Mytilus edulis, assembly GCF_963676685.1. Classification (NCBI taxonomy): domain Eukaryota; kingdom Metazoa; phylum Mollusca; class Bivalvia; order Mytilida; family Mytilidae; genus Mytilus; species Mytilus edulis. The sequence continues at coordinate 100,427,550 of NC_092345.1, read as the reverse complement.
TTCGACTTGAAGTCGTCAATATTTAGATCCTGTAACACGTGTTGGTAAATGAAAATTTTAGTTGCAATTGATTTGGTACAGATCTAGACGAATCTTTAAAATAAGGTGGGTATTCGATTTAAACGATTTATGATGAAGGATGGTGATTGCAACGAGACCTTTGTTGGTAAAGGAAAGTTTTAGAGAGGTGGTTTGAATGGGGGTTTGTAACAGTGTTTTCCAAACATAATGTGTAGATTTTTTTTAAACATATATACTATTGTATTTATGAGCATATATATGATTATTTGAATATATATGTTAATTCATTTATATGATTTTTTCAATATATATTTTATTTTATGAACATATATATGATTTTTGGGGTATATCTTATTTTTATGAACACATGTATGAATTTTTTAATGTATATTATGTGGGTTTTTTTTTAACACAGATATGTTTTTTTGAATATATTGTTTGTATTTTATGAATGTATATGATATTTTGAATATATTACAACGTTTGACACGCCATACCGTCCCAGCTTGTTTCTCAGTTCTCTTTTAACAAATACCTCTATTAACATGATATGTCTGTTCAATATTTAGAGAATGATTTTTTTTCTCATAAAAGTTTGTAATGTCCGGGGATATCTAAAACACAAAAGAAAAAGTTATTACTTGGTAGCTGAAAGTAGCTCTACACCCATGTTAATTTAGTTTTTGTTGAAAATGTCCTACTATTCTATTTCGTGGATTGATGCTTGATAATTGCCAGAATTGATTCTACCAAAATAGGAAGAGAAAGTTTGTTTTAAACAGTTACATGCTAAAAGTACGACATCAGGGCGTTAAATTACAAGTTATATTTGTTAATCGGAATGTTTATATTATGAATGAAATAACTTAGTATGTGTACAGGTAAATGGATATATTTGTGCAACTTTAATTCAAATCAATACTGTCCCCAAAACATTAAAATTGGAAATCGGTCTTAATAGTGCATTGGACATGCTTTGATACTATTTATGCACTTGAATTTTTACTTGATAACATTTTTGTTCGCTTTGGAGATTCCGTATATCGTCAAGTTATTGGAATTCCAATGGGGACTAACTGTGCACCACTTATTGCGGACCTGTTTTTGTATTGTTATGAGTTACAATTTATGACTAAAATTAGCAAAGACCCATCAAAACAACATTTGATACAAAAATTTAACAATACTTTTAGATATTTGGATGATATATTGGCTCTAAATAATGACGACTTCAGTATGTATACTAAAGAAATTTATCCTGTAGAACTTACTTTAAATAAAGCTAATGATAACAATGACCACTGCCCTTTCCTCGATCTTGATATCTATATCATAAACGGGAAGCTTAATACAAAAATTTATGATAAAAGAGATGATTTTTCATTTCCTATTGTTAATTATCCATTTTTAGATGGTGACGTTCCCTTGTCACCATCTTATGGTGTTTATATATCTCAACTTGTACGATTCGCTCGTGTATGTAACAATGTATTAGATTTTAGCGAGAGAAATTTATGTATTACTGAAAAATTATTACACCAGGGTTTTCGATATCACAAACTGGTCAAAACATTTACTAAATTTTATCACCGGTATAAGGAAATAATTCGTAAATATAACTCAACATGCAGACATCTTATACGTTCAGGTATTTCACATCCAAAATTTTATGGAAATATTCTTTATAAAGCACAAAAATGTCAGTATTCTCCTCAGAAACTAACAAAACCTTTAAATAGACTTATTAAAAGGGGATATAGTTACGATACTGTTGTCAGGTCATTAAAGATTGCATATTTTGGCTTTAACATTGATTCACTGATAGGGTCTTTGCATCGGAACTAAACACATTTATTTCTAAAAAAACAGTTGTTGGCATGACACGGGTTATGTTCTTCTCATATATTTTATGATAGTATGATACTAAACCCCTAACGGGAGGGATTATACCTGATATTCATATGATGAAGACATAATCTTTCAATCAGTTTAATTGAGGTCTGGAGCTGGCATGTCAGTTAACTGCTAGTAGTCTGTTGTTATTTATGTATTATTGTCATTTTATTTATTTTCTTTTGTTACATCTTTTGACATCAGACTCGGACTTCTCTTGAACTGAATTTTAATGTGCGTATTGTTATTGTTTTACTTTTCTACATTGGCTAGAGGTATAGGGGGAGGGTTGAGATCTCATAAACATGTTTAACCCCGCCGCAATTTTGCGCCTGTCCCAAGTCAGGAGCCTCTGGCCTTTGTTAGTCTTGTATGATTTTAAATTTTAGTTTCTTGTATATAATTCGGAGTTTAGTATGACGTCCATTATCACTGTACTATTATGCATATTTTAGGGGCCAGCTGAAGGACACCTACGGGTGCGGGAATTCTCGCTACATTGAAGACCCATTGGTTGCCTTCGGCTGTTGTTTGCTCTATGGTCGGGTGGTTGTCGCTTTGACATATTCACCATTTCCTTTCTCAATTTTATATGTTAACAATTGATATGGTTTTTTTTTTTTTTTTTTTTTTTATCTTAATAACATGTACCTGGCATGAATGATACTTATACCCGGGGGCGTTGTCAAAAGGGTGGGCATGCTTATTAAATGTGGAGGTGTGGACGAAAATTAAGAGTGGAATTACATGGGGAAAAACCAACTCGGAATTCATGCCACAAATATCTTAAATAATATTACATTATGATATCGTAATCAATTGATGTTCGGGTATGCATGTTATAGTTACAGGGATTTTTTTTCGAACAGTAAGTTTTTGGTTGTATAATGATTTATCAAACGTAATGGTTCACAATTTAAACAAAATACAGTGGAAGACAAACGCATGATATTGATAGATGCAAAGCGTCGTTGCAACAAGGTATTTTTACGTGTATTAAAAGAAGCATTTATTATGATCTTCATGGTTTATAGGTTTCATGATAAATCTGGAGATCTAACATTTTGGAAATACAAACAAGATGTACTTTTAGGAAAATTGAACAATAAAACACATTCAGCACATCGTTTTTAATAGAGATTTACACATGATAATTCATGAGAGCTGTATATTTTACCACCTTATCTGTATGAACTTTTTCGAACATTTTCAGGGAACCAAACATGCCATTACTGAGCCTATTGTTTCCATGCTACAGTCTGGTGGTTGTTTTCACAGGTATCTCGATATATATTTTTTATATATTTAGTTTTTCAATCTTTTTCACTCTCTCGACAGAAAACAAGTCGCATTCAATATCAATATGTCAAATAATACATAGTTCTGATAACCAATTGGTGGCGTTCAATCGGGACGACATCTCTGATCAAGTGTTTTGTCCAAAGTTTATTTCATCGGTAAAAGTATTACATAATCGTTTGCAGCGCCGGTCCCATGTGCGATGTTTTAACCGACTGAAGGTTATTTTCGTACATTTAAGCAATTTAAGTACTAAGGGTATAGTGTTTACTCAAAACTGTTCCATAAACTCTAAGTTAATTAACTTGACCACCTTTTTTTCGGTCTTTAATTCAAATTTTAATTCTAATAAAGCTGTAAAACAGGCCTGTTTTAGAAAAATCACTAACTAAATATGTAATAATGCATTACAAAATCTCATCTAATACGGTATAATAGCCTACTAATATCCCGTATCCCTGTCCTTTAGTAATATTTATTACAAGGGCGATGCAGTAATCAAAACTAACATTCTCATGTTGGGAGACGGATTTATATAAGTTGTTCCAAACTTGTTTCCGAATCCATGAAACATTGTCATACTTTATTCTTGTAACTTTTCATTAATAAAACTGTCTAATGTATATTGAAAATAGCAAATAGCTGTAATTGTCACAAATGCTTTCTTACGGTTTTTATTTTTCAACAGAGGGTTGTATGAGAAGTTCTACTGAAAATTCAACTGTCAGCAAAATGAAGTACAATATAAATAACCAAACGATTCCAGAAAACCATAGACTAGGTTGTACATATAACGAAACACAAACTTTGGCCTGTTTAAATGGTGGATCATGCTTTGCTGTAGAAGTAGGAGACAGAATAGTGCAATGTGCGTGAGTATCGTGTACATAAGTAGGAGACAGAATAGTGCATTGTGCGTGAGTATCGTGTGCAGAAGTACGAGACAGAATAGCGCAATGTACGTGAGTATCATGTGCAGAAGTACGAGACAGAATAGTGCAATGTACGTGAGTATCGTGTGCAGAAGTAGGAGCCATAATAGTGCAATGTTCGTGAGTATCGTGTGCAGAAGTAGGAGACAGAATAGTGCAATATGCGTGAGTATCGTGTGCAGAAGTACGAGACAGAATAGTGCAATGTACGTGAGTATCGTGTGCAGAAGTAGGAGACAGAATAGTGCAATGTGCGTGAGTATCGTGTGCAGAAGTAGGAGACAGAATAGTGCAATATGCGTGAGTATCGTGTGCAGAAGTACGAGACAGAATAGTGCAATGTACGTGAGTATCGTGTGCAGAAGTAGGAGACAGAATAGTGCAATGTGCGTGACTACCGTGTGCAGAAGTAGGAGACAGAATAGTGCAATGTGCGTGAGTACCGTGTGCTTCTTTGTTACATTTTTTTTAATAGTGATTCAGAATATATCACAATTTTGACTGTTGTAACCCTATTATTGACATTTTTACCTATTATGTCTGCAGTGGCGGATCCAGGGGGAGGGTTCCGGGGGTTGGAACCCCCCTTTTTTTGGACGATCAATGTATTTGAATGGGGACATATAGTTGGAACCCCCCTTTTTTAAATGGCTGGATCCGCCCCTGGTCTGATTGTTTTATTCACACATCGTTGTCAATACAATAGAATTTATACGACTGCAGTGTTCCAGCTAGGTTTTCAAAAGGGCAGGGTGCCAATCCTGAAAAAGGGCATTTAACGCGCGATATGATAATATGAAAAGGGCATATTTTAATAAAAGATGTTAATCAAACATTTGTGTTTATTCGTTGAATCACAGGTTATACAAGAACAACATCTTTAGCCCATATAGAACTCTATCTTTCTACTTTTAAGGCTGAAAAACTTGTCAAGCAGCTTGTCACACAAGTTTTTTTTATCATTGCTTGGCACAGTTGAACTTTATATGCAGTATGTTTTGAAAGGAGATCTGTTTCATACTGTTTCTATGGTCTACCACATTTTACCAGTTTCACCTTTCTACCCCTGCTGTGCTTGATGGCAATACAGCACAAAACAGCTGTGCTCAGTAAATTCACAATTTTAGGATATAAAGCAACAGTGAAAAATAGTATCAAAAATAAAGAATACAGAAAAAGATGACCAAGGCACCCTACCAACACTGCTACTAAGACCCTCTTTAACTTTTCCCATAACTCAAAATAAATACCTAAACATATATATTCTTAAGCAAGAAGTATGGAGACACATTTTAGAATATGTAAATGGGTTACTCAATGCTAGGAAAAAAATCAGATTGAGTTATCTTTCTTTATTTGGGTGTGCTCCTTCTTTGGAGGATTATAAACAGTACGTAAATATGATGTAAATATGATCACAATATGGCGGCCGATTTTGTTATTTTCGCATAAAAAATGAAGGCAGTCAATGACAAATACGTCTGAATTTTCTGTTTATTTTACAGAAAACAAGTAAAACAATGTCTTCAACGAGTTTATAATGGTTTTCCAACTTTCTGTCATTACGTTTCTTCCATGAAACTACGGTAAACATCGCAAATTGTGCCCAAGTTGTTGTATGCACATTTCTTCAAAGATAATTGCCGACTGACCGATTCTATTTGAACGAATTAATGTTGATGATCATTAATGACCCATCCGATAAACGGATTACCTATAACAACAGATTATGACACCAGTTGTAACCATTGATTAGCTTGGGGTGGTAAACAAAGTCATAATCTTTTCCCTAGGTAAAATTTAGTAATTAGCGTATCATATCAATACGCAAATTAATATGCAATCGATCTTCAAAAAAGGCAGGGCGCCCTGGAAACTGTAAAAAGGGCACAGGGCGCCACTCGGAAAAGGGCGGGCGCCGCGCCCTCTGAAAACGGCCTAGCTGGAACACTGGACTGTCATATATAGCTAGCTATAAAACCAGGTTTAATCCACATCTATGATAAGAAATCAGGAATACGACAGTTATCATCCGTTCGTTTGGTGTGTTTCAGCTTTTGATTTTGCCATTTTATTAAGGACTTTCCGTTATAAATTTTCCTCGAAGTTCAGTATTTTTTAGATTTTACCTTTTAATAGAACTTGGATAATAAAAACCAAAAAAACATAACAATACATTATTTAAACGAAGATAACTGAAACCGTCTACAACAAAATAATAAGAATATGCAACGACCACCCACCTGCATTCCATAGATTGGACGGTGGATGTTTCCAAGATGTTTGCACAAATTATCATCAACCTTCTTGCGTATACCAATAATTGTTGAATAAAGGAACGTAAAACCTCGTATGTACCGTAATATTGAATTAATAAAAAGTAAAATCACAAAAATACTGAACTCAGAGGAAAATCAATTCGGAAAGTCCATAATCACATGGCAAAATCAAATAACAAAACGCATCAAAAACGAATGGACAAGAACTGTCATATTCCTGACTTGGTACAGGCATTTTCAAATGTAGAAAATGGTGGATTGAACCTGGTTTTATAGCTAGCTAAACCTCTCACTTGTATGACAGTCGCATCAAATTCCATTATATAGTCACCGATGCGTGAACAAAACAAACAGACATAGTAGGTAAAAATGTCAAAAATAGGGGTACAGCAGTCAACATTGTGTTATCATCTTAATCACTATAAAAACAACAAATGTAACCAAGAAGCACAAAAAGGCATATAATAAAGCAGTTTCTGTTTTTTTTTTAGTGTGGAAGTGTTTAAAGTTAATATAAAATATTGTTTACTTGTTTGGATGCATGATACTGAAGGTTACAAGAGCGCAATTATGCGTAATGCATTTTCCATAGGGTACCACTAGTGTTCCGTATTTTTTTTCTCGAAGACTACACAAACTAGGGAAAAACGGGTGGCAGTTCCTGTTAGTACAAATGCCAGTGTTGCATTACAACCAACAAAAAATATAGGGTCATGCGGCTCAAATTGACTTAAAATGCAGTTGAAAAAAATCGTCTACTTTTTTCGCTTAATGAAAAAGGCATATTTTTAATGGCTCCGACGTGCAGAAATTGAAGATATTTTCTATACTTCGTAAAATGTGAATATGATTTTCGGCAATTTTTAAACCTAATTGGATAAGCTTTCGATTAAATGTAACTCCAATCCTGTATCAACCAATCAGAAGCCGTATAGGATTCTATTCTGAGTACCATCTTCCGGTAAAATGTAAACAAGTAATTGCGCTCTTGTAACCTGAAGCCTATTTTCTTTCGATTCCAGATGTTATACTAAATATGTTGGTATACGGTGTGAGATGATAGATCCGGAAATGATATTTGGTCCATCTGAAAGTAAGCCATGTATTGAACAGTCAGTATAGATCCTAAAACATTGTTGAAACATTAACAGAACTTGGAGAAAGAAAACTTGTGACATGCCAAAATATATTTAGTGGTTATTTTATCATATTGCTATCAGTTCATAATATCAAGGTTCTTGTCTTTCAAAGTCAACCACGAGGTTATTTAACACATTGTTATTTGACTATGATAAAAAGGTTGACAGTTGTCTGTCAAAGTCAAACACGGGACTAGTCTGGTCCTTTTACCACATTGCTATCTGCTCATTATATTAACAAGGTTTCTGTCTGTTATAAGTCAATCACATGGTTCTTGTACCACATTGCTGTGTGCCCTTGATAACAAGGTTCCTGTCTGTCAAGGACTAGTCTCAGACTGGTTGTTTTTTTACATTTTTATCTGCCCATGATTACAAGGTAAATGTCTATCAAAGCCAACCACATAACTATTCATGGTCAGGTTATTATTGTTTTTATAGTAACTGGTTTAAGTAATTTTCAGGATTGGTTTATTATGATATATCATAGGTGGAATAGATTGTATCAGGCAATGAAAATAATGTTCCAGGTCACACTAGATGAAAATGAAATCCATGTCAGTTATTCTAGTGTATTATTTTTATTTGCTGTTTTTTTTTTCAGAAGAAAAAGACGTCAGAACTGGACTCATATCAGGTGCTACAGCATACCTCATCTTAATTCTTATTGCTGTGCTGGTAGTTTTATACTGTAAAAAGATCAAAAAGAGGAGGTAATGTTGAGTTTCATAAACACTACACCCACCCGCGTTTTCAACATAATGTACATGTTATAACATCTACATAAGCTGTTAGATAATTACCGTGTACTCTCAATGTTAATACTGTTAGCAGAACTCAAATTTCTTAAACATGTCACAATTCGAGGTTTAGATATAACCCTTCTTTACAATTCATTTAATGTAAAGTTTACTATTTTCGATAAACTGTGTTTAACGCTTAAAGCCTTTATATACGGCATTGGTTTCGGTCATTGCATTGTTATATCAGCTAAAATGCCTTCAACAATGTTTTGTTTTCGCGTAAGAGTTCAATGTAAAGAGATAGATAAAACTGATACTACAAATTCTAGTAAGTTGCTATCCCAAATCACCTTCTGCAGAAAATACCATTATTGATAAATGATCACATCTTAAAAACGATTTGAACGAACAGCGTCATAGATGGTATTTTGCATGCTTATGGTCTAAACCTACAGATGTTATTACATTCGAGGATTTTTTACGGAAATATGATTTAATTTGTTTCATCAACAGATCCCCAAGCGTTTGGTGGTGATATCCTCTATATATATTGCAAACAAGTTTATAAGTTATTCCTGATGAAAATAAGGAGATGTGGTATAATTGGCAATAAGACAGCTTTCCAACAATGCATTTTTCAATTCATAAACTTATAAAAAAAAACTGTGTTCAATCTTTAAATTTGGTATTTTGAAGTAATAATCGTTTTTCTATAGTTTGGTACAAACTAAATTGTTGACGACGTATAAAATCTATTCTGCCTTGATGTTCATCCGTCAATATTAGAATTAAAGGAAGCATGAGTTCATGTCAGCAAACACTGATACTACTGTAATAGTGTTATAGTAGTCTAAGGCAAACTTTCAACTACTGCGTGCATTCGAATACCTTTGAATATATCAATTGTTTACTTATACTTATATTTTGTTGCCTATTGTTTCGACATTAAATGACTTTTACAGGAGTTACGTTGCTTAAAGTTATACTGTTAGTATTTATTCATGAACAACAAGTCTAATAATTCATTTTTAGGAAGGAGACTTCCACTCTTAATACAGCGAATTTTAAATCAGATGGAGACATAGTCAAAGATTATACTGGAAAAGTTAAATCAGAAGTAACTTTTAACCTGATAGAAAAAATGGCTGACAAACAAGAACCTGTGAATGACACTGAAAGAGTAACTGTTTTGAAATAAAATTGATTGTATAGCTGCGTTGTTTGCATAATTTTTAAATCATACTTTTGTTATCCAAATGACAAAAAATAGTTTAAGTATTTGTACAGATCAAGGAAGTTATATACAAACGGAAACAAATCTTTAAAAGTATGCATTTCAATTGTTATGGCTCAACCACAAAGTGCCGTATATTTACCCTTATCAGCCATTCCATCATTCCGTATGTCCGTCATTCCGCAACGAACAGTAATACGAATTTTTTTTAAACGCCTTCACATATTCAACTGATTTTTTATTTTTACTATGATCAGTTACAGATCAAAGGTTGCGCTTGCATGGTTTTGTTCCGCTAATTTTTGTTGAAATAACGGGTCCATGGACTTTGAAAATTATGTGAAGTTATATTGACTTTTTTTAAACGCCTTCCCATAGTGATCCGGTATTGAGTATGCAAGTCTACTAGGATGAGTTTCAGATTGAGTTTATACGTTTGGTTTTGTCCCCGCTAATTTTTCGGCTTTGGAATTGAAAATTTTGTGCAAATAACATTTATATGGACTTTCATTCTCAAATTTCCACTCCTAATAATGGCTTCAAGTTGGGTTTATTTTATTCGTGTCTTTCCGACATTAGATTTTATATGATTCCAGATTTTCCTTCATTCTTATTCTTTATGGGACAGCTGTAGCATGCTTCTGTGTGTTGTTGAATTTTCTCACTGTGCTTGTCGCCTTGACCTGTTTTCTGCACAGCACAGTGAGAACTCCCGCAACACCCAGAAGCATGCTGAATAAAGATTTGTGTCTGTCGGTGTGCTTGGATCATAGATCACGAGATAAACCATCAAAAAGTCAAATCATAGATCATTAGATGCTTTTTGTGCTTTTTTGTTAAATGTTTGTTTGTTTTTGAGATTGTGACACAATGATGACTGCTGTACTCATTTTGTGACTATTTTACCTATAATGTTTGTTTTGTTCACACATCGTTGTAAATATAACGGAATTTGATGCGACTGTCATACAAGTGAGAGGTTTAACGCTATAAAACCAGGTTCAATCCACCATTTTCTACATGAGAAAATGCCTGTACCAAGTCAGAAATATGACAGTTGTTAACCATTCGTTTTGGTGTGTTTGGGCTTTTGATTTTGTCATTTGATTAGGACCTATATCTAAAAATTGACTATGAGGGTCGGTTGAAAACAACTTTACGACAAAAAAGATTTTACGGACATCATCATGTGAGTTGGTCGACCGTTGTGGAATATCCGTCATACAGATGATATCGGATAATGTTCCTTAACTACAATCCCTTTCCCTTTTCACGAATGTGACCTACCGAATTAGACTATTTACCGCATTTGATATATTTTATCATATGATTTTGCCATTTGATAAGGGACTTTCCGTTTTGAATTTTCCTCGGAGTTCAGCATTTTTGTGATTTACCTTTTTTTTAGATGCTCATTTATAGCGATGAATGGAAATGGCATTAATAAGTAATAACTATACAATTAACAGTACCAATGACCCATGTAAATGAGGTCAAGGTAATATAAATCATGGAAGACGGACATTGATTGAGTGAAGCCATTCCAATTGATATTTTATAGTGTGTCTTTCTATGTTGTGTTGTTACAAAAATGTAATGTGGACAAGTAAATATTGTAGCCTTAAAAATTATCTTAAAGAAAATTTGTTTATTGAAAAAATGATATTTTATAAAAATAAAACATTGCAAAGAGCGTATGCATAATGGAACCCCTGGCTCCAACTAATAAAATGATTTTATAAGTTAACTTTCATGTAATAAAAATATTTACCCAATCCATGCTACCTCAGATTAAGATTTTCTGTTCTTTTTTAAAATTATTATTATTTATATTATACGTTTATAGAAGGATTCAAAAAATCAACTTTATGTACTTGTCTCGATTTTGCTGATGTACTATGGACTTACTTACTATTATTATTACATATGTAGTTTTTTGCCAATAAACACATTACAAAAAAAAAAGTCCCTGCATAAACACAACATTAAAACACACAACATGCAGACAAGATATATAACAGCACAGGCATATTGAAATACATGCAAAGCACTACTAAAATACATATCTAAACAAGCCAAAACTAATCACAACTAACATTAAGCACAAATAAAAATATAGCACACATGCAAACATTTAAGACATACTAGCATGTTAGAGCAACTTCTAAAATATAGAGTTGTCTCATTTGAACTTATACCACGTCTTCCTAAGATAAGATAAGATAAGAAATTTTATTTCAAGTCGGGTTACATTAAATACAAACATAAGCTCTGTAGAGCTTTTTTTCCTATATCTATATAATACATTGAAGTTTATCAACTTTTAAAAAAGAGGCGAAAGATACCAAAGGGACATTCAAATTAATTAAAGTATTTAAAACTATCCACGCTATGGCAGGGACATTCTATACTAGAGTTGTTTCATTGGCCCTCATACCACATATTCCTATATCTATTTAACTATTTATAAACATGTAAAAATAAGCTCAAAACTTGAATTCAGAAAACTGATAATAAAATTTATTTACTTTTATTGTTTATATTAATGATCTTGTTGTTATTAATCTTTACTTTCTTTTGTTATGTTGTGTCACATACTATAAAAATGTAATTTTATGGCAATAAATATTTGAATTGAATTGAATCAAGGATTTGTATAGTAAGATCAGGAACATATATATTAACATATGTTAGATATACTGTTCCCAGGTAAGATACAAATCCTTGATTGAATTAAACGAAAAATATATGATGTAATATTATAACTTTCGTGGTGTTATAAGATAGGTCTCTGTAATAAAAATAAAAAAAAACTGCATTATACGTTGGTATATTATCGAATGGTTGAAATGTATCCCAACAAGGACGTATGTTGGTTAAATACGTCCTTGCTCCCAAGTAGGAGTGCTTCAATATATAACGGAGGAACGTACCTGTAGAAAACAGAATATGGTACGTTTCTCTCCACTTACCAAACAGTGCCCTTTGATTACCACAGCTTATCGTAACCAAAAATAGATGATGCAAACCAAAGCAATATTCCTAATTGTGCAATATTCAGTGATAATAAGTATTTAAGATATCAAATTCGGCTTAAGAGGAGAGAGAAGGTAAAACTCTGACGACGATAACATGAGTGGTTTTGACGAGAAACTGAAGAGAGCATTTACTCCATTTCAGTCTTTTATTCAGTGTCAGTCAATTCAAAATGAGGAACAAAAAGAAGGTATGATTTTAACTGGTAAAATTTCACAAATTGAAATAAATGTCTCTGTGCACAACATTTATAAACTTGTTTAGTACCGGAAAGTAAACATCAGTACGCTGATGGTTTTCTGTAACAAAAGAAGAAGTATTTTGTTCAATACAAGATGATTCTTTGCATATAAGTTATAATCATTCTTATGCCATTATGGAGAGGAAACAATATTGGTATTATTTACAAGATGTTTCAAAACTACTAAAGTCACAGTACCCAAATTGAACCTATTCAACAAGAATAGCTTCAGAAATCTAACAAGATACAATTATTTTATGCAACATATATCCTCCTGTATTGTATTTTCGACCTATTAAATTTTTTTCCCGAATTACTCTTTTATATGTCTGATCATAGACATGGCTTTTATTTTGAGAGTCACTAGTATACTTGTGCATAAAATAATTGTATCTGAAATATATTTTGATCTTTAATTTTTTGGTGGAAGAAGACTTCAATTTTGTCTGGATCTTAAAAAAGATAGGTGAAAAAACTACGAAAATAAGTGCTATTTAGATACCCTCTGACACATCAAACTGTTACGAAATATTTAGTCTACATGTAATTATGGTGAATAAAATTTAGAAAGTCTTTTTGTTGACCTTCAATAAAATATTATTATTCTTTAAAATTACCTTCAGATGAAGCCACCTACATGACCAACCACTTTTTAGGTTTCCAGGATTCCTTATTTGTCTGGTCACAAAATCCCTTTTTTAGACCACAAAAAAATGCCTTGGAAAAATGAAATTTGTTTACATCTTTGATTTCCTGTACTTAATTGGTGATCACAATACTGGTAAATTAGTATTAAATTTGTCTATGATACACAGGTAAAATAGCTACGGACGTTTCACGGCCGTGGTAATAAACGTCCGTAAAACATCCGTAATACGGATGTATTACGGATGAAACGGTTACGTCCGTAAAACGTCTGTAAAAATACATCCGTAAAACGTACGTGTAAAAACTGACGTAAAACGGATTGTCCGTTTCACGGACGTATCGTAAACGTACGTATTACGGACGTTTCTACAACATCCGTATTACGGCTGTATCATATTTAAAGATGTAAAAGTACCATGCATGATATACGCACGACTGCTTATACATGTATAAAGTAAAGTTCTTAACTTGCTTTCAACATTCTGCATGCCAGACATCATGGACATACATATGTATAGTGAATCTCTGCTTCAAGGCTATAACTTTAAATATTTGCATAATATGAGTACATACATGACATACATGTACTAATATAATTTTTTATTATTAAAATAATTAACTTTTGTTCATTATGAACATCCATTCGCAACTACCCTATATTTTAAGCCTAGAAATAGCGTACCAATTATCAATAAGCATTGTTAATGTCAGAATTTCTCTCCCATCAGCCCAAAGAGTCAATGAAAAATATGTAAAATGTAAAATAAAAAAAAATCCCTACCTATCCTATTTTTTCAAAGATGTAATAGCTGAATAGCATGAACACAGATATTATTTTATTTGACCTAATTACAAAAAAAAGAAATTGAAAAAAATCTTTCTATATTTTTTTCTAAAGGTTGTAATTACAATTAAGTTGAATTATAAATACAAAGAGTGCTTGGCAGTGGCAGATCCAAGGGGTCCGGGGGTTGGAACCCCCCCCCCCTTTTTGTTGGCCGATCAATGCATTTGAATTGGGACATATAGTTGGACCCCCCCCCCCCTGTTTTTAAAATGGCTGGATCTGCCCTAGTCCAAATAATTATGACGTCTTGAAAGGCTATTATAATTTTTTTCTTTGACGCCTTATGTCGAAGTAAGGCGTCAAAGAAAAAAATTATAATAGCCTTTCAAGACGTCATAATTATTTGGACTAGATCTGCCCCTGCTGGGTGTCTTTCAAACAACCAACTAATCATGCTAATGATGGATGGTTAAATAATTGCCATAAAAGCAGTTAAAACAATATAAAACATCTAACATTTAACCTTATTTGCAATGCTTGAGCAAAAATGACTGTAGTCTATGTATATATTGTACAAGGCTGAATTAAAATTACCTCATACCAGGTTTCACCAATGGCAATAGACCGGCCTGACTGTTGTCTAATATACTTGATTGTTGATCATTCTGATTATCTGTCCAAGTACAAAACTATGCTAACAAGAAATTGCACATGAGCATATAGAAAGTACCTGAAAAGTTTCAGATTGTTTAATGTCTGAAGTAGTTTCTACTCTTCAATGAGGATCATAAGATGCAGGGGGAAGGAAACACTCTTATCATGTTTTAATCACAACAACCAATGCAATAGTCACATGGTGTTCCTTCATCCCTTATACATTTTGTACCCGCCCTTTAATATATTAAAGCCCTTAGAATGTATAAGTTAAAGTAGTCTCAGAATCAATGTATGTAGAATAATGCCGGTAACATTAAAATGTTATCATACATTTATCCTCCTTTGGTGTGGAATAAGAGCAAATTACCTGCTAAGCTTCTATTTTATTGTGGGACTATGGGAAGAAAGGGGTACTATTTAAAGTATTTTTAGGCAAGACAGAAAATTAAAGTACAGGGCCTTTTGCTGTAGGTCTATTGTTAACGATGAAATTGGAAAGAGGATACCAATTACATTAATTTGTAACAAAAAATACAATCAAACGAGATAAGACAGAGAATAAAAGATAAAAATATCAATATTTAAAGTCCCTTTAAACTTACCATTAAACATAAACTGACTGATCCAGAAATTTGTATAAAGGGATGGGGGGGGGGGGGCACTGACTGTTAAAAAAACAGGCCCCACTAGTCATGCCATGTACTAGCGAACAGTTCGGAACTTCCCGTGGCTTCTCAAAATTTGGCAACCTACATCTCAATTGCAAATTTAGTAAGTACAATTTTGACTTGATTCGACATATTGACAAACATGATAACATAAGTGACACACTGACGACATTAAAAGATCAATGTAGGATAAAAAAAAATTAAATCAAATAGTTTAGGGGTGTGGTGGATGGGTAAACATTGCTGCAAGTTTTGCTTATCTCACATCAATTTTACATGTATATTCAATCATTTTTTTCCAAAATTAAGTAAAGAAGGTGGGGGGGGGGGGGGGGGGGGGGGCAGTGAAAAAACTATGTTAATTAAGTTTTGTTTATTCCACATTGAACTTTTGATGTCGTCCACAAGATCTTGTGAGCTTAACGTTGAATATAGGAGGAGAATTATAAAACAAAATATATTGTCAAGTCCAAAATTTAGCCATTTCAAGGATCTATCAGGCTGATAATGTAGCACTGGCTATTATTAGAATCTTAATTGTATCGAGTAAATCAAGGAGACAGTAGAAAAACTTATAAGATGTTTCCTAATAATCATGATTACAAAAGAGCTTGACACTAATTTTTAACTGAAGGTCTGTCCGATTGGTAAAATTTTGATTGCACTTAAATGAATACATAAGTGACCCCCCCCCCTTCCTCCCCCGCCCATAATAAGTGTCCAAGACTTTAATTCTTCTCTGATTTAAGCTAGGATGTGTATAGTAAGTAAGTCAGTAATTTTTATTGGTTTGAAATCCAGAATCATAGGATTGATACCAAGACAATACACATTGGTTATACACAAACATCATGACAAACATACAGACATATATATCATACCAAATTCATAAAGATTGTACTATATATATATATATACACAGCCATGTATCACCATCATTGCTGGTGATCCGATGGATAAATCTGTTGTAGAGTTGTCACTGACTGAGACGTTCTTATACATATAATAATTTCTGTGACTGTATCTTGCATTAATTTGTACTGAACAATAACATCTCCATGGCTTATATATCATGTAATGTAGTACGACGCTAGATTAAAACTGACGAGGAAAGGTAACACACGGCCACCGAAAACTTTATTCATTGTGAGGCCCAGGTGGTCGTGTGGCGGGACGGCTACAAAAGGGGGGGTAGGGGGGGTTCTAACTATGTCCCCCTGCAAATACATTGATCGTCCCAAAAAGGGGGGTCCAACCCCCCTGGATCCGCCACTGATGTATGATAATGTCATGTAGGCCTATGTCTCCGATTCATTTCTTCATAGTTTTATATAAAGCGGCCGTGACTCAGTGATTTGTAGACAAATCCTTGTTTATAACAGAGGCCTATTTTAAAATACTCAGTGTACCACTTCTGAACTTTTTTGTATTTATTTTCAATACTTAAATCCCCATTCTTGATTCCAGACCGGGTTCCGGACTAACTCTCAATCATGATATACGATCATATACGTAAATGATCGTAAAGTGTATTCTCGAAAGCTTGACAAATGGAATACGAAAACCCGGAAAAATCACCGTTGCCGTTTTTTACACTATGAGGTAGCAATAAACAGTTAGGAAAAAATATTAAAATTTGCCCTCATAAATTTTACCATCCCCTTTTCATTGCTTTCTTGCAATACTAAGCTTACTGTTTGTGTCATATATGTGCATATGTATGTAATCAGAATCTTCCATAGATTTTATATCCAGTATATAAAATGGTAAAATATAATTTCTTTTGGGTGTATCCATGGCAACAAGCTGCACTTATTTGCTATAAAATATTGCAAAAAGGGGGGGAAAGATGTCACATATTTCCCCAAAATTTGGCTAAATTAGAATTTCAATCGCTTGCAGTAATACCTTTTCTGAAACTGTGTACATATATCATTCAGTAGATCCAATGAAAATCATATGTCTTTCGTCTCATTTTTTTGTAAAATTGCGTCAAAAACTTCGTGTAGAAAAAAAGTGTTTGTAAACATTACATTAATTTCTGGACCGATGGCCGGTCAAGCTATGAAAATACGGATTGTCAAACAGAAAATAGCCCATAAAACATGTTAAAAACAATCGTGATGCTCTTATAAACCATCTTTGAAGGCTAAATTAGTACTCAGCTGTCTAAAAATGAATTTTATTACACAATAACTTTCCTATTTGAAAAATCCACAGGGGCCATAATGCGAAACTAAACTCCTAACTGTGTATTGCTACCTTAATAGTAAATATTTTTTTCGAATTCTCCCTTTTTACTAATTTTCTGTGTTCTGCTAGCTTAAACGAGTAAAATGGCCTTTCATTTTTTAAAATTGGTTGAGTAATGAATATTTTATGAAGGTTAGCAGTTGACACTGAAACGCGACAAAAAATGATTTAAAGAAAAATGCCAAGTCAAAGTGTAAAATCTTGTTTCTACCTCAATTTTTGGCCAAATCTTTAAAACTATACCTTTTTGTCAGCTTTTATAGTTGAAAATCTTAATAAGATATCTGATGATGCAAAATTGTACAAAATTTAGCAATTTCAAGCATGAAAATGTTAATCTTTATGTTTATTGCATACCTAAGCCTTGATTAAAAAACTTGGTAGTAGGGAATTAATTTCCTACATCTGATTCAACTATACATTTAATATATGCCAAAATGTAACATGAAATCTTGATAAAAATAATAGTTTGATATATTCGCAAGAAAAAAACAAACGCGTTCAATTTTTAGGCTACTACATGCACCCCAATCCTTCAGAAGTAACGGTTAAGCCGTTAGAGAACAAATATAAGCCTTGTGTCAAAATGTCTAATTTTGGTTGCTAAGGACTGTAAACAATAAAATGGACATGTATTGTCATTCTTAAAGACTTAATTCCCTCAGAAGTTGATTTAGAATCTAAATATCAATAGATTTGTGGTATGAAAAGGCTTAAATTATACAATTCTGAGCTTGGTAAGTATGCCATAAGGTAGCAATAAACAGTTAGGAAAAAATATTAAAATTTGCCCTCATAAATTTTACCATCCCCTTTTCATTGCTTTCTTGCAATACTAAGCTTACTGTTTGTGTCATATATGTGCATATGTATGTAATCAGAATCTTCCATAGATTTTATATCCAGTATATAAAATGGTAAAATATAATTTCTTTTGGGTGTATCCATGGCAACAATCTGCACTTATTTGCTATAAAATATTGCAAAAAGGGGGGGAAAGATGTCACATATTTCCCCAAAATTTGGCTAAATTAGAATTTCAATCGCTTGCAGTAATACCTTTTCTGAAACTGTGTACATATATCATTCAGTAGATCCAATGAAAATCATATGTCTTTCGTCTCATTTTTTTGTAAAATTGCGTCAAAAACTTCGTGTAGAAAAAAAGTGTTTGTAAACATTACATTAATTTCTGGACCGATGGCCGGTCAAGCTATGAAAATACGGATTGTCAAACAGAAAATAGCCCATAAAACATGTTAAAAACAATCGTGATGCTCTTATAAACCATCTTTGAAGGCTAAATTAGTACTCAGCTGTCTAAAAATGAATTTTATTACACAATAACTTTCCTATTTGAAAAATCCACAGGGGCCATAATGCGAAACTAAACTCCTAACTGTGTATTGCTACCTGACGCAACTCATCCATGGACGCTTGTCGGCTGCTGAATTCATGTTTTACAGTTAAAAAGAATGGAAAGATGTATACTAGTCTGATAGATAATACGAGGACCTCTGGTTTTTCAAAACTGTTGGATCAACAAGTTATTATAAACAGATAAATTGAAATGGTTTGCTTGTCGATTAACTTGAAGAAACCGGGTTTTAAACAAGAAAGTTGTGTGTCTTTTTGATGGATTATTTACATACCCGCTATTTTGTACTTGGAAAGCGCACCGAAAGGTAAATATTATCATGCAAATATTTAAGAAGATGCTAGTGGTATACTTTTCACGAAAAAACATTTTGAATTTATAAATTTCATCGCATGCAAACCCGAAAATCAGTCTGACAAAGATCAGAAGATTGGCAAGAACGGACGCAAGTCAACTCGACCCACTGCCAAAACGGCCTACTTTTTTAACAACACGTCTCCCTTTCTAAAAATGTCCCACTCTTGTTAAGGGAGCTACCACGTGAGTTTTATTGGAGGTGGGGGGGGGGGGTCACCATGTCACAGGCACTTGTCTCAGAAAAAATTTCCCTATATACCTTAATATAATACATATTTAATACATATATATAGGATTTTTTTTTCTGAGACAAGTGCCTGTGTGGGGGGTGCTTGGATGTTATTTGAAAAATATGCGGAACTGGAGTTCTGTCAACTTTTTAAAAAAAATGCAGGATAACATTTTTATCGTAGCCCCCACCCCATAAAAGTCAAGTGGTGGCTTCCTTACCAACTCGTCCTGCTTTAAAAAAAAATTGCCCTAATTCATATAAAAATGGTTAAAATCTGTAAAATATACTCCTGCAAAGAATGGCCTTGCCCAACTTGCATGACTTGGGTAAAATCCAAATGAATATAATTAATATTTAATTATATAAAAAATAAAAGTCTGCAAATTTGCCCTTATTTACATAAATTTGTACTTATCTAGACTACCTAGTTCAAATAATTATGACTTCTTGAAAGGCTATTACATTTTTTTTATTTGACGCCTTACTGTACATTAGAGTAAAGCGTCCAAAAAATAATATTATAATAGCCTTTCAAGACGTCATAATAATTTGGACTACTAGACTACCCAGAAATTAGAAAACACTGATATAAAAATTTAATATACATAAAATTGATAATGGAAATGGGGAATGTGTCAAAGAGACAACAACCCGACCATAAAGCAGACAACAGCAGAAGGTCACCAACATGTCTTCAATGCAGCAAGAAATTCCGGAGGCGTCCATCAGCTGGCCCCTAAACAAATATATATACTAGTTCAGTGATAATGAACGCCATACTAAACATGCTAAACTCCAAATCGTACACAAGAAACTAAAATTAAAAATAGTACAAGACTAACAAAGGCCAGAGGCTCCTGACTTGGGACAGGCGCAAAATTCAAGCGGGGTTTTAAACATGTTTATGAGATCTTAACCCTCCCCCTATACATGTACCTCTAGCCAATGCAGATGTATGATATCTATTGATGTAAATTGATGTGTCATTTCTGAAACCATGATTGTGGATTCATATTTATTATTAAATTATTATGTACATGTAATTTTATGTATTTATTTAGTGTATCATAATCTATTTGAACTTTTTTTTTAGCTTACTCAAAATCAAGCTGTTTGGGCCTCCTCTTGTACATGGGAAGTGGACTCCTTGAGAAGGTGAAAGGTCTGCTTTACATGTACGTAATGTTAATATAAAAATACAAAAAAATGTGGTGATCATGGTGATAGTGAATGAGAAAATAGAGGAATTTTTAAAAGTGTAAATTCACTTTTTTCCACTTATAAATCTGTCATATTGTAATTCTGATAATAATGTTTAAATTACATAATTAGGGAGCTACCATTTGATTTTTAGGGGGGGGGGGGGGGGGGGCTAGGATGAAAAATTTTGTCCTGCATTTTTTTTCAGTTGTAATTTCTGTCCTGCCTTTTTATTTTTCACTCTATTCGGTCCTGCATTTTTTTTATTAGTTTATTCCGACTTTTTTTTACCTAAATTGTCATCCTGCATTTTTTTTGCAAAGTGTCTCATCCTGCCTTTTTTTTACACTCAAAACTCCTGTCCTGCCTATTTTTTTCAAATTTCATCCTAGCCCCCCCATAAAAATCAAATGGTAGCTCCCTTATTTTCAAAATAAAATATTGTTTAGGTTGCTATAAACAGTTTCGTATAAAAACTAGGGGTTATTCCCCAACTAAAAATAGACATGGAGGGAAGTCCCTTTTTATCAACATAATTGGTGAAAAAGTATCATGTTTTTTGTATTTGGTTGTAAAGATATATTAATTAACTTCAATTAAAGCAGGTTGAATGATTAAAATAATTAAAAAAATTAGATTAAATATACATGTTTTGAGGGGAGACAACACTGTAAACAGTCTGTTTTTTTTGGCAGTGAAAATTGAAAACTTATTTGCAGACACTGTAGCTCTTTATGGAGCAGGCGAACGTACCCTGAAGCATGAATTTTTTGAAAGACCAGGTAAAAATCTATGAAATTCATACAACTTTGATTATGAAAAATGTGCAGGTATCATGTCTTCAGGGGTGTGCACATGACCTGATTTCAGGTTTTTGTCGAGCCTGCAACTTTTGTTGCAGAAAGCTCGACATAGGGATAGTGATCCGGTGGCGGCGGTGTTCACTTCTTAAAAGCTTTATATTTTAGAAGGTGGAAGACCTGGATGCTTCATACTTTGTATATAGATGCCTCATGTTACGAAGTTTCCGTCAGTCATATGTCCAATGTCCTTGACCTCATTTTCATGGTTCAGTGACCACTTGAAAAAAAAGTTCAGATTTTTCGTAATGTTGAATTCTCTCTTATTATAAGTAATAGGATAACTATATTTGATATGTGCGTACCTTGAAAGGTCCTCATGTCTGTCAGACAGTTTTCACTTGACCTCTACCTCATTTCATGGATCAGTGAACAAGGTTAAGTTTTGGTGGTCAAGTCCATATCTCAGATACTACAAGCAATAGGGCTAGTATATTTGGTGTATGGAAGGACTGTAAGATGTACATGTCCAACTGGCAGGTGTCATCTGACCTTGACCTCATTTTCATGGTTCAGTGGTTATAGTTAACTTTTTGTGTTTTGGTCTGTTTTTCTCATACTATATCAGTCAGGGGACTTACTTAAATTAGTGATTTTCTAAATCACTGATTCAAGTAACATTATTTCCATAAAGGTTGGAAGTTAGAGTTGTCTTTCTTTAATAATCACCTATTTAAGTAGTACAAATTAATCACTTAGTCTAGAAGAAGTGATATAATTTTATTGTAGCTTTAAATATAGAATACTAATGATCCAGGGACTAATTATGTTTCTAAACTAATCAGAACCAACATCTGTGTTGTCTAGGATGACCAAGTCATTTCAGGTGATGACCTTGTCCTGAATCTAGGATAATGACATAAAAATCACTTGTTTAAGTATCAGACCTCAATTTCCTTCCCAAAAATCACTTCTTTAAGTATCATTCTCTAAATAACCCCCACTAATTTCAACACCCCCGAACAGTGAAATTTTTATCGCGAACAGTAGAATTTTATTACATAATCTGAAAGATGAAACCTTGAACTTCACAGGAAAAATACTCCCACTGCTGGGGAAAATCTTTTAAGAAAGTATCAGTTCATTATGTAAAGCCATTATTATAGCATTTTTTCAACTAAAATAGAATTTTCAGCTAAATGATAGCATCAAAGGCATAAACCTTGCTACTTAAAAGAAGCAAAAAGTTTTTTTTTTTTTTAATTTTACTAATTAAAAGATATTATTTAAACCTATGTGTTTAAAATTTTGAAAAAACTACATAATCCCAATTTGTGACAAAACCTCAAATTTGCTACTCAAATAAGTGATTTAAAAATCACTTATTTCAGTAAGTCCCCTGACTGTATATGCAATAGGTCTACTTTATTTGTTGTATGGAATGATTGTAAGGTGTACCTATCTAGCAGGCAGATGTCATGTGACCTTGACCTCATTTTCATGGTTCAGTGGTCAAAGTTAAGTTTTTGAGTTTTGGTCTTTTTATCTAATACTATATGCCATAGGTCATCTATACATGCTATATTTGGTGTATGGAAATATTTTATGATCTTTATGTCAGTCGCGCAGGTTTTATTTGACCGTGACCTCATTTTCACAGTTCATTGCACAGTGTTAATTTTTTTGTGTTTTGGTCTATTTTTCTTAAACTATAAGTAATAGGTCAACTATATATGTTGTATAGAAGCATTGTTAGCTGTACATGTCTGCCTGGCATGGTTCATCTGACCTTGACCTCATTTTTAAGGTTCATTGGTCTGTGTTTAGTTACGTTGGTTAATGTTAAGTTTATGTGACAGTTGTATTAAAGCTTAGCTTTATACTTAGGACTATCAACATAATATCAATGATTAGTATAGAAGGCGAGACATTTCAGCGTGTGCACTCTTGTTTAAGCTTAAATTAGGCAATGTTTTTCCCAGTTTCTCTGGATAAAACTTTTTTATACTATTAAAAGTACACTTTTTTTTATTCCATTATAAACTAGAGAACATTCTGATTCCAGTGATATCTAGTTTTATACAAGTATCTTTATTAATCAGTCCACCACTAAGGGTCACTTATACATGGTCCCTCAAAATATGACGTCATAGAAAAAAACTGTTGATTGCACCCTTAACAAGAAAAGAAAACTCTCCACCAGAAATCAAGTGACATCGAAGTTAACTGTTAACAAATGGTTAATATGTACAACAATAGGTCACTTTACATCCTTCAACAATGACTATGAGCAAAGCCAATACTGCATATTCAGTTTTTAAGGACCCTATATGAGAATCACAAATTTGTAAATCAATTCAAACAAGAAAACTAAGAGACTGATTTATACATTGTAAAATATAAAAAACAGAACAAAAAAAAATATGATAAACATCAAGATAAGACAAATTGAACCACTAAATTACACTTATTTAGTTAGAAATATGTGTCGGATGACCCCTCTTGCTAACTAACATGCCAACATGACTAAAAATAGAACATAGGGGTAAAATGCAGTTTTTGGCTTATACATGTACGGTATCTCTGAAAGCAGAAACTAAAGCATTCAGAGCAAATTTGACCTGGTGTTAAAATGTTTACCAGGTTAAGAAGAGCTATCCTTTTTTTTCAGGGAAAGTTTGTTGGTCTAGTTTAAAAGATCAAAACTAAGCCAATTTTGCAAGATCAAATATTAAATGCAATTTTGGCAGATATTATAACTTCATTTCATTAAACATTATTTCTTTTAGCATTTTCAAAGAATGTACAAGTACAAGTACTTTGAGAAGTAGGAGAAGATAAGCAACAGAACAGAATTCATTTGGGTCATTGCTGTCTAGATTATATAGTGGATTCATAGATTGTCATTATATTGATTTATGTGCATATGAGCACAGAGGAGCAGTAGTCAATGAATAATTTTGTGATGAGAGGTATGTTTATATTAAAATGATGCCTAGTTTATTTGATAATTTTGCTCTCTTGTCAAACTCGGTAAATCATGGACATGTAGTTTCCAAGATTTATTTTAAAATTTGAGGTCATAGAGTTCCAAGTTTTGATTCTTGTTGTGGGCAAGTTTGAAAATTATCCATGTTAACAGCTAGAAGTGACAAATTATTTTTTTTACAAAACCATAAACAATTTAACTAAGATTTAACCCTTTCCTCCATGGAATTTTTTGTTTACAAACTTGATTCGCATAGGATTTTTTCAATAAAAAAAAAATCATCAGGTTTAAAGTATTAATGCATTGTAAAAACGAACATTTCATCAATGAAATTCAAGTCAGATATCCTCCTGAATATCCTTTTCATATTGGATACAATTTTTTTAAAGTCTTTTTTAATATGCAGACATTTTGTAGTCAATGCGTTTCAACTGAGGTACTACACAGGCGTCAAAAGGCGTCATTATGGAGTAAAGGGGTGGGGTCAAAAAGCGTCATTATGGAGGAAACGGTTAACCTCAAACTATTTAAAACAGAAAATGTTTTAGTTCTAATCTATAGCGTTATGCCCTTTATATACACAGAAAAAAGTCCCATAAAATCTAACTTGAGGAAAACTCAAAAGTGGCATTTTATATTTCCTTTGGAAATTAACATTGGAAGGAGAGATAACTCCGCAAAAATGAGTCCTTTTTTGGTCAGTTTTTGGTTGATTTTCTTGAAATTTATGTAAAGGCTTAAGCACGATACTTTTATGGAGTTATAAGTTTGTATTTGACTAAATTATATAATCATGATAATCTCCTGCTCATGAAATGTACAAAACCGAAGTGCATTTTTCATTAAAGAAATTGCAAATTTGAAGCTTTGAGACCATTTTGAAAAAATAATGTGAATATTTGGTATTGTTTATATCTGTATATTATATTCTTTCAGCATCTTACTTGTCTAAAGAAACTTTAAACCACAAAATGAAGAATACGTGCTTAATTATTTTTATCAAATTTGAGATTCTTAATTACCTTGACACCAAGCAATAGGTATGGGCTTTGCTCATTGTTGAAGGCCATACAGTGACCTATAGTTGTTAATGTCTGTGTCATTTTGGTCTTTTGTGGATAGTTGTCTCATTGGCAATCATACCACATCTTCTTTTTTATAATAACTTATGGTAAAGTGATTAATATTGTGCAATTGTAGTTATAATATAGGGATATTGCATGAATATTGTCATGAGTAAAATTTATATTGCACGAGCTTCGAGTGCAATTTTTGTTCTACAAGGGACAATATTTCCCAACATTCATGCAATAATTTTGAAGATGTATTGCACTGGTGCAATACTATAGGGTTATTGCATGAATATTGGGGAATATTGTCCTGAGTTGAATTTTATATTGCATAAGCTTGCGAGTGCAATATATGTTCTACGAGGGACAATATACCCCAATATTCATGCAATAACCCTTTTATTGTATAGCAATATAATATTTGAAAGTAAAAATTGGTTTAAACTAAGAGTTTGTCATTGATAACGTCATGATTTTTTGAAGATTTTTGCACTAGTGCAATATTATCAGATTATTACATGGCATTTTTCATATCGCATGTATTATCAGCCCTAGGTTCAATATCAGCCCAAGAGCCGCATGGCTCGAGGGCTGATAATACATGCGATATGAAAAATGACATGTTATGATCTTTTTATCATATGCTTCAACAGTAGAGCAAAATAACAGATTCATATATTGATCCTTCTACGTGGTTCCCGAAAAGATCTTGAAAGAGTAAAAAGTTCACGGACGTTGGACCCAAAATTTGATACATTCAATAAGAAATCTTTCTATCATATGCCTCAACAGAGAGAAAAAAAAACCCAACATTTTAATATGGACGAATCGACAAAAAAATAATTCAACAATATACATGATGAAAATTGTTTGGAAAAGTCAACTTTTTTTAAAGTAACTTTCTAAATTATGTTTCAGAAAAACTTAAAAAATGCATTTATTTAATATTTTTTTTTAATTTAACTTAATTATTTTACACAATATACTTTCCAGTATTCATATAATTGTTTTGTACACTGCTTTGTAATGTTTTTCACTGAAAACGTAGCATTAAGGTGTATTTTCCGGAATTTGCCGAGTATCACCGAAATGCCATGTGATAACGTTACGGAAAGGCATGTGATAACAATCGAAGCATGTGATAAACTTTTCATATCAGCCCGCTAAGCACCAATTCGAAAAATATAGAAAATACTTTAATTTAATGCTATTATCATACGGTAAAAATCATATGTTATTAAGTCTAAGTATATGATAATAGAATTTATTGCACGCTAACTTTTAGTTATTTTTCTGTGGGAAATATTATATTGCTATGCAATAATAGAATTTATTGCACACTAACTTTTGGTTACTTTCTGTAGGAAGTATTATATTGCTACATGTATGCAAAAATTCTTATAATTAGTGCTTCACTTAAATGTTGACAAGTTTCTTACTCCTTGATACAGGTCCTAATTTGGATTGTAAATAAATATTTGACATATTATATGTTTCTGAATAAATGTAGTCAAAGAACTTGAAATTGGTTACACAGCTACTTTTGCATCTATGTACTATTTCTGAACCAAAAAATATGTAGTACTGTAGCTTCGGAGGCGACGGCATCAACAATGTATTAGTTTGTGATTAGGTCTAGTTTATGGTGAACCACATGTGATAGGATAATCATATTTGGTATGCAGTTGTATAAGCATTGGCACATCTCATTTCCATGGAGATTATTTGGCCCTGCCTTCTCAGTCATGGTCTATTGACTTCGAAACTTTTGCTCATGCATGTATTAGTTTGTGATTAGGTCAGTTTATGGGGAACCACAAGTGGTAAGTCAATGATATTTGGTATGCAGTTGTATAAGCATTGGTATATCTCATTTCCATGGAGATAATTTGGCTCCGCCCCCTTAGTCATGGTCTATTGACTTTGAAATTTTTTCTAAGTTATCATGTATTAGTTTGTGATTAGGTCAGTTCAAGGGGAACCATTAGTGGTTGGGCAATGTTAATTGGTATTCAGTTGTATAAGCATTGGCACATCTCATTTCCATGGAGAATATTTGGCCTCGCCCCATCAGTCACAGTCTAATGACTTTGAAACTTATCTTAGTTTACATGTATTAGTTTGTGATTAGATCAGTTTAAGATAAACTGCTTATGTTTAGTCAATAATATTTGGTATGCAAATTTATTGGCATTTGCAAGTATTGTTTCCATGGAGATTATATAGCCCCACCCCCTCATCATGGTTCATTGACTGTGAAACTTTTACATAGTTTACACATTAATGTTTGTAATTAGGTTTGGGAACGACTTATACATGTACCGTACCTAAATGTTACAATAATTTTTAAGTAAAGAAAGTTATGATACTAAATATCAAAAGTAAATGTCCAGTACTACAGATTTTAAATACAGAAACATTACCTATGCAAAAGTAGCAGTTTATATGAATTCAAGAATTGAATCTACATGTATATTCAATTAAAGATTTCTTGCTGTTGTGCAATACACTGGGCTGTTGCGCAATAATTGGTTAATCTGTTGTCAGACTGCAAACAAACAATAATTTCTCAATGTCACATATATATCAGAAATTTATAAAAAGAAAACTAAAAGGAGGTTTTCTTAATAGCTATAAATCGGTCATCAAAGTTTAACGAAATTTTAAGGATACATGTATTTCCAAAAACTTGAAAGTCACCCCTTTTCTTATGACATGTATGAAGAAAATCTTATAACTCAGAAACTGACAAACTTAAATTTATAAAAATCAAATGGGAGCTTACAACAAAAAATATGAACAATTTAACTAAGTTTCATGATATTCGGCATTTTTATGTCCCACTCAACGAAGTTTTGGGGGTATAATGTTTTTGACCTGTCTGTCTGACGTCAAGTCCTGTTTCTTGTCATCACAACTGTTCTCAAACCACACAACAGAATTTCATGAAATCTTTTTAGATAATAAGGACATACAATGTAGATGTGCATATCGACAGGAAATTAAGATTCAATTTTTTTTTTTTAGGAGTTAAGCCCCTTTGAACTTATTTGCTTTATTACTACTTCAACAGTTTGTCATTGCAACTCCTCTGAATCCACACAACAGAATTTCTTGAAACTTAGTAGATAATAAGGACATACTATGTAGATGTGCATATTGACAGGAAATTATGATTCAATTGAAGTTTATCAATTGCCAAGGTACATTGAAAGGTTGTTCTTTTATTAAAATCTGCACATACATGTATATAGGATTTTTTTATAAGCTTAAACTTGATCTTCTTTCTGTTGTTAGCTTACATTTTGTTTCAATTTACTTAAAAGTAAAAGTATATAGGAAAGGTATAAATTAGTGAGCATCGGTTCATACTACATATAGTTTTTGTCTGGACTTCTTGATTAATTTATATATATATATATACAATTTTAGCTTGTTACCAAATGAAAGGAAAGGACATTATTGGCAAGGATTGATATTACTGGTGAACATGTATGTCATGTAGGTGTGAATGCCCTGCAAAACAGACCTGATATCAAAGTAAGTTCATCTGTAGAATTGCAGTTAATTTAAATAATTTTATGTTATCTACCTAAAACTGTTTCAAGTTTAATTGTACATGTACAGTGTTGCTTATTTTTCTCACTTTCTGATTCAATGCATGCATTAAGCCTTACTCTGCTCGCCTCCTTCTGCTCCATACACACACACTTGAGATGTCAGAAATTCAGACTATCATAGCATTTACATTACAAACTTACCGAGTCAGACTGGCCAATATTATGTTTTGATAAGTAAACGTTGTTATTTAGAAAACATAAAATATTTGCCACTGGACATTCAAATAAGCAAAAAAAAAACCGACCAGTTAATGATTTTGCATTAACAGAATGAATTTGCAAACATATAACAATTAGCTTAGGGCTATTCCAGAAAAAAATGTATGGGGGGGTTGGAAGGCACGTTGTATTAATAATAATGGGTGATGGGTATCAGAGCAACTTTTCACACTATAATGCACTATAATTCTCAATTACAATTGTCTTGGTGGCGGGTGCTGACAAAAACTGCCTTCCAACCCCCCAACCCCATACATTTTTTTCTGGAATAGCCCTTATGTAATTCATGGAAGTTAGATTTATATTCTTTATGAATATTTTATTTCAGTTACCATCACAGTGAAGAATAACCAATACCATGAATACAGGACACAGAAGACTACCTCACAAACTTGGGAATTTTACAAAAAATAGAACGTTTAAATTTACAAAGAAGACATTTATTTTGACATTCATAGACTTGGAAAGTAGAGAAATTATAATGTGAATATAAATCCTTGGAAATAAAATTTTGAACTTTGAAGAAGATTGAAGATTATGTTTTTTCTAAGAAAGTTTGAAGAAAAAGGATACATTCAAAACTGTAAAAAGGAAACAATACAGTATTCTCAATTTATACTCTTGAGATCAATTACTCTTGATATATAATTAAAAGGACTTATAAAAGTAAGGACATTTGGTTGAATTGCCAATGAGAAAAATATCCACCAGAGTTCACATGATGTGATAGTGAGCTATTATAGGTATCCATATGTCCTCCAACAATGAAAAAAATGAACTATATAGTGTGTTGTGAAAGGGTTTGAACATGACAAATAGAGAAAACTAAGAGCCTTGTTTTATCAAGTTAATACATGAAAGCAAAATATGAACCAAAGACCACCACTGAAATACTTCTGATTATTGTTGATTTACTCTTGAAATATCATGTAAAATGTTTAAAAAGATACCATCAATATTCAACTTGTTAAACAACAAGTCACTGTATGACAGAAAGTTCTTTGACAAAATCCTTGTATGTGTATTGCATCAGAATATTTTTTTTAGATAGAACACTAGGAGACTATATACATGATATAAGGAAATGCAAATAAAAAGTATCATCACCTTAAAAAAAAGTATAGCATTTTATCATTGACAGTTCCATCAAAAGTTTCAGCAATACAATGCAAGCCAACTGTTACATAAAAATCAAACTATACTATACACTATAATAAGTGTGTTATATATACTACAATAAGTGTGTTATATACTATAATATATATATATTATAATGCATAATTATAATAGACGTTATACGTCCGTGGTACAAAACATCCGTATTACGTCCGTGGTACTAAACGTCCGTAATACGGACGTGGTACTAAATATCCGTATTACGGACGTTTTACGGACGTTTTACGGATGGGAAGCAACGGACGTTTTACGTCCGTGGTACTATTCGTCCGTAGACGTGCCGTATAATACGGACGTTTTACGGATTTTTTACGGACGTAAAACGTCCGTAGCTATTTTACCTGTGTACTGGTATAACATTTTGTTCTTGTATAAAATAGAGTACAACTGGGCAATATGATTTTTAAAGCTGTTTAAAAAAAAAATTAAAATAGTT
The DNA here is from genome assembly GCF_963676685.1 of Mytilus edulis. Classification (NCBI taxonomy): domain Eukaryota; kingdom Metazoa; phylum Mollusca; class Bivalvia; order Mytilida; family Mytilidae; genus Mytilus; species Mytilus edulis. Next base: position 100,396,243 of record NC_092345.1, on the reverse strand, counting down.
ATCAATAAGTAGTGTAAAGACTTCAGTAATAGTAAGAGAAAACCTGACCATGTGCAATGCCAAAATAGATGTGTAGACAGTACCATTTAAAGTGCATGGGTATGACTATACTATTTCGTATGATTTAGATTTACAAGTACTGAGAACAATATCATTAATCATTGTTAATTATACCAATAAAAAATATTAAGGAATTCTATTGGTGGCCAATTAACCAAAACTGCTCCAGACTCAGAATCTCAAAGTAGATTGATAAACTACATCTGTACATGTTGTACTTATTACATTTTGTATTGAAATCATTGCCCTTCAAACTACATGTATAATCACAGAATTTTATTTTTATGCCGATTTTTCAGTTAGTAAGGAACAGATTCTCAATCTGCAGATACATTTACCAAAGGACTGGAGCAGTAGTTTCAAAAACTATAGAACATATCTAATCGTTGCTGTTGATACAAGTGGATCTATGGGTGGCAGTCCAATAAGACAGGTATGTTGAGAGTAGGCCTGTGGCCTGTAGTCCAATAGAGCAGGTACATTTGTACGGTACATCTATAATATTTGTATTTAGAGAGGATCTGTTGGTCATAGCTATATAAAGCCAGTTTATTGATAGAGAAGCTAGTTGCATGGAAAAAAGTAGAGCAGGTATATTTGATTTTCTGTTGGTGGTTATTTTACATAATTGGTCAATTTCAGTTCCTTGATATGTTGCCTTAAGCTATGTAGAAAGGAGTTTTGAATGGTCACAAATTTAAAGAAATTGAATTTCTTTTGCAAATGATATACAGAAGAATTGTAATATATAGACAATGATTATTAGAAGATATTGTATGTATTGATTGATTGTTCATATTCCTGCAAAAGCAGTGTCTTGAGTGAATTAGTTAAAGACGTCTTCTCTGGTGGTTTAAGTTGCCTTGATCAATGACATCTCATTTGTCTAATTTTTACAAAGAAAAAATAAACTTTAGTAAAAAATCTTGGTTAAAAAGTATGGAGGGTAAACATCAATAAAAGATCAAGCTAACTTGCAAAGTAACAAAAGTAGATGCATATTTATAATGGATAACTATTCTATTCTACTGAGTTAAGTGATATAATCTGTTTCTCTAATAACATATAGAAAAATACTGAATTTAGTGTTCTGAATTGATTTGTTGGGAAAATATTCATTTACATTTAATTTTGTCAACTACATTTTGATTTATTAACAGGTAAAAACTGCCCTCCATGAGCTCCTGTCTCAGACTATACCCTGCAGTGACATAAAGACAGATGTTATTTCTTACAACAGTCAAGTGTCCTTGTTGGAACTCAATACAGAAAATTATCAGGAGAAAGTTGATGAACTCAAGGCATCATCAATGACAAACTTTATCATTGTATTTGACAAGCTTGATACACTACTATCAAAATATGGTTTGTATTGATTTAAATTTCTTCAGGTGACCCCCCTAACCAAACACAGCTATTCTATCCCTTTGCACCAAATTACCAAGTTATTAGAGCTACTATTTTTGTCATAACCCTTAACCAAATGGAGCAAAACATCTAAGTTTTTGATATGTCTAAAGTGATAGTTTTTTATATCGATTACTTGCACTGTCATTTTCTCTCTGTCGTAAATATGTTTAACATCACAATACCCAAATTGCACCTATTCAACAAAAATAGCTGCTGAAATCTTACATGTTATATTTGGGACAAATTAATAAATTTGTATGTTTATGATTTGACATTTTACACAATTTTCAACCTAGGTAAATGGAGCATACTTATGTCACATGGTCTTATTTTGTAGAGCATTCCTATGACAGAGCAATAGTGGTTTTTATGACTGATGGCCAGGATACAGCTAACAATTTTGAAATGGTCAATAAAAGAGCTGTCAGCTGGAAAACAAGAATAGATTCATTAAGCATACCTGTCACTGTTCATTCTGTAGGCTTCTCAAAAGGTTTGTTACATCAATTTATTACAAATTATGGATTTATAATATAATATCACTGGACAAACAATAAGTTAAAGGTTAATTAAAATGGAAAAAAGACAAAAAGGGCAAGTAATCACTCATAAAATATTACACATGTACCTTGAAATTAAAGACCAGACCTCAGCTGAACTCTTGTACTCTGGAATGGTTACCAATTCCTGCTCTACTAGTTACACATATCATGTTGCTCATGATAAGTAAAAAGTTCATGTTTGGTGAATATAGATATAAATACTTAATGCTCTTGATTATCTAATCATGAAATCATAAACTCACAAACATTTTCAAGTTTTCAGTGAGCATATTATACATTTATTTCCCTTGCCTAAGGGAAATATGAAGATTTGTTCACCCAAGAAAAATCATATTTCACGAGGTCATCGCCCGAGGAAAATATGACTTTTTGAGGTTGAACAAATCTTCACATCTCATGAAACCAAGGGAAATGAATGTTTTATTCCACTGCCTATACTTTTTTTTACTTCTGAATATAAAATTTCATAATTGTTTTCTTATCCATTATGTTTTATAACTAAACACAACATACACAATGATAATCAGTACTGATTTATAGTTAATTATTTATTTATTCTTTTCTATTTGTTTTTAGATTTGAAATAATTTTTAAAACAAACCCTATCGAAATGAAGCCCTTGTGAAATGAATATTTTAGGGTGAACAAATCTTCATATCTCCCTCAGGCACAGGAAATAAAATAAAATGTAGATTGTTTGACGTCACATGTGATAGTTTTAACCAATCAAAATGTTGATTTCGCTATCAAAATCAACATGCAGTGGAATAATATAAAATATTCAGGATCTCTACCGAGGATATTGGTTCATATTCCCTGCCACTGTTTTATATCTCCTAATCTTTAGGGGAAAGAAAAATAGGTCACTGACAGAAAATATGAACCTATATCCCCCATTGAAACTCAAATAATAATTATATTATTCTGGAGTGCCCTGATTTCAATATTAGATACCTTTCTGATTGTTGTTTTTGTTCACATGGTACAAGTGACCAATCAAATTGCAGTATAAGCTCAGATATTTCACTAGAGTATAATATTACTGGTGTTACATTTATGTGAATATGAAATGCTATTTTTGTCAAAGACCCTCTTATATAATTAATTATATTAATTGAGTTCATTCACAGATCACCAGTTTAAGTTTTTGAAAGATTTGACTGAGGCTGGCGAGGGAACAGGGATGTTTAGGTACTGTGAGCCGAGTGAGGGTCCAGATTCATTGACAAAGAAATTACAGGAACTGTTTGATTTTATTGTGCAAGGGTAAATATCATTTAGGAATGGCATGATGTTATAATAAAGCAGTTGCAATGCCATATCGAAACTATAATAAGTATGCCTTGTTATAAATACTGCCTATATCATAATGATATTATTATTATTATTATGATAACCGTCCTTATGAATAAATGGTGATGTGGAATATATGTCAATGAGACAGCAACTCGAAGAAAAAAAATGACCAAAAGACATTAGAGGAAAACATTTAGTCTTCAAAAAGGTTTTTCCACACATACTGTCAAATTTTTAATCATTCTAAGCAGTATTTTCCAATGTGATTTAATTGAGAAAAAAGATTTATGCTCAATGTATTTTTGGAATGTCTGCAGATAGCGATAATTAGTAAAATAAAAAATCATAGGCCAGTTCATGCATAGTTTTCAGCTTGGTCTAAGTAAATTCATTATTGCATGTAAAATGAAATCATGGACACCTAAATTTTTTTATAAAAATTCTGGAAATGTAAAAAAATGAAACAAAACTTTATTATAAAGTTTTCTGTGCATACATATAACAGAGAGAAAAGTATTCTACAGGCATTTGTAAATATAGATTCAACTTGGTCAAGTAAGAGCAACTTTATATTCTTTATAAAGCACAAAGGTGTCAGTATTCACCTCAAAAACTAACAAAACCTTTGAATAGACTTATTAAGAAGGGATATAGTTACGATACTGTTGTCAAGTCATTAAAGATTGCATATTTTGGCGTTAATATTGATTCACTTATAGGGTCTTTGCATCGGAACTAAACACATTCATTAAAAAACCAGTTGTTGGCATGACACGGGTTATGTTCTTCTCATATATGTTATGATGGTATGATACTAAACGCCTAACGGGAAGGATTGTGCCTGATGTTCATATGATGAAATCATAATCTTTCAGTCAGTTTAATTGAAGTCTGGAGCTGGCATGTCAGTTAACTGCTAGTAGTCTGTTGTTATTTATGTATTATTGTCATATTGTTTATTTTTTTTGCTTACATCTTCTGACATCAGACTCGGACTCTCTTGAACTGAATTTTAATGTGCATATTGTTATGCGTTTACTTTTCTACATTGGCTAGAGGTAAAGGGGAGGGTTGAGATCTCACAAACATGTTTAACCACGACGCATTTTTGCGCCTGTCCCAAGTCAGGAGCCTCTGGCCTTTGTTAGTCTTGTATTATTTTAATTTTAGTTTATTGTGTACAATTTGGAAAGAAGTATGGCGTTCATTATCACTGAACTGGTATATATTTGTTTAGGGGCCAGTTGAAGGACACCTCTGGGTGCAGGAATTTCTAGCTACACTGAAGACCTGTTGGTGACCTTCTGTTGTTGTTTTTTTCTATGGTCGGGTTGTTGTCTCTTTGGCACATTCCCAATTTCCATTCTCAATTTTAAAGAAGTAAAAATCTATAAAATTGAGAATGGAAATGGGGAATGTGTCAATGAGACCACAACCCGACCAAAGGGGGGCACTCTTGTCATGCTTCATTGAATCCTTACATAATCAACCAAACTTTCCAACAAAAATGTGGGGGGGGGGGGACTGCAGTCTTCATTGTTTCTCAGAACATTTAAATGTGATAGTGCGAGCCAGACATGGTGTCGAGTTGAGGCATTTTCCTGTTTGATGATTCTTTAAAAGGTTTAAGTACCCTAAATGTGTAGATAATTGTACAATTGAGTGTTAATAATTCTGTCTTTCAGGTCTGGTCAGCATGTAGATGTTCATCTTTCAATAAATGAAGATAACAAAATAGAAGATAATGGCAAAAAAGTGCAATCTTGTGTTATCAAGGCACCTGTTACTCAGGATTTAGAATCAGGTTGGTATTCTTTACCATATAAAAAAATTATAAATTGAAACCAGTATTTATAAAGCGGCCGGCTACGGGACTATGAAAAAGGTCCGGGCCCGGTTTGGACGGTGAGCCAGTTTATTCAGGTTTCCGTTTTGACCAGAAGTAATTGGCTTGTTACGTCCGATATATTGCATGTTAAAGTTCTGTCTGATTGTAACTTATAAACTGATCAATTAAAATACAAAATGCAATAACTTAATAACTTCTTATGATCATTGTTTTGAATCTTCATATTCATTAGCTATAGAAATTTAAGAAACTGGTTGTTCCTCGAATTAAAAAAAATAATATTTTAACCGTGTTTTACATATCCTTGTCTGTCAAATAGACCTTGGAAGCATCAGTTTCCGACTTATCAATTTCACGTTCACTTTGTTTTTCATTGTTTTCATTTGCATCCTTATACTCGCGTTGTTTGGATTGAGACCAGAGAGTTTCGTTTTACTTTCATGATCGTTAATTTCCAACATTGGTATGGCTGATTAAAAATCCAGAATATTATCAAATGAAATTTCATCAGGATTGAAACATTGTCGTTCAGTGTACAATGCCCATGATTGTTTCTGGATGTTCTTCCATTATCAGGGTCATTGGTTTAGGGGTTCACAATAGGGAACAGAAGATTTTGAAAACATGATGTAAATTTCTTACTCCTCGATTTGAAAAAAAATATATACAAGTCACAACGTAAGTTCAATCCGAGATATATTTTCGGCATGTCTTTTAGTTTAATTAACATGTTTATAGTGTTTGAATAATTAATACAGCTCACTACTGTACCAAATTGTAAGTTCACAGTTTAACACCTGGCAAATTGATATCATGAAAAGTCATATTATATATTAAAAAACAAATTTGTTTTGATTGCATATCCATCATTTGAAATTAATCAGACAAACCGTTTTGACAGGTAGTTATTGATGAGATTAAGAGTATTGGGACTGCATCATAAGACTGAATTCAGACTACACAGGGTCCGCTTTACAAAGGGTATTTTAACAAAGATTTTGAAGGGAAAAAAATGGGAATTTAATTTTTCGACCAGAATGGACAGGAAACCAATTTATTCAGTGTCTGGTTTACTCGGGCTTGACTGTATGTCCAAATTCTGTTAAAATGTTAAAGAAAATTATTACTATAACTCTTTGTTTCAAGTACTTATAAAAACAGAATTATTATATATTTTTTTGTCATAAGCAGTCAGTTTGACCCTATTTGTTAAAATAAGCTTAAAAACATTGCTGATGTATTGTTGACTTGCAAGTAAATAATTTAACCTCATTGAATCCCCATTCATGTGACCTGCAATTTCACTCTTAAACTAGAGTTGGGTTATGCATGATCAAGGTGTGTTCAGCTATTTCAAAAGAAAAGAATGTCAACATTGAAATTAATAAAAGGGTGGACTATTTGGTTGACTTATTTGATCCAGAAAAAAATCGTTTTTAACCGGATTTTTGTGACAAAAATGTTGGTTGTTGATTTGGGGATGTACGGCGGGCGGGCGGGCGGCAACCAAATGTTGTCCGTGCATTTTCTCATGAACCGTTCAACCAAAGCTTTTCAAATTTTAATATGTTGTTACAGACAACAAAATAAAGGTCAAGTTCAATAATGACGATTTTGACTTTTACCGTTCAGGAGTTATGGTTCTTGAAAGATTGAAAAATGGCATTTCCAGTCAAGTCCATGCATTTACGCATGAACTGTTCTACCAAAGCTTCCCAAATTTTAATAAGTTGTTACTGATGACAAAATGGAGTGCAAGTTCAATAATGACGATTTTGACTTTTACCGTTCAGGAGTTATGTTTCTTGAAAGAGTGAAAAATGGCTTTTCCAGTCGTGTCCGTGCATTTACTCATGAACTGTTCAACCAAAGCTTTTCAAATTTTAATATGTTGTTACTGATGACAAAATGGAGGTCAAGTTCAATAATGTTGATTTTGACTTTTACCGTACAGGAGTTATGGTTCTTGAAAGATCGAAAAATGGCGTTTCCATTCATGTTGTTGCATTTACTCATGAACCATTCAACCTAAGCTTTTCAAATTTTAATATGTTGATACTTATGACAAAATGGAGGTCAAATTTGATATTGACGATTTTCACTTTCACCGTTCATCAGTTATGGTTCTTGTGATATTGGCAGGACAAAAATAAATGTTAATAAATCCGGTTTGCTGTCGTTGTGACAGCCTCTTGTTTTATACATGTATAGGCAAAAACAATGATTAACATATTTGTATGCCCTGCTGCTAGGGTAATGGGACATTAAGTGTTAACCTTGACTGTCTATCCGTCTACCAGTATAGACAATGCTTAAAACCAAAACTAGCTGAAGGAGTCCATCATAAATTTTGAAAAGAAAAAAGATACACTCATATTTAAAAGTTAATGTATTCAAAATTTAAAAGAAAATGTATTTCCCTTTCAGATGAGCCTGTTGTAACTGCAACCACATGGATAATAAATCAGGCACCATCCGTTTGTCCAACTGTCAAAGTTCACATCACTCATAAACTGAAAGTGGTAAGTACTAATACATGAAATTCTAATCTTACCTTATAATCTAAGATAAGTGTACATCAGTCTCTCAGAGGTCTATTTTTTTTCTTAATTATTATGCCAACACTTAAAAAGCTACCATAAAAATGAACTGTACCGTTCAACCTTGACCAAGTAGTTATCTACGCTTGAAGTGTTAAAATGTCTGCACACATTTCCATTCTGGCACATGAATTTATGAAAAAAGGTGCCTGTACAATAGTACATCACAGATTTTAGGTTATCAATATTTTAAAGGTTTGTTCATCTTTTGAAAATGTTAAATATTAGAGATAGTTTCTGGACTTAGTATAGCTGCTCATTTCAATTATTTTTATACGACCGCAAAATTTGAAAAATTTTTCGTCGTATATTGCTATCACGTTGGCGTCGGCGTCGTCGTCGTCGTCGTCGTCGTCGTCGTCGTCGTCCTGCGTCCGAATACTTTTAGTTTTCGCACTCTAACTTTAGTAAAAGTGAATGTAAATCTATGAAATTTTAACACAAGGTTTATGACCACAAAAGGAAGATTGGTATTGATTTTGGGAGTTTTGGTCCCAACATTTTAGGAATTAGGGGCCAAAAAGGGCCCAAATAAGCATTTTCTTGGTTTTCGCACTATAACTTTAGTTTAAGTTAATAGAAATCTATGAAATTTTGACACAAGGTTTATGACCACAAAAGAACGGTTGGGATTGATTTTGGGAGTTTTGGTTTCAACAGTTTAGGAATTAGGGGCCAAAAAAGGGCCCAAATTAGCATTATTCTTGGTTTTCGCACAATAACTTTAGTTTAAGTAAATAGAAATCAATGAAATTTAAACACAATGTTAATGACTACAAAAGGAAGGTTGGTATTGATTTTGGGAGTTTAGGTCCCAACAGTTTAGGAATTAGGGGCCAAAAAGGGACCCAAATAAGCATTTTTCTTGGTTTTCGCACCATAACGTTAGTATAAGTAAATAGAAATCTATGAAATTTAAACACAAGGTTTATGACCATAAAAGGAAGGTTGGTATTGATTTTGGGAGTTTTGGTCACAACAGAATAAGGGGCCCAAAGGGTCCAAAATTAAACTCTGTTTGATTTCATCCAAATTGAATAATTGGGGTTCTTTGATATGCCGAATCTAACTGTCATGACTGTGTATGTAGATTCTTAACTTTTGGTCCCGTTTTCAAATTGGTCTACATTAAGGTCCAAAGGGTCCAAAATTAAACTTAGTTTGATTTTGACAAAAAATGAATCAGTTAGGTTCTTTGATATGCTGAATCTAAAAATGTACTTAGATTCTTGATTATTGGCCCAGTTTTCAAGTTGGTCCAAATCGGGGTCCAAAATTAAACTTTGTTTGATTTCATCAAAAATTGAATAAATGGGGTTCTTTGATATACCAAATCTAACTGTGTATGTAGATTCTTCATTTTTGGTCCTGTTTTCAAATTGGTCTACACTAAAGTCCAAAGGGTCCAAAATTAAACTTAGTCTGATTTTAACAAAAATTGAAATCTTGGGGTTCTTTGATATGCTGAATCCAAAAATGTACTTAGATTTTTTATTATGGGCCCAGTTTTCAAGTTGGTCCAAATCAGGATCTAAAATTATTATATTAAGTATTGTGCAATAGCAAGTCTTTTCAATTGCACAGTATTGCGCAATGGCAAGAATATCTAATTGCACAATATTGTGAAATAGCAAATTTTTTTTTAATTAGAGTTATCTTTCTTTGTCCAGAATAGTAAGCAAGAAATATCTAATTGCAAAATATTGTGCAATAGCAAGATTTTTTTTTAATTGGAGTTATCTTTCTTTGTCCAGAATCAACTTAAATCTTTGTTATATACAATATACAATGTATATTCACTTTTTACTACCAACTGATAAATTAAAATAATCTTTACCATTCATGATAACAAGCAGTTTTTTTTACATCTTAATATTTTATGATGTATTTAAATGAGTAGTTATTGTTGCAAACTCCATTAGAAATTTTAATTGAGATTAGTTTTGGAATAAGGGAAAGGGGGATGTGATTAAAAAAATTGGGTTTAATTTTTCTCATTTGAAATTTCATAAATAAAAAAGAAAATTTCTTCAAACATTTTTTTGAGAGGATTAATATTCAACAGCATAGTGAATTGCTCTAAGAGAAAACAAAAATTTTAAGTTCATTAGAACACATTCATTCTGTGTCAGAAACCTATGCTGTGTCAACTATTTAATTTTAGATTTAAAAAGTTTGAAGAAGAAATTTTTAATTGATTTGTAAAATCTTGACATTTGTTTTGTGTAAAAAAAAACCATGTAATGTCAAAAATTTGATCACAATCCAAATTCAGAGCTGTATCACGCTTGAATGTTTTGTCCATACTTGCCCCAACTGTTCAGGGTTCGACCTCTGCGGTCGTATAAAGCTGCGCCCTGCGGAGCACCTGGTTCCTGATATCTTGGATTTTTTTCATTTAAATATTGATTAGCATGTATGAGTTTGGTGAATGTATTTGTTGTACTGTTCTAATGCTATCTATTTGCATGTATGAGTTTGGTGAATGTATTTGTTGCACTGTTCTAATGCTATCTATTTGCATGTATGAGTTTGGTGAATGTATTTGTTGCACTGTTCTAATGCTATCTATTTGCATGTATGAGTTTGGTGAATGTATTTGTTGTACTGTTCTAATGCTATCTATTTGCATGTATGAGTTTGGTGAATGTATTTGTTGCACTGTTCTAATGCTATCTATTAGCATGTATGAGTTTGGTGAATGTATTTGTTGTACTGTTCTAATGCTATCTATTTGCATGTATGAGTTTGGTGAATGTATTTGTTGTACTGTTCTAATGCTATCTATTTGCATGTATGAGTTTGGTGAATGTATTTGTTGTACTGTTCTAATGCTATCTATTAGCATGTATGAGTTTGGTGAATGTATTTGTTTGTACTGTTCTAATGCTATCTATTAGCATGTATGAGTTTGGTGAATGTATTTGTTGTACTGTTCTAATGCTATCTATTAGCATGTATGAGTTTGGTGAATGTATTTGTTGTACTGTTCTAATGCTATCTATTAGCATGTATGAGTTTGGTGAATGTATTTGTTTGTACTGTTCTAATGCTATCTATTAGCATGTATGAGTTTGGTGAATGTATTTGTTGTACTGTTCTAATGCTATCTATTTGCATGTATGAGTTTGGTGAATGTATTTGTTGTACTGTTCTAATGCTATCTATTTGCATGTATGAGTTTGGTGAATGTATTTGTTGTACTGTTCTAATGCTATCTATTAGCATGTATGAGTTTGGTGAATGTATTTGTTGTACTGTTCTAATGCTATCTATTTGCATGTATGAGTTTGGTGAATGTATTTGTTGTACTGTTCTAATGCTATCTATTAGCATGTATGAGTTTGGTGAATGTATTTGTTTGTACTGTTCTAATGCTATCTATTAGCATGTATGAGTTTGGTGAATGTATTTGTTGTACTGTTCTAATGCTATCTATTTGCATGTATGAGTTTGGTGAATGTATTTGTTGTACTGTTCTAATGCTATCTATTAGCATGTATGAGTTTGGTGAATGTATTTGTTGTACTGTTCTAATGCTATCTATTTGCATGTATGAGTTTGGTGAATGTATTTGTTGTACTGTTCTAATGCTATCTATTAGCATGTATGAGTTTGGTGAATGTATTTGTTGTACTGTTCTAATGCTATCTATTTGCATGTATGAGTTTGGTGAATGTATTTGTTGTACTGTTCTAATGCTATCTATTAACATGTATGAGTTTGGTGAATGTATTTGTTTGTACTGTTCTAATGCTATCTATTATCATGTATGAGTTTGGTGAATGTATTTGTTTGTACTGTTCTAATGCTATCTATTAACATGTATGAGTTTGGTGAATGTATTTGTTTGTACTGTTCTAATGCTATCTATTTGCATGTATGAGTTTGGTGAATGTATTTGTTGTACTGTTCTAATGCTATCTATTAGCATGTATGAGTTTGGTGAATGTATTTGTTGTACTGTTCTAATGCTATCTATTTGCATGTATGAGTTTGGTGAATGTATTTGTTGTACTGTTCTAATGCTATCTATTAACATGTATGAGTTTGGTGAATGTATTTGTTTGTACTGTTCTAATGCTATCTATTAACATGTATGAGTTTGGTGAATGTATTTGTTGTACTGTTCTAATGCTATCTATTAGCATGTATGAGTTTGGTGAATGTATTTGTTTGTACTGTTCTAATGCTATCTATTAACATGTATGAGTTTGGTGAATGTATTTGTTGTACTGTTCTAATGCTATCTATTAACATGTATGAGTTTGGTGAATGTATTTGTTTGTACTGTTCTAATGCTATCTATTAACATGTATGAGTTTGATGAATGTATTTGTTTGTACTGTTCTAATGCTATCTATTTGACAGAATTCTACTCTTGAAGAAGTGACATTTCCTTGTGATGTATGTAACAGTTCTATGATGATTCTAACTTCTGTTAAAGATAAATGTCTGTGGAGTATACAGATTTTGTCTAGAAGTACAGATATGGTGGCAACCAAACTATCAGAAATTATAACCGGCGAAGGAGGTAAAGTTTGTCTGTTTACTGAAAGCTTATACTTAATACATAAAATACTACCATATTTTTGTGTGTATAACACACACTTTTTCCTTTAGATATTTAGTTGGTGCACATTTGAAAACTGAAGGCGTAGTGGAGAAACCAGTATCACACTCAATGCAGTAATAAAAAATAATTGATAAAACACAAAATCTTTTCAGAAAAAACAAGTTGAGGTTTAATTGGTAGTTGGGCAAGAGATTTTTTTTGGTGTAAATATTATGCATTGATTTAGTGTTAAGATGACCGGTCATGTTTTGTATTTCAGATGCTTCTGTGATAGAAAAAAGATTAACAAAGTTACAAGAAAGGTTGTCACGAATACCACTATATGGCAAAGATATCAACAAAAGTCTAAGAGAAGAGATTCATAGAATGATGTCAGATATTCAGGGAAAGGTACATGACATTGTTAATACAAATATCAATGATTTGGAGAATTCTTAAAATGCTACTCAACCTGTACACATTTATAAAATATTTGACATTTAACAATATTAAATATGCTGGTAGAAGTTTAGACTCAGTAAGACAATTGTACAAGATTGCATTATGAGAAGATATCCTCCATTACATGTGTAAAATTTAGATCTGAAATTCATTTTACACAGATAGAATCACTCGTGAAGTATCTACTGTTTTGGATTCATATCCACACATTATCTCAAACATACATTGACTTTACTCTTATGTAAATAGTTCTTACATATTAAATTGAATCAAAGTTAGAATTGCTATTACTTCAATTCAATAGTTGTTTGTTATACCTTTTATTAACAGAGTTTAATTTACTTTTATTTTTTAGATAAACAAAATGTTTACATTAATAGCAGAATTTGCCAGAAAAGAGACCCCATCAGTTGGGCTGTTGGCTAGAGCACATGATATGAGGTACCAGGCACAAGTATGTAGACCATGTTTTCCTAGATAGTGATTCTAAGATATTGTCTTCATTTTCCTTGTTTTCTATGATTGATCTTTTTGATATTTTGTACAAATTTTATAAAGACAAAGGCCTTTTGATTCATCTCTTTAAGACTAACGAAATTAAATTTTCTACAAGGTATTTTTACAGATAAACCTCTGCGTAAGAGATATTGAATAAAAAACAGGACCATACTTTTCTTTTATTGTCCCAAAATTAAATCAGACTGTTAATCAGACATGTTACAGCTTGATAACTATATTATTTTGAACAGTTTTCCAAATCTAGAAGACATAGGTTAATGGACCGAAGAGCCACAAAGAATTTGTCATCTGCCAAAACAGCACAGGAAGAGCTAACAGGACTACAGATAGATGTAGAGGATGTAAAGAACATCCCCCAGGAAACATGTGACTTTTTCTTCTGTGCGCTGTCTCAGAATTCTATAAAGGATGTATTGATAGACAGCGACCCAGATGATTTGATAGGCTTTGGTTTGACTGTCAAAAGATCTGAAGTCATCTTAGATGAACCTTCACTAGTGAGTATATACTAACAGTCAAACATGTATTTTACAGTAGTTACTTATGAGAAGTATTACAAGTGACTGCTTAAGAGACATGACCTTTTTAAAGAGGTTCTGAAAAATAACTTACATAGCTTACATGTTTAAATATTGCCATTTGTATTAAATATTTTCATTATACTTGAATTGTTCTTCAGACAAACTTCTGCAGAAATGATTTTTAAGAATAGTATTTTATATGGAACATTATTTTACCTTCCAATTGCTTTTGTATATTCCTTAAATGCTATTCTTTAACTGTTTGTATAGATTTGGATACACAATATCAGTGGTACAGTTGTTAGTAAGACTGCTATGATGGACGCTCTGGAATTTAAGTTAAAAGTAGATGGACAGTTACAAGCACATGGAGGTTTCAACTTTGACCTAGGAGTGACAACAGTAGGACTTAGTAGAGAGCCGATCAATGCTTGGTTACCTTTGTATGTAAATCAGACACATTGGAAGAAAGTTAAGGTATTATGCTTATTATAAATCTGTTATTATATAGATCTCACAGTAGTTTCACATCAACTTTGTTCAAAACCACTATGAGATCAATGAACTAGTGGAGGGATTTATTTACATTCCCAAAAATCCACAATTTCAAATAACAGTATAGAACACTACACACCTGTGTTTCCAGTAGTCAGGTATTCCAGCATATTCATTGGCTCATTCAAAAGTTTAGTCTGTAAGATTACAACCATTATAAAGCTTCACTATTGTAATAGAAATTAGTTGTAGTATTATTATTTTAGGACTTAAGTAATGGAAAAATTAAGAAAATCAGTTGAAGTTTCAAACTTCTGAAGAAAATGAATGTATCATGCAGTTATTATTTCTATAACTATACTAAAAGTATTTCGCTCTCTCTTTTGGAATTCCATTACTAAATTTAATCTTATTTCATGTAACTACACTATTAAATTAAAATGAAATTTGATAAGATGGATAAGAATTTTTATAGATTTCTATTAGAAGAAAAAACTGACAGTTAATTAGCAGTAATAAACATGAAATTGATTAGCAGTAATAAACATGAACCTTGTTATAAGAAATCAATACTTTTACATTTCAGATACTTCTAAAACCAGTACTTGGTTTTCTATGTACATTGGATCCTTTAGGATATGATTACAAACAGATAGATGTGATGTTCATGACACTTGGTAGCATGGTCAGTCAACTATCAGATGTACAGGAACATCAGCTTAAGATGATCTTTGTCTACCAAAGAACCTGTCGAGGTATGTTTAGATAACTAAGAGATAATGTTTGGTCATTCAACGGTCAGATGTACAAGAGCATCAGCTTAAGACGATCTTTGTCTACCAAAGAACCTTTCGAGGTTGGTATAGATAACTAAGAGACTAGGTCTAATGTTTGGTCATTCATCCTCAGATGTACAAGACCATCAGCTTAAGATAATCTTTGTCTACCAAAGAACCTGCCGAGGTAGGTATAGATGACCTTTTTATAGAGTATATATTACAAACAATTCTATTGGGTAACACCTTATCACAAGACATTGTATAATTCAGTTAATTTTCATCTAATTGCAAGGAAGGACGAATAACCCTTAAAATTTACACCAGTGGTAAATAACCATATTATTCACAGGCGAATAACCTTTTTAGTGTCTAGATTTGCACTCGAGTTATATCCCATGAAAATGACGTCACAGACGTTAATAAACAAAATGGTAGTGTTCACGTTACACTGGCAGCCCATCAAGAGACAAGCATACCTGTCAACTGACCCGTATTCTGCGGGTGTGACCCGAGATTTTCACAATTCTGAGGGATCACCCGGAACACCCGCCAGGTCATTGAAATAACTCGGAAATTCCGAAAATGACCCGATTTCACCCGTATTTCTTAGCCTTGAGATTGATTTCATAAGTAATATTCCTTTGAAATACCGGCAAATTCGTAATTCTTCCATGAACAGGAAGTTCATCTAGCTATGTAAACTGTCAAATTAAGTGACCCATTAAGTGCATGGCTTCACTTGACAGCTTTGGTGTCAAACACACTGTTAATTAACACCAATTTATACCTTAGCTTTAGGAGGTAAATAAATTGCACCATAATTTGGTTTACAAACTGAACTAGAGTTACTTCCCCTTATTTGTCACCATTAAAAATTATTCCTTATATTTACGTTTTATGGGTGAAAAAGATTAAATCATAAAAATATAAAATTCAAATACATATTGAAAAATAACTTTTCATTTTTTTTATACCTTTATACAATTTTTTTTTAAAAATTGAAAATTATTTTTTACATTTATACTTCCTTTAACTGTATTACTATATTTTATCATAGTCTAATTTCATTGTTAATGGAAAATATAGTGGTTTAAAGCTACATAGTCAATAATCTGAAACATTTAAGAATTACATTAAATTCTAGTGTTTGATGATTGTTGTATTTTTTCTCAAAAAGTAAAGCACATAAGACTGAGTTACACAATTTTAAAAATCTTTAAAAGTTAATGAAATAATATTTTATTTGATTTAAAATGACTTAACAAAGTGAACATGCATTGATGTTTTGGTATATTTGATATACATTATAAGAAAATGTACCATAAATACTGAAATTCAGCTCGAAAAAGTTTGTACGCGTTATGACCTGAGATTTGATTCTTCAATGCAGGTCATGACCTGCATTTTCATCGTCACAGGTTGACAGGTATGGACAAGGAAGTAAGGCTTTGGACTTGAATAGAGTGCCAGCAGACAATGATATTGACTTCCGGTTTTGGATTTGGATGACGAAGACGCGCCTTCTAAACCAGAGGAAAATCTGATAAGTTTGTGTTGTATAACTAGCCATCCGTTGATGGTTAGTCAATATTATTCCTTATATTGTTTAAGTAGAACTATTTGTGGCCACATTTTGTGCTTTTTTGACACTTATTAAGACTTTCTCACCTCCCTTCACCATGTCTGGTGGAAGGGGGGATGGTCGTTCCATTAAAGAGAAAACTGTATTAGTGGATGTAGGTGATAACCGGAATATAAAAGCTGCCGATGTCATCGCTAATGTGGAAAAAGAAGTTGGTGAGGGAACTGTCCTTGCATGTGTTCCAAAAAGCGGTAATAGTTATGAGCTGACGTTGACTGATAAAGATGCTTTGGATTTGATTGTAGACACAGGTTTCAAGGTGAATGACTCAAATTTTATACCCAGAGCTATTTTTTCGCGTGATAAAGTTGTCAGTTTTTTCAACGTGTCACATTATGTGCCTGATACAGAAATACGTGAGAAATTACTGGAGTTTGGTGTTATACTTAAGTCGCCTATTAAGCGGAAAATGCACCCTGGTACGGACGTCGCAAATGGTACGAGGTATGTAGTAGTTCGATTTCCCCCTGAACGACAAAGTCTACCATATACTTTGAAACTTTCAACTGGCGTGAGTTCTTTCGAATATATAAGAGTAGTTCACGACGAACAGAAGAGAGTCTGTACCCAGTGTTTTGAGACAAGTCATGTTTATGCAAACTGTCCTGATAACATTTGCTACAAGTGTAAACGCTTCGGACATCTAGCAAGAGCTTGTGAAACTCCGCCGTGTGAAACATGTCATAAAGTGTTATCATACTGTCGGTGTGAGCCGGTATGGAACAGGGGTGAAAATGAAAATGAAACAACTAATAATGACACAGAAAACGATATCAATGCTAACAACTCGAGAAACGAAACAAATTCCGACATTCCTGAACGTGAAACAAACACTGAACAACAAGAAAATGATGGTATGAAAGAGAATGAAGCTGGAGACGA
Organism: Mytilus edulis; assembly: GCF_963676685.1. Taxonomy (NCBI): domain Eukaryota; kingdom Metazoa; phylum Mollusca; class Bivalvia; order Mytilida; family Mytilidae; genus Mytilus; species Mytilus edulis. The sequence goes on along the minus strand of NC_092345.1, from coordinate 100,378,610 downwards.
ACACACGGATGGAGCTAATGGTGATGTTGATAACATGGAGCAGAGTGATGATGACGATGATAACACGGCGAAAAGTGACGGTGAAGACGATGATGATACCATGGAGGAAAGTAATGCTGACGACGATGCCAAAGATGAACAATTTGTTGAAAACGCTAAAAAAGACAATGATGTAACAGTTTCCGATGAAAAACAAATGTCTGGTGTTGATAATGATGAACTAGATTTGATGACTGATGATGAACATTCAAACAAACAAGAGACAGTAAATGTTGATAATAAAATGCATAAAAAAGGGGGGTCTAGCCCATCAAAATTAGAACCACAGCCAGTTCCTCGTGGGCCTAATTTGACCGATACTGCTGGTAAAAAAACAAAAGTAAATGTATCTAAGGAAGCTGATATTGAAATGACCGACGAGGAATTGGCTGCGAATATGAGTAAAGTTAGGAGGAAACGTTTAGTTTCATCTCCGAAAGTTACTTCAGATGAGCTTAAAAAATTAAGGAGGGAACCCAAGAGTAAAAAATCAAATTCAAGTTCATAGGTATAAAATTACTTTCTTTCTTACTTTTTGTACTGATGGTTAATATTGTATCTATTAATGCTAATGGTTTGAGGGATCAGTCAAAATTCCAAAAGTTTTGTTCTTTTTGTTCGGAAAATTATTATGATGTTGTAGCTATCCAAGAAACTTTTTGGTCAGATGATTTAGTTACTAGTTTTGCTAAGTTTTGGAACGGTAAAATATTTTACTCGTGTGCTGAAACACATAGACAAGGTGTTGCTTTTTTGATAAGTAAAAAGGTTGAACAAGAAGTAAATTATATACAAAGTTTTGACGGTAGATGTGTACATATTCAATTACAACAAGATGACAAATTAATAAATATTGTTAATTGTTACGCACCTAATTCTGTTCTTGAAAGAACTACTTTTTTCGAAAATTTGAGCGGAAAATTGATAAATACAGAAAATATTATTTTGTTGGGTGATATGAACACATCTATGTCAAAACTTGACAGGTGCGGAAAAACACAACACACAGAAGACAAATCATACAAAACAATAAATCAGTTGTGCGAAAATTTTAATATTTATGATATATGGCGAGCAAGAAATCCAACATCACGAATATTCTCTTGGCGTCGAGTTGTACAAAATAATTTAATCCAGAGTAGATTGGATTTTATATTTATTCCAAAGTCCTTTTCTGTATTTGTGAAGAACGTTTATTATAAACATAATGCGTTCAGCGATCATTCTTTTGTAAATCTGAATATAGATTTTAGTGAAATTGAAAGAGGCCCGGGCTTATGGATATTCAACAACAAATTGTTAGATGACGAAGAGTTTGTAAACAAAATAAATAAATTAATTGAAACCGAAAAACAATGTCCTCTTTATGACGACGAACCTTTGGTTTGGTATGATAATTTAAAATATAAAATAAAGCAACTAGCAAAAGTTATTGCGCAAGATAAATCCCGTGCCGAAAAATCGGAATATTTTAAAATTCAAAGAGAATTTGAAAAAATTTCATTAGCTGTAGCTAATAATGAAATTGTTGACCTAAATAAATTTGAGGAAGTTAAATTGAAATTAAAATGTCACGAAGAAAACATTTGTAAAGGCGCAATTTTGCGTTCTAAAGCCCATTGGGCAATAGATGGTGACAAAAATTCTAAATATTTTTTACAACTTGAAAAATATAAACAAAACTGTAATGTTATAAAAGAATTAAAAAATAGTGATAATAATATAGTCACATCTACGGAGGCAATTCTTGATGAAGTTCATAAATTTTATAAAGATTTATATTCTTGTACATCAATAAACAAAGATAAAGCAAATGAAATTTTAAATTTTATTTCGGAAAAAGTTTCTGAAGATGATATGGAAAATTTAGAAGCGGAATTTAGTTTAGATGACATAAAAACCGCTTTATTTAGTATGTCTAAAAATAAATCCCCGGGTCCCGATGGACTAACTGTGGAATTCTTTTGTCATTTCTTCCATTCGTTCGGAGAAATATTTTTGAAAATTTTTAAAGCCATTGAAGAAGAAAAACTTATGACAAGATCTATGAGACATGGCATAATTACTTTGGTCTATAAAAATAAAGGAGACAAAAATATGTTAAAAAACTTTAGACCCATTTCATTGTTATGTGTGGATTATAAAATAATGGCTAGAATAATGTCTAACAGACTAAAATTTGTTTTGCCGAAATTGATTTCTATTTATCAAACGTGTTGTATCCCTGGACGAGATATTGCAGATACAACTGCAAGTATTAGAGATTTAATTGAAATCATTGAAAACGATGATTTAGAAGCTTTTCTTATAAAAGTTGACCAGGAAAAGGCTTTTGACAAAGTTGATCATGATTATTTATATTTAGTTTTAGAAAAATTTGGCTTTGGTCCTAAATTTATTCAGTGGATAAAAATATTTTATAAAAATGTAAACAGTAGCGTAAAATGTAATGGCTTTTTAACAAAATATGTCAAACTAAATAATTCAATAAAACAAGGATGTCCCGTGTCTGCTCTTCTTTACGTTCTAGTTGCGGAACCATTAGGGCAGGCAATAATAAAGAATAAAAATATTAAAGGTGTTGTTATTCCTAATTCAAATAAAGAGGCAAAAATTTTTCAACATGCAGATGATACTAATATTTTTACTGCCGACAAAAATTCTATAAAAGAAACATTTAAAATTTTGAATTTATATAGTGAGGCATCAGGTGCTAAAATTAATAAACAAAAATCTGAAATTTTATGCTTAGGTTCTGGTAGCATAAATGATCAAGAACTAAATACATTGCAAATTCAGCGTTGTGAAACTGTAACTAAAGTTCTAGGAATTTATGTTGGTAAAGATAAACAGTTATGTGAATTATTGAATTGGAAAGATAAAATTAAAAAAATAAAAACAATTTTATTTTTTTGGAATAAAAGAGATCTAACACTACCTGGTAGAGCAGTTGTTCTTACTTCGCTTATAATGTCTAGATTTTATTATACTTTAACAGTATGTCCGTTACCAGAGAACATAAAAAACGAAATTCGATTAATAGTTTTAAAATTTCTTTGGCAACATAAGTCCCATTTGGTAAAGTATCAAACAATAATTGGCGAAAAATTAGTAGGAGGTTTAAAGATTCCAGATATTTTTCTAAAAATGCAAGCTTTTAGATTAAAATTCCTTAGAAAATATCTTGACCCGAATTGTCAATCAATTTGGAAAAGTGCGCTTGATTATTTCATTACTAAAGTTGAAAATATGGATTTAAAACAAAACATTGTGTTCACGTATTTGAATTCCAAGCATTTGAAACACTTACCGCTTTATTATCAAGAAATGTTTAATGCCTATTATAGAATAAAATCCAAGATAGAATTTGAAATTGAAATTCAACATGTGTACAATAATCCTATTTTTTGTAATCCAAATATAAAGCTAAACGGCAAAATGCTTCTTTTCGAAAAATTCATTCACTCAGGTTTGATCCAGATAAAAGACTTGTGTTATGAAGTAATTCCCGGATTTTTTACTTCCGGTTCGATAGTAGAAATAATTCAACAAAATTTTCCTGACGAAAAACCACATGAAATAAAAGCTGCATACGACAAGATTTTAAGATGTATTCCTGAAATGTGGAAAATTTTACTGAAATCCATAAACCCGTTAAATACCGAGAGTATTCCGAAGTTACTTATTTGTTTAGAAAACGGCAGAGAAGTTCCGTTTTTAGGGGCAGTTACAAAATTATTTTACAAACTCTTACTGTCAGAAATGTTTGAAACGCCCACAGCTGAAAAGCATTGGGAGGAGAATTATCCGTCGATCAATTTTACTAAATTATATTCAGTAGCCAATCAGAATGGTCTACCTCCTGACTGTCATTGTCTGAACTTTAGGTTGGTTCACAGGGCTATTTTTACCTTAGAAAAGTTGTTTAAATTTGGTCAAGTGGTCAGCAAGACATGCAAAGCGTGCGGCCTATATACAGAAAACTTGTTCCACCTGTTCGCCTTATGTCCGAAGTTGACCCCGATACATAACTTTCTGAAAGATATGTTACATAACATTTTTATTGATTACCCCCCTGATATTGTGAATTTGATAAATTATGAGGAACTGATGATATTTGGATACCTTGGTAGTTCAAAGATTGTGAACACATATTTTTTGAACTTTTTTTTGAGTATAGCAAGATTATGCATCTTTAAAACACGCAATCTTAAAGTGTTTCATGACAAAGAAATAGACACAGTGAGACTATTCAAATTTACAATTAGAAAATACATAGAATATGCATACACTTATTACAAAATAAAACATCAACAACAGATCTTCGATAAATATTTTCTACGCAATAATTCCTTACTACGTATTGAAGACGAGAAAATAATTTTATTTTTTTAAACACATGAAATCTATATCAAACTGATTACAATTGTTAACTAGCAGTTTTTGAACATTTCATTTAGAACCGTTAAGAGAACATTATAATTTTGGAAAAACAAGGAAAAAAGGAAAATTGTCCGAAAAATCACTGTCAAATAGGTGTGTTTGACTTTTGAGAAAATATTAGAGTTATCTCTCTTTGGGTATACGTTGAATTAATTGCCAATGTTTTACAAACACTTGTCTTTTAAAAAATATATCTAGATGGAAATCATTACTAACAAAAAGGTTAATACTAACAACTCTGTACATACCAAAGATGGCACCAAAGAGGTTTGTCTCTTGGTGTTTTTATGTAAATAGTAAATAAATAATTTTAATGATAAAAAAAAAAATAATCTGAAACATTTAAGAATTACATTAAATTCTAGTGTTTGATGATTGTTGTATTTTTTCTCAAAAAGTAAAGCACATAAGACTGAGTTACACAATTTTAAAAATCTTTAAAAGTTAATGAAATAATATTTTATTTGATTTAAAATGACTTAACAAAGTGAACATGCATTGATGTTTTGGTATATTTGATATACATTATAAGAAAATGTACCATAAATACTGAAATTCAGCTCGAAAAAGTTTGTACGCGTTATGACCTGAGATTTGATTCTTCAATGCAGGTCATGACCTGCATTTTCATCGTCACAGGTTGACAGGTATGGACAAGGAAGTAAGGCTTTGGACTTGAATAGAGTGCCAGCAGACAATGATATCTCTTATAAACGGTCCTTTTCAGGGCCATCAACATTTTACAAAAAGATTCTACCTTTGTTGTACATTGAATAATTTTCGAACGTCAGCTTGTGTTTGTTATGTAAAGAATATAGTAAGTGTTCTATAGGCCCTTCCACTGTTATAATGAAACAATTGTGGCCCCTTATAATCGATGAATATCCAGAATTGTCAACCCTTAAAAGTTATTTCACCTGGGGCTGCTCCCTCATTGAAATAACCTTCTCGTGTTGAAAGTTTTGGATATTCACCTTTTCAACGGGCCATAATTGTATATTGTTATGTATCAAAAGTAACCACAACTTATGATAAAAGTTTGCAATACGTTCTTTTATTTTGGGAATTGACAAGATAGAAGTGCGATTTGGATAATTTATTTTGCACTGATTTATTTAATTGTTATTGTGACTTTCAGCATGTCTGGTGGACTTTGATTTGGTTGAACAAGTGAGCACTGTGTTGACTAACTTTATAGCATCCCCTGCAGGAAGAACTAAAGATGTAATACCAAATCTACTGACATTGATTGGTTATCTATTATCTCTACCAAAAGATAGACTCAAGGTCATACTCCAGATGGATGGTAGGTTATTACACTATTTAGACAGAATTTGTTTTTATCTTGGTAATTTAAATTATGCTCCGCCTACAATAGGTAGGAAGACATTGTAGTCTTCAGTCTCATCTCATATTAGGTAAAAGGTTTTGGTCAAGGTAGTAAACAATGAAGTTTTCATTTTCATTATGACATAAATTTTGAATAAGAAACCAAATTAGATTTTTAACCCTGATAACTGTGGGAAATTAGTTCATTTTTCTGTAAAGTTATTTTTAAAGGTCGTTAACCATGAAGTTGTTGTCATATCAATTTGACACCTAGTTTAAACATATTTATTTATAGTGGATTGGGAAACAAGTTATTGCAACTTATATTAATCCCTTTCCACTTTGTGGGTGTGAGTGCTGTCGTGTAGCGGCATTAGCCTGCTCTTTTTCTAGAAGGGTGTTGTTTATATGCAAGAGATATTGCTCTCTCTTAACACTGGTCAGCCATTTATCATCACCTTGAGACAGACTATCATCATTTCTCAAGACCATACTCGCAAATGGTGTCAAGGGAAAGCAAAAAATTCAGGCCCTGAAATTTTCTTCCAGTAGCGGGGATTGAACCAGGAACCTTTGTTTAAGTAGTCCGATTCAATAACCACTACACCAAGGCTCTCCGATTTTGAAACTTAGAATACATGATCACTATGATGTAAACTAGGTAAATCATATCCCAAATAATGGTATAATCCCAATTTGACAGTTCACTGAATAATGAGGGTAATAGGGATGTGAACAATTAATTATGGTATTGTATCTACCTTTGTCTGAATGGCCAAACTAGGTGTTGGTTGCTGCAAATATAACCTTTCAAAAGTCTTAGTATTGACCTTGAAAAATGAACGAATTTTCAGTCAGTTAGTCAGTGCAAAGCCTGAAAATATTTTTTTTATTAAAGCCGAATGAATGGACCTTTTCCAGGTTTTGGCTGAAGGGCCTTTGTTTTTTTTGATGGGGAATTTAGTATTTACACTTATTGGGAAAGAATGCAACTTTTTTTGTGGGAATTCAGGATTTGCTGTTTATTTTCTCCAGGAATTTAGGATAACACCCCCTTCAATACTTAAATGATTACTTGTAAAATTGAAGTATGCAAAGAAATATCCTTCAAAATGTTTTTGTTTTTAGGAAAGCCTGTGCAGTATAATATGGACAGATTTTGGCTAGCATTTACAACAGAATTATTAAGAAGAGCTGGGAGCAACTTGTTCAAGGATTCCAAAACTAATGTTGTTTATGGTTATATTGATTCATTGGTTAATGGTAAATAGATAAACCTTAATGAATAGTCCAAAATCATACTGAAAATACAAAAAAAGTTAATATACATGATTTGCATAGATTTAATAGATCATTACCCTTTTAATAACTTGTAAGCATGAAGAGTATTAAAGATAACCCCTTTGAAGTTATCAGCTAAAACTTACAAAGTCATTCACAGATCACTCATCAGTGATAACTAATGACAAAATAGAAGATTTAGATAACTTATATATTCTTGGAGGTTCTGACAATATAACTAATGAATTTCAAGAAACTTCTGATTACCCTGTGAATAACTAGGATTTTCTGATTAAACAACTTATGTATTTGATATTTCTAGTGTTTTTTCTGATTAAATTATTTCTGTTTCTCTAGGATTTTCTGATTAAATCATTTCTGTTTTTCTAGGATTTTCAGATGACAAAACATGCTGTGATGATCCAGAATCGTCTTTCAAACAAATCTTTAAAAAAGAATTTAACCAAAAGGAAGGAATAGTTCCTGCAGAATTTGACACAAAGAGTGGCCTCCCTTTACAACCACCTGCTCCAAAACATTCAGTGAAATATGACAAGGCAATGGATGTATGGGCCCAGTCCAAATGTGATTTAATTCGGGTATGATGTATTCCATTATTCTTTTTAAATTGTTACTGATCACCACAGGTCAGTGAATCTTGTCCCCTTTGTATGAATAAAAGATCATGTGGTTTCATTGTCAATGAATCAACTCTCCACTAGAGATCAAATGATGTAGAAGTCAGCAACTATAGGTCACCATAAGGCTTTCATAAATGAACAAAATCCACACCCAACTAAAATATCAAAGGCCCCTAATTGACAAATGTTAACCATTCAATATACAAACTAACAAGCTGATTAATATATAAAACAACAAACGAAAAACAAAAGTGTCATACAGGAACATACAACAATTACAGGTTTTTAACTTGGTGGGGTCAAACATTTTGAGGGAACCCAATCCTCCACTTGCAGAAACCACTGTTTGCTTTTTTGAAAGTCTGCATTCCTAAAGAAAAATATAATTCCAGTCCAAATATGGAAATTTTGTATTTGACAATCTATTTTTTTACAGTTAATTTGAATTACAGTTTTTTTACTCCACATTATTTTATTTCATTAACTGGCCAAATTTAGTTCTCTTTGTTTAGTATGAAAATGCAGTTGATGATTTTTGAGTCTAAAATTTTACTTTAAATTTTACTTTGAAAAGACAAAATATTTATGTGAAACTGAAAACTTACTAGACGAGGGTCAAGTTATTGGTTTAACTTTTTATATTTAGAATAAGAACCAGGCAGAAAAAGTGAGCCAGGCAACTAAATTAGTTAATGAATGGATAAAAGAAGGACAAAAACTAACAGCAGAACAAACTGACTCCATTAATTTAGAAGAAGAAAAAGCTGAGTCTGATAATATTACAGTTTCTGTACTGAGACTTCTTGTACAGGTAATGTTACAATATCTTCATTTACTCTTCAATTCATGGATTTTTACTGGATTTACGAAGGAAACTGGTTATTGATTTGAGGATGTATAGTGGATGGGCATTCGTGGGAGAGGGCCACTGCCAAACAAGTCCAGGTATTTACTCATGAACCGTTCAACCGAAGTTTTCAAACTTCAATATGTTGTTACAAATGACAAAATGGAGGTCAAGTTTAATATTGATGATTTTCACTTTCATTGTTCAGGAGTTATGGTTCTTCAAAGATTGACAAATTGAGTTTCAAGACAGTGCTTTAACTCATAAACCTTTCAACCAAAGTTTTTAGAATTTTGATTTGTTGTTTCTGATGACAAAATAGAGGTCAGTTTTGAATTAACAAATTTACTTTCACTGTTTAGGAGTTGTTGTTCTTGAAAGATTGAAAAATGGTGTTTCCAGTCGTGTCTGTGCTTTAACTCATTAACTGTTGAACTAAATTGATTTTCTTGATGCTTTATTTCTTGTTTAGCCATTATTTTTTACTTCACACATATTTATATTTGTGATGTTCTAGTTTATTGATGTACTTATATGAGAGAAGATCAAAATTTAACATATTAGTGTCTATTTATATTCATGTAACTATTCTACTTATTTTATGAAAATAAATCGCACTCAAAAGTGTTTAACATGAAAAGGCTTTATTTAACTGCCCAATAAATCATCTATTTTAAATTTTTGTTTTAGGTATATAGAAAGTTAAGTAATGCAGCATACCCCAGATTATATTGTATTCCAGGATGTATGGGCTTTGTAAGTTACTGGCTTGGGGACAGGGACATCACTGAAATGGACCAGAATGGGGGACTACCTCATGAAGCTTGGTTGAAAGGTGCTAAGCAGTCTGTATCAGAAATGTACAAATGTGTTGAAGGTATGCATCTAAAATACACATGCATACATTTAATACACAGGTATTGTTGTCAAGTCAAGTATAACACACTAAAACCTAGGTTACGACTTCCATGCAAAAGTTAACAATTATGTGTCCAATTCGACACCACAAGGTAAAAAGACATATACTAAAAGAATCTTATATCAACAATGCTTTTAGAACTTCTGAAGTAATGTAATAACATCAGCATATGGCATTGTCTTCAGAATGAATACAATACAGAAAATCACATTATGGCACAAATAGGAAGTGGAATGGTCATCAAATTACTGCAGCAATTAGTGAAGTGTTGTTGTTTTTCTTATTGACCTTTCATACTAAAGGTATCCACTTTTGAAATTCTGTCATATTGAAAATTTACAAAGGTGTTGGTTCACTCCTGTTTACAGGAGGGGAAAGATGTAGATGCATTTTTTCCTGAACTTTTGTTGTATATTTAGATCATAAATTACACTGTGTAAGAGTACTGGAAAACAACTATGTTGTGTAGGTAGCTTTGAAATAACACCAAAAATGAGATGTAAAAAAACATAAATGAAACATAAGCAGAAACAACTTATGTCTAGAAAGATAAGTATTTGTAATGGTAAAAATACAAACTTTATCTCATGCACTCATGCAAGAAATACTTTTTCATTTTGTTATCTGTGATTTATATATTTTGAAATTAAATTATTTTGATGTAAACCATCACAAATTTATAAGTAGAATTTTAGTGGAATATATTGTAGATGTACTTTTTTTTATTTCAGAGGACACCCTTGAAGATGTCTTGGTAGAAGAAAGTTATCATGATACAGTCCCAACAGCAGCTGCTGATACAGATATTGTACAGACTAATGCTTCAGATAGTGTACAGACAGGAAAAGATAACTCTACTGATAGTGATGCTGATGATGAGGATTATTTTGAGTATCGTGATGATGATGATGAGGATGATGATGAGTTAGACTATGTCATTTCATCTGAAATAACCAAAAAGAAAAACAGGAACATAAATATAACATCAGTCCTTAAACTCTTGGATAGGGATGTAGACATTATTGAAATGTCAAGAATCTTAGTCTGTCAGATCCTACAGTATCATAGCAACAGTAAAGCAAGAACAGCCATACAAAATGGGGACTTTATTGATCTGAGTGTCACAGGTATTTACTGATCTTTATTTAGGTACGCAGCCCAAAATGAAATAACTTTTTAGAGTTGACAATTTTGGATATTCATTATTTCTAAGGTCCCACCATTGATTAGTTATACCATACTAAAAGCATTTTCAACAACTGAAAAGCAATTGTAACAGATTGTCTTAACACTAAAGTTAGAAAACTGTTTTGTGTCTAACAAGTTCTTGTATTGTTTGATCTTGTTACGTTATTACCTGATATTGCCATTTTAGTTCCATTTTTCTGTGATTTAATTTTAAAGGGAGATAACTCAAGTACAAATCAAGATGCTGAAATGGTTATTCACCGATGAATAATATAAAAAAGAAGATGTGGTATGATTGTCAATGAGACAACTGTCCACAAGAGACCAAAATGACACATATTTTAATGTTGTTGGAAAGCTTTATCTCATTCACATGTGGAAGAATTAAGGCATTACTGGGGTCAAGTCATAAAGTAAAGAAGTGTCATCGATTATTATTACAGTTAAAATTATTTTAAATTAGTTCATGATCGCATATCAACGTTGGGGGTATTATACAACTCGTCTGGAAGAGTTATTGTCCATTATCGAGCCGGGGTTAACTTTCTTCTTTCAAAACTGTAAACAAATGGCTGCCAAAATCTACGTGGACGACAGTCTCGATTTACAAGTATTTTGGCCAAGAAAATGAAAACGGAAACGGTTTTTGAAAGGAAATAATTCAGTGGCTCATAGAAATAGCATTTTGAAACACACGTGTACACAAGAAATGTTGCCTAATGGAAGTGAAAGTGACATATAGGACGCAACGACAAAAAATGTCTTCAGACTCAATTAATCTACGTTTTTGACACATGTTTTTAAGGTCAACTGTTTTTTACTGTATGAAAAGTTTACGGACGCTCAACCTATGATATTTATCTACATATTATCAAAATTTGACCGCACAATTCGCCACAGTTCCCGAGTTTTCAATGACCAAAACTACAAGGTCGTTTTTGCTGTAGCACATGTCAAATTAATCCGGGTCAGGCAAATGGCTCGTGCAAATAAATTTCGGCCAGGGAATCCTGCAAACAAAAAAAAATTCAGTAGTGAAAGTGTTAATTGTTTATTTTTCTACAAAACTCAACAGAAAAAGTTTTGTGCGATAAATTCATTATACGGTTAACTACTGACCCCCTACTGACCATAGAGGGTGAATAAAAGCCATAGGTAAGGAGATTCAGCCTATAGTTTTATCCCCTATGGATTTTACTAACCCTCTTTTGATCTGTAGGGGGTCAGTAGCGAACCATATAAATTATAGTATTTAACTTATACACAATGCCTTATCACCAAATGCAAATCAAGTTTAATTTTGGATGGTGTGACTTTTGTTGTTCTTTAGATATGTCCTTTGGTAAATCAAAAAATTGCAGACTTTGCTGTGTGTGGCATCTGTGTCCCATGGACACATTTTTCATTTATTTATTATAAATATACATTGTAATCATTATGTTATTACAGATGGTAAAGATTTTAATGAAGAAGTCCTAAAACTGAGAAGTCATCTACAAAATATGAGAATGAATGCCATTAAGGATTTTATGGAAGAGATGATATGGAAGAGAGCAAATCATTGTATGTTGATGACTGATTCAATCTGGGCTTTTCTAGGTAATATAATATACTTTGTATTTAAATATAGAATACTTAATGCGAGCCCATCCAGTTTTTTGTTTCATTTTCATTATACAAATGTACTGATTTAGAAAAAATAATGCAAGTAAACATAATATATTAGAAAAAGTATCAAATAAAACAACGGTTACCATACTTGTTAAAGAGAATAAAAATAAGGTTCAAAATATATAGTTTTCTTTGAAAATCTCTTACAAACTTTCAAATTTCACAAAACTGACTTTTTTTAGAAATAAATAGTCAAATTAGTTTTAGTGCAGAGCTCTGAAAAAAATCAGTTTAAAAACAAAAAAATCTTGATTATGTCAGTTTCAACAAATTTGAACACAAACCATACACAAACATCATCCCATAATCATGTGTATATTTCTGCTTCATTTGAAGGTTATTTAATAAACACATATGAAGATAGAAGTGAAGGTGTCAGTTGGTTGTTAGCAGCCATGACAGATGAATCCACTGAGACCATTCCACTTCTGGCTGAAAAAGTCAAAATAATCTTCCTTGGCAAATACCAGGATCATGATGTCCTAGCTAAAGGCAATGTTTATATACCTGAAGGAAAGACTGCAAAGAAATTCTCAAAAGTTCTTGGAGAAGAGGTGAATATTACGTCTCTGCTTTATTTAAATTAAAGAATACCGGGTAAACATGACAAATTGGGGACATACAAACTGTAAACCTTAATTAAAAACTTTAATATTAAACAAACAGCTATCAAATATATCTTGATGTCATGGATCATACCATAGAATAAAATCGCACAATCAGTAGGTAAATGTTAACTGGTTCTCCACACACTATTCCAGATCGGGTAAATTCTACATGACAATCTGGAACACTTTTACGAGGGGTGTAAAATGGGTGGTATCTGCACGGCAGAATGCAAAATAAAATTGATATTTCACGATTATTGAACAATTGAAAATTTCTTGCATGTTGATCTTTTTAAAAGATAAAATTCACAATTCCAATTCTGAGCTTTTTTAAGCTTGAATGTCGTGTCTATACTTGTTCAGCTGTTCAGAGTTTGAATACTGCAGGAAAATCTGGTTTGCTGTCTCTCTGACCTCCTCTTGTTAGATTTTAGTCTCTTAGTTATTTTTGTCATTAGGTTGCTTCCTCATGGATGCCTCCTACCTTATATTTTTTTTTATAAGTATTTAGTCAACCATGAGTTTCTTATCACCTTATAAAATGATGCTTTTAAAATATTTGTTTAGGTATGGACTGATATAGAACTAAGCCTGAGATCCCAGGTGACATTACATGTATACAGAGAATCAGATATACCCAACAGACACGGCCACTGTAACTCTAATCCTTATATACCTAACTCACTCAGGCTCAAACTTGGCATGCCATTAATCAAGATTAAAGATGGTGAAAACAGACCTAAAAGAATCAGAAGTGGAAAAACTTGAACAGAGTTTATTACAAAAACAAATATGATTTGTTTTAGAAAACTGGAGATTCTAGTCAGATGCTGTTCAAATTAAGAGATTAAAATATTGTTTACATCAGTATGTTACGAATTACCTAACCTAATGGCTCAGTTAGCAAACATGGAAATTTTAATGAAAGTAGGAACTGTGATGTTTTTTTTTAATTATACGGAATGTTACAGAAGTTAATATTTATGAATGTTGTATATCCTGTTTAATTTTTAGCTCACCTGGCCTAAAGTGCCAAGTGAGCTTTTCTCATCACTTGGCGTCCGTCGTCCATCGTCGTTGTTGTATTACAAAAATCTTCTCCTCTGAAACTACTGGGCCAAATTTAACCAAACTTGGCCACAATCATCATTGGGGTATCTAGTTTAAAAAATGTGTCCGATGACTCGGCCAACTAACCAAGATGGCCGCCATGGCTAAAAATAGAACATTGGGGTAAATTGTAGATTTTGGCTTATAACTCTGAAACCAAAGCATTTAGAGAAAATCTGACAAGGGGTAAAATCTATCTGCTCTGAAATTTTCAGATGAATCGGACAACCGGTTGTTGGGTTGCTGCCCCTGAATTCGTAATTTTAAGGAAATTTTGCCGTTTTAGTTCATTATCTTAAATACTAATATAGATAGAGATAAACTGTTAACAGCAATAATGTTTGCAAAGTAAGATCTACAAATAAGTTGACATTGCCAAAATGGTCAATTGACCCCTTAAGGAGTTATTGCCCTTTATAGTCAATTTCTAACAATTTTTCGTAAATTTTTATAATCTTTTAAAAAAATCTTCTCCTCTGAACTACTGGACCAAATTTAACCAAACATGGCCACAATCATAATTAGGGTATCTTGTTTAATAAATGTGTGTGATGACCCAGCCAACCAACCAAGATAGCCACCATGGCTAAAAATAGAACATAGGGGTACAATGTAGATTTTGGCTTATAACTCTGAAACCAAAGCATTTAGAGCAAATCTGACTGTGGTTGAATTGTTTATCAAGTCAATATCTATATGCCCTAAAATTTTCAGGTGAAGTGAACAACCGGTTGTTGGGTTGCTGCCCTCCAATTGGTAATTTTTTTTTTTAAATTGCCATTTTTGGTTATTATCTTGAATACTATTATAGATGGAGATAAATTGTAAACAGCAATAATGTTCAGCAAAGTAAGATCTACAAATAAGTCAACATGACCAAAATGGTCAGTGGACCCTTAAGGAGTTATTGCCCTTCATAGTCAATTTTTATGATAGTCAATTTTTTATGAATTTTCATTAATTTGGTAAATTTTTATAAATTTTTACAAAATATTTTCCTCTGTAACTAAAGGGCCAAGTTTATTACAGATAGAGAAAATTGTAAGTAGCAAGAATGTTCAGTAAAGTAAGATCTACAAACACATCACCATCATCAAAACACAATTTTGTCATGAATCCATCTGTGTCCTTTGTTTAATACATGTATGCACATAGACCAAGGTGAGCGACACAGGCTCTTAAGAGCCTCTAGTTTATATATTCTGTTGTTATATTATGGATATTTTATTATTGCCTTATCTATTTTATTTTTATTTTATTGATGTACATTGAATGATTTATTTTGTAGCCTAGTATTTACAATGTGTAATATTTTTATATATTTTATATTATGGACATTTTAAAATTGATTTGTTTTTTTGTTATTATTGGTTTTATTTATGCACATCCAATTATTTATTTTGAATCCTAGTATTTTCAATTTATGATATTTTTATATATTTTATGTTCATATTAAATCCTATTGCTCTTCAATATTGTGTTGCTAATTTTATGTCCCATTTATTGGCATTATGCTTTCTGGTCTGTGCATCCGCTCGTCTGTTCGTTCGTTCGTCTTTCTGTTTGTTCGTCCGTCTGCTTTGGGTTAAAGTTTTTGGTCAAGGTAGATTTAGATGAAGTTGAAGTCCAATCAACCTGAAACTTAGTATACATGTTACTTATGATATGATCTTTTAATAATTTTAATTCCAACTTAGAGTTTTTACTCCATTTTCACGGTCCACTGAACATAAAAAATGATAATGAGGATGGGGCATTTGTGTACTAGGGACCCATTCTTGTTTGTAAATAAATCATTCATGTAATTATATCTAGTTCTTTTAGCTGAAAACAAATGGATGTCTTTGGTTACTATTAAATTTTCAATGTCCTTGAACAAAGTAGTTTAGAAAATTATCTAGAGGTGAATATCAGTCAAAAAAGAAACAATAATTCATCATAAAATTTCTTTTTGCATAATTATATAACACAATTAAACACATCATAATAAAGTTCTAGACAGAAGCTGAGAAAAATGTGACAAAAACATGAAGCATAATATTATGATATTGTGCAGTACTTCACAAATTTAAGAATAACTGGCATCAAGATGTAACAAGCATTCTGTGAGTATTGCATGGCAATACATAGTCCCCATCAAATTAAAAATTCATTGTATTGGAACAAAATTCAAACTTGATCTATAACTTGTCATGGTGTTACCTTTATAACAAATATCAAGTCAATATCAAGATAATTTTCTGAGTTCAAGGACCATAACTCTGCACAAAATCATCAGACCAGAACAAAATTCAAACTTGATCTGTAACATGTCATGATAAAACTGAAAATTGCATTGACTGTATATTCATATGTGATATACAGTCACTGACCATATATTGCCTTATTCATGACATTGATAATGCGTTTCCATATAGTTTTATTTATGACGTCAATAAAACATACAGGTTCGCAGAATTTTAAGTCTTCTGCTCAAAATTAAGAAATGATGGTTTTTACCCTAAATACTTTCTTTCGAACAGTTATAAGAATTGCAGTATATAAAGTATAACCATACATTGTCTCGAAATATCAATGTTATTTGTACTTGGCTCGAAACAGGTAGAAATGCTCAACACAGCCTCGCTTACCAATTTTCAAATCAATTTCATCAAGCATGACAGAGTAAAAGTAGAAAAATGATTATATGAGTAAATTTTCAGTCTGAGGACAATAACTGCAAAAAGTCAGCAGACTGGAACAAATTTAAGATTTGAAACTGACCTTATCATGTAACTTTAACCTTGATCACTGATCCATGAAATAAGGTTGAGGTCAGGTGAATCTTGTCTGACAGAAAAGTAGACGTTGCAAGAAATCCATATACCAAATTTAGTTAATAACTAAGAGATTCACATGACAAATAAAAAATATATAATTTTTTAACAAGCAGTTGCTGAATCATGAAAATGAGGTCAAGGACAATGGACATATGACAGACAGAAACTTTGTATCATAAGGTAAATGCATACAATATATGAAATTCCAGGTCTTCTATTTTCTGAAACATACAAATAGTTTACATCACTATTGCCACAGGTTAGTAATACATAACTCTTGCATACTGAGACTTGTCACAGGTGAGATAAAAACCAGAGTGAAAAAAATCATTTAGAATAAATGTTTTCAAAGGTCATAGTACTCACAAGTGATAATAGACATAATCCATTTGAAATGTATAGGGTGCTTTTAATATATCTGTCCTTTATATACTAACATATTCATTTTGGGGCCTTTTAAAGCTGACTATGTGGTATTGGCTTTGCTCATTGTTGAAGGCATTACAGTGACCTTTAAGTGCCAGTCTGCCTAAGAATCAGGCAGTGGTGAAAACATGACCAAAAAATCCCACCCAATTTGACATTGATTTCAGTTCATAATATGTAGTTATGCACAAAAATAACATTCATTTTCGTTTTCTGTTCTGGTAATAGAAGATACAATTTGGTTGAAATGCACTAGAAATTATCGAATAAGGGGAGATAACTCTGTAATTTGCTATCATTCTAACCAATTTTCTAACCGAGTTATTTGATATTACCAGACACACAAAAACGAAAGACTAAGAATTTTTAACTCAGGATGATGGTTAGTATTAAATAACATGATTAGCTCAGTGGGTTTTTTCTGATCATGTTTTGATTTTTACCTAAATTGCCTGCTTCTTACAAAGACTAACACTTAATTGTTAATTTCTGTAATTTGGTCTCTTGGGAAGAGTTGTCTCATTGGCAATCATACCACATCTTCTTTTTAATAATAACCGATGTGTGCGGTCCTAGGCTATACATTGTTTCAATAAGCTAAATCAATTGAATTGTGTATATTTTTATTTTGAAGGCACAGATCAGTTTTATCGATATACACTTTTATCACATTCAGACATATTCACACTTTTCATCAATCATCAATCATAACAAAAAATTAATCTTACAATTATGAAAAACTATTGTAGCATAATCATATTGTGTCAATAATGTTGATAAAGTATATTTTCAAAAATAAAACATGTATATGTATGTGCTTTATAAACAAGAGAAAAACAGAGACTTGTCCAGTGACTTCCTAGTTCTTAGGCTTTACAAATTAATTTGACATATTTCCACATTGTACGAAGTATAGTGTTTAATTAATTCACTCCTAATATAAGTAGAATATCAAAAAGAATATTCGATATATTTATTTTGTGTAGGAAATTAGATGACATCTAGATAAAAATTTGAAATTGAATAAAGGTCCTAGAACTAATGCTTGTTTTTGAGAGTATGAATTTCAGCCTGCTGACTCAAATACTGGTACTTAGATAGCAAAATTTCATAATTTTGGTTTATTGGTCTCTTTTGTATTAACAAATTTGTAATGAATGCAATAATAGTTAATACAGAAGCTACTGATTGTAGCTCAGTTTGAGAATAAATAGATTCTATAATAAGAAGTCAAAATTCCATTCTGTGAACATCACAGAAAAAAGTTTATCAGTAAAACAAAATTCTGTTAAACCATTTCTTTTTTTAATTATTTCATCAACGGAATGCATTAAGTACAAAAAAAAATTATAACTTAAAAGCTCTTTCAAAAATAGTTATCTTTTGTATAACCACTTATATACTAACTAAATATCACAATTGTTTAAATAACAAACATATATAAACAGTTGATTGTAAATATATGTTTTACTCCCTCCTTGGCATAGAAGCGATTACTTTTCTACTTCCGGTATGAGTAAAACATACATCCAAAGTCATTTATATTTCATTTTTTCCTGCAACTTTTGAGAAAGAATTACCAGTTTTTTAAATACCCAAAAAGTAGAAAATAATAAAATAATAAAAAGGCGTGTGCTTGTATTTAAGATATAATAATCCATTGCAAATCTGGCAGGAAATGATTCTCTAGATTTTTCATTCATTTAACATTGACACCTTTTTTTCATTCATAAGATATGGAAAACAATTTTGGTTTAAAAAAGATTTAAGAAATTGCTTTCTGATTGTTATGTTAAAATAAAATTTTGAAAAGAAAAGTGAAGTGGGCGTTAGCAGGCAAATTTTGTAAATGGCACTTTATATTTCAGCATGAATTCTCCAACAAAACACAATAAATTTAATATTTCCACATGAATTCTCCAACAAAACACAATAAATTTAATATTTCCACATGAATTCTCCAACAAAACACAATAAATTTAATATTTCCACATGAATTCTCCAACAAAACACAATAAATTTAATATTTCCACATGAATTCTCCAACAAAACACAATAAATTTAATATTTCCACATGAATTCTCCAACAAAACACAATAAATTTAATATTTCCACATGAATTCTCCAACAAAACACAATAAATTTAATATTTCCACATGAATTCTCCAACAAAACACAATAAATTTAATATTTCCACATGAATTCTCCAACAAAACACAATAAATTTAATATTTCCACATGAATTCTCCAACAAAACACAATAAATTTAATATTTCAGCATGAATTCTCCAACAAAACACAATAAATTTAATATTTCAGGGTTTAGTATGTCTATATGCTCTAACAAAACACTATACATTCAATATTTCATGGTGAATACTGTTTGCATTGACAATGGACAATAATTTCTCTTTGCATCAAATAAATAATAAAGTATAAATATATATATATATATATGTGGATTTCATAATGTATACAATACTTGAACAAATGGATAGTCCTTTCCAATAAGGTGTCATTAAAACATATATCCTTCAAGGATGTCTAATACACAGATTTTCTATCAATTGGAAAGAATTTTGAAAGAATAGCTTCTTTCACATGAGGAAGATGATTTAAATGCTCATTTCTTTAAACAAACAAAAAATTATCATGCATGATTTAATGAAATAGTATTCTACAAACATATGCCCACATAAAATAAAAAAATATATACATTTTTTGACATGGATTTCCTGTGTGGACAATCCATTTTTTCAACTGCAAATAATCAATCTTTTTTCAAGACAATTTTAAATATTCAATTAATTACTATTTCTAAAACATGATTTCCAATGTTGAAAAAAAAATCGTTCATTTTTTTTATAGATTGTATTTTAAACATTTTCATGAATATAACAATAAAATCATATGCTCAAAACAATTTCCCTTTAATGTCTGAACACAACTATTTGCTGTAGAATTTGTATACCATGTAAAAATATCCCACAAATAATGACTAGGTAATCTAAGGAAGCGATCTACCATGACCTACAAGATACCACGTAAACAACCCCACTACTGTGGTGTAACATAGGAATATATATCAATACTTTCATATCAAATACTTAGCACACACCTAGCCAAGTCTATACACACAAATTAAGACCACAAAGTCTATGCACACACATTAAGACCACAATACACATCAGCGTTTAGATTTTATATATCATATACATATTTAAGTAGACTTAAATCATACATCAACTGTATGTAATATACATTTACTTAAAAAGGATAACAAATATTGTATTGTATTTCTAACAACCTCTTGGGATATTCAAAACTGAAAATTGCTCTTCCATGACCTTAAGACTAAAACTCATAACATCAAGTCTGGATTGACAATAGTTACACAGAAAAACACATTGTCAAAAGGAATGTTGTAAAAGGTGATAAATTTTCAGATATATATATATAATGTCTAATTCCAATAATGTATAAACTTTATGGCAAGTGTAAGTTAAATGTGTCCCATTCATAATCTTGTTCACACCATTCAGACTGAGTCAACATATATATATAAATCAGTCAACAAAAATAAAATTTTGGAATGTAATTAAAAACCATCACAGCTTCTTTTATAAACAACAGCCAAACAAATTACATCAATCATGGAATGTCCTAACGCCCAACAAATCAAACAAATAATAGATTGTTAACAAAAAGGTCAGCCCTTAAACAGTCTCTATAGAAAAGATCAATGTCCACTTTGTGATCAGAAGCCTCACTTTCTTAACAAAAATATGAAGTGACTTGCTAATAGGGATGGCCTTTAGTAGGGTTCGAATTACTAAGATTAGAGCTGCATTGAAAATCAATTCTTGTCCTATAAGAATAGGAATATCTTGAGAGGGGTCTAACAGAGTAATGATTCAAAAAAAATTAACTTTTCTATTTTGACCCTTTCAATTGGAAAGCCTTGATTTAATTTGACTTGTACTTTTAGTAATGCCTGTGTGTACCCATTGTTGGAAAGTCTAAAGACTATCTTAATTG